>NC_051440.1:15352505-15595902 GCF_001649575.2 Kryptolebias marmoratus | reverse complement strand
GGTGGGGGGGTGAGGGTGGGGAGGAGGGGTGGGGGGCCAGTCCACTCACCTCACACTCTCTTTATGTAGTAGGTGTGAAAAAAGTTTGAGGGAAGGCACAGGAGAGAAGGTCGTGACGGCGCTCAGTTCGGAGCCAGACACGGCTCACATGTGCCCCCCTCCCCAGGCGGCAGACAGAGGATTGAGTTACTGTAACTCAAGGTGTGATGTGGCAGCAGTGTTATATGTTGAAGAAATACACAAATGTAAAAGAGAGGCTCGTTTTAGCTTCAGATAGGAGGGTTCAGTATCAAAAAAGTGTGGTTCATTCAGTAACTCCCATACTTATAACTGCAATAAATAACTTTTATTCTAGTTTGCTGATGTGCTTTTTGAAAAACTTAAACAACTATTTTTCTATGTGGCTCCTGGCTCTTCTTCTTGCAGCTTCTGAAATGGGTTTTTAATGTTGTGAAAACAAATCAGTAACACAGCACTCTGTATAAGTTGCAGTGATACACTCCTGTTACATCCATCACTAATAAAGGTTTCTAATTTAAGCTGTGTGTCGACTGATTTTCTATTTAGACCAGTTATCGGCTTTATGTTTTTATGAATTGAACTTTCATGATTACATACTCTAAAGTACCTTTATAAGTTTTCTGTTTTCACTGGAAGTACAGTGTGTGTGTGTATATATAACAGGTTTTAAAATCAGGAAAATTGTGATTTGCAATTTTTAAATAATCTTTTTTTATGAAATTCTTTGACATTAAAGTTTTTGCAAGATAACTCAGTCAAAACTGTAGTTTTTATTTTCTATGAGCTGACAAGATTATTTAACTATTTTATGTTTCAAATATACATCTGGGATACCAGTGTGTACAATATTTAAAAGACAGAAAATACGCTGGAACGTCTTCATGAGTTCGAAGCATGTTATAAAATTTAGATACATATTTGTGGTGTCCATCTGAAGTTAAACCTTCTGCGTCTGATCTGAAAAGTGCATATTTTCTTTGTTGTAATGTAACCGAACCACTGTCAAATTCAAATAAATTCTCATGAACAAGATGAGATCTTAATATAGCTTAAATGTTTTAACATGAGTACATTTTTTTTCTAGGAAAGGCTGTGTGCAAAAGTTTCACAGCTATAAACAAAACTAGTGATTTGTTACTACAAGCAATGAACTCACTGGGACTGATTTAGCGTTTATGAGCACATTTTCAGTTTTAATTACTGCGATTTGAGGATTTTAATCTTATCTGACTGACGATCCTTGTTGACAGAAAAGTATAAAAAGCATGAAGGAATGTGAGCTGAATTTGAAAACATCTCCACGACAGATGCCAAAAGCTCCGTGCAGAGTGGAAAGTTTTCTTAGCGTGAAGTTGAATTTAAGGCAAAAAGCCATCACTGAACAAAACCACTTATTTACTGGATTTTAGTTACTTTACGTCTGAGGACATGCACAAAGTTTTATTTTGTTGAAACAAGTCATTACTGAATAAATATTATGCCTGCTTTACTGACATTCAGTTAATGGTGGATGTGCTCATTTTCAGTTTGAAAAAAGGCACACCTTGTTGTTGTCATAATATTTTTTGATAAATGAATGGTTTATATTTTTCAGTTTTGAACATTCAGACCATTTAGTCTGCTGTATCGAATAAGACTCTTTCACAAGTAAACCTAATTGTGGCTATTCACCTAGTAGAATTTGTATACTTTATTATCACTCTAATTATCTTCTAATTAAAGGAGAACTTCTAGATTTTAGATTTATTAGGTTTGTAGACATTTAACATCAAAACAATATGTCAGAACACCTGGATAAAGTCCCCTAATATGTCACAATTTAAGTGAGGTGGATTTATACATTCTGTGCTGTTCATAAATCTACATTTATTTCCCAGTGAACTGGGAAATAAAACTGTTGCACTGATGGGAATCTGCCTCGAACATATTTATCAATTACAGCAATACACCTAAAAGCCTGATGACGTCACAGATTAGAGCCACGGCGTTCAGTTTCCACCATCGCAGAGGCATCTGCGCTGGTGTGTGTAAAACGGTAAGAACATGAGGAGGTGGTGTAACTATCACTGCTTACTGGTTCGATGTTAGACTAGAGCAAAATCAAACACCTGATGCTGATACTTGATAGCCGCCTCAGACAAATCCCCCGATGATGGCTGTTACTTAAACCAGTTTTGTTATTTAAAGACCAGTTGACAGAATTCAAAACATTTTCTTTTTAAACAAAATCCTCTTTGATTAATGTTGTTTTTCTAAAGGAAATTATGAGACTTCCATCTTTCGTGGCTCCAAAGGTAATTTATGGTATTAATATAAACTGTTTGTGTAAACAAAACACCGTTTTGACAAGTAAGTTATTTCATTCTATAATGTTAAAACAATTCACTTTTATTTAGATTTTATTTATGCATCTCAAGAACGACTCGTGCAGAAGCACAATACAAAGTTTATATTCACAGCATTAGGACTGTAATGTATTTTACACCTTAAAATACCACAGAATGTCATGTTAATTTGTTACAAAATTCTAATATTTTCTTGTACCAAAGAACATAAAGAAACAAAACACCGTTTTAAAAGGTGGTTCTAATAACAAAAATGATTAAATAGAAAATGCAACCACACACACACACACACATATACACACACAAAACAACAACAACAAAAAAACACATTTGTGGCTGATTCAGCGATAGAGGAAAACAGAGTTACATCTGTTTGTAGATCAATGGACACATGTAACAGAACCGTAAACAACAATGGTGGCTGTGGAGTCTGCCTGCGCAGCCACAACGTCTGGCTTGGAGAAACTGGGAGGCATTAAAGCAAACACAGAACAAATCTGAACCTATTAGCAATGTGTAAACAGCACAAAAAGGCTGGAGCTGCTGAATGATCACCACTGCCTTGTACGAAAAACAAATGTTAGAAATTAGTGTGATTTCCATGGCAACAGCTAAGACAAGAGCGCGTCTTTGTGTCCATGGGCAAAACTGTTGAAAAAATACATACGTCTTATTGCCAACAAGATGAACCTTCAGTTGGTGCCCAGTTAATTGAGTGGAAAAACATTTAGGGGAAACACTGATGCTGAGGTGGTGGCCTCGTATTGAATCTAATAATAAAAGCAATATTGATGGAAACCTTTTCTATCCATTCTAATTCATATTTTATTGTCTTGTTGCTCCATTTTTTAAAATTCATGACATTTTCTCAGAATTGTAAGTGAGGCATGTTTAAACTCAGTTTGAATAAAGTGTTACATAAATAAGTTTCCTTTAGTTAATTATATGTGGATTCCTTTAATCCACAAAAATCCATTAAAAGATAGATAAAATAATATAATTGAAGCACATGTAATTACACAATAGTTTGAACAATTTGTGTTGTAGTTTAGTGCTGCAGTGTCCCCACAAAAATGACAAAAATGTAATAACTCCATTCTGTTTTTTTTTTTTATCTGAACAGCTCATATTTCTTTTCAGTTAAGATAATTAATAATTCTAAAGACCAAGGAGCAACATTTTGTGACATCTAGTGGCTTAAGCTGCAAATTGCAAGAAACGTTATATT
Organism: Kryptolebias marmoratus; assembly: GCF_001649575.2. Classification (NCBI taxonomy): domain Eukaryota; kingdom Metazoa; phylum Chordata; class Actinopteri; order Cyprinodontiformes; family Rivulidae; genus Kryptolebias; species Kryptolebias marmoratus. The sequence goes on along the minus strand of NC_051440.1, from coordinate 15,592,308 downwards.
TCTCACTTTAGCTAACAAAAAATAATGTGAAATCCAAAGAGACAATAAGCACAAAGCAAAAAACAAACAGCCCCCCCCNAAAAAAAAAAAAAAAATTATTTGATTTGTACTTTCTGGGCTGGTATTGTAATCTTGCAGCACAAGATGAACAAGGAGTAAAAACGAGGCAAAGTACAACATTTTATGGGTATAAACTGCTCTTTTAAGGGTATTAAGATGTTATTGATTCTTCTTTTTATGAGTCTTAAAACAAAACAATTTCTGAACTTATTATCTTCCTGGTCAGGCTCATGGGTGGGCAGACTGTACCAACATTCAGTGGTAGAGAGTCAAGATATATGTTGGACAAGTCCGCATTAAGAAACACAAACACCCACAGTCAAACTTAGGGTCAGTTAAGAATCACCAGATAACGTAATATGCATGCTTTTAGATTGTAGAAGAAAACTGCTCAGAAAAACTTCTGAGATTTCAACCAGAGACCTTCTTGATATTAAGTGATATAACCGACCACCACACCACCATGCAGCCCTCCATAAAACATAGTTCTGAATATTAAACTAGATTTATGCTTTTCTTATCGTAACTCACATTTGGTGACATTTAACTCATACTATCACACTTATTTCACAATGCTGCAAAACATGGCTCTCAGTCATGACTCAACAAAGTACAATAATCTACAGATCAAAGCTCTAAAACTGGTACAAACCTACAGCTGCCTTTGAAAGTAGAAACATATGTAAGTTTTGATTGATTTATACATAGGCAACACTGTCACAACTGTTTCTTTTTACAAAATATATTAAAAAAACACAATATTGTTATTATTTTGCTATAGATAAGTTTACGTTTTAAGGATGTGCAGCAAAACAAACACTTAAAAATAATAATTACCAAAACTAAAAATTGCAGTGACATAATGTTGATTGTTACATGTTCTAAAGTAGATTCGAGTTTATTCATATATTTAGTAAACTAATTAATATTGTGTTGATATTATATTGCTAAACACAATTTCTTTGGCATTTTTTCAAACCTATAATCTCAAAAGCAATAAAAGATTTTATATTGTTTTCCTGCCTTATTTCAGAGGGAGTTGCTCCTGTTCTTCTGACAGACTGCATAAGATTGTTAACCAACTGCTGGTACTTTTTCTAATCCAGATTTTCCTGTATGGAACGACAATACCGAAGCGTAGCCTGTTAAAAAGACTGTGACTGATCTCTTCCAGGAATCGTACAGTGGGAGACAAATCTGTTCAGTCAGGTTGAATAAGTGTCATGACAACATGCCCACAATGCAAGGATTAGACTGAATAAAGAAAAACTCTGAGTTAAGATGGTAACGTTGTGTGCTTTGGTTTAAAAAGAACATAAAACCTCATCATGAAAGTTGAATTTGTCTGCATCGTATCAGATTGAATCAATATTTAGAGACACTCCTGATGTCAGTTTTCTATTGTATAGAAAACCATTTGTGAACAGCAAAAAAAAAACAAAAAAAAACATGCTATGTTTGGTGAAATAACTTTACAGAAGGTTGCTCTGTCAAGGTAATTTGAAATCAATAATCAGTAATTAAATTTCTTGTCTATATTCAAATAATGATATTTATTCTCTTGTTACAAATTCCCAGACAGTTTCAAAAACCGTGGTGTGATATTTACCACCTTCTGATAGAAACACCTCCGTTTTTACTCCTGAACTCACTTTACCCAAAATCAGCTGTAGTGATATCGTGGTGGCGTACCAGACAAATGTCACAGTTTATTTAAACACCATATTGTTTGCAGCTCAAGGTGAAAATAATATCATAAACTATGAAGCCGCCCATAATAATATGGCTTTCCGCAACCAAGCAGGAAAAAAAAAAAAAAAGTAAGACCCATTTCATCAAGCTAATTGCCTGTTTGTGAGCGGGAGCAAACTTTTCTACCAGCACTCTATTACAGAAGCTCTTTCTTAATCATAAATAGAGCCCTTGTATCCCAGAGGGACTTGCAGTTCTAATTTACAATTGAACTAAAGACCAAAGCTATCAATCTTTCACAGACACTTTATATCTGCCCCCCTTCTCTCTTGTAATTGTGGTGACATAACCATAAACAACACAGAAAAAGGCTGCTGTGACTGATCTGTGGAAATGACAGCATTAACACATGAGCAGCACAAAAAGTGCTGCGATCCACAACACACACACACACGCACAAAGACCAAAGAGTAAGAAGCCAGTGCTACAGAGACAATCACTCTAACTGATCATAATTAAAAGTAAAAAAAAAAAAACAACCTAAAAATCCCACTTTACCCAATTTGGGGAAATGTGTTGATTATGTTACCTGGAGTAAACATTGACACCAGATTAAAACACAGCTAAAAAATACTTTTTTTGTATCTCATGACATCTCACAATAGACACAAAACAGATTTGATTAATACTCATGAATATCTCATCTGTTATAAGCAACAAAACTATCATTTGCTGGTAAAAAAAAAACAAAAAACAAAAAAACATGTTCTTTAGGTTGTTGGTTTCTTACATAATAATATTCATCCAGGCCATGTTTTATCACTAAATATTGACTATAATGTGTGTGTTTATCTTTGTTCTTTTAAAAGGCTTTTAAATTAAAAGGTTAACCTTTTAATTATTGAAAAACATTTTTACGTCACTGGTTTTAAATAACAATTACTAAAAATTCTAAATGTTTTAAAGTTTTCATGTGATTTTCTCCAGCATTGCACATTTTTCTCTTTCCCTGCACACGTTTTCCATGCACTGTACATTTTTTTATACATTGCACATTACTGTCTTAAATCTTACTGATATATTATACATAGTTGCAAAACCTATCAGCTGTTTGGTGTGAAAAGCTGCTTTTTATACCAAACTAGCCACTAGGCAAGCATCATTTAAATGCATTTATGTCACCAAGTTCAAAAAGAAAACGCTGAACTACAAACAATGCATTTCAGGCAGTTTAGAAGCAATGCATTCGCTGTAGGAGTATCGCTATTTGAAATGGCATCGTTGCATTATTCATTTGGACAAAAAGCTATACAACACACTGCAGGAAACCGCAGCAGTAAAATTCACAGTAATAATTGCAATCATTACATTAACAATAAAAAACTGTTCAAAATGTCTTACAGATTTTGTTGTAGTGAACATAAAGGTCGCAGTTACTTCATGTTTTTATTTGCTTCACAGAAAGTGAAATTAATTTTCTAATGAACTAATAAACAGTGATAATTACTGATAAGTTTTTTTCACAGGTTTTAGTAGTACATTTTCAACATCTTGTCAATATTTAGAGTGCTTTTAAGGGGCCTCCTTTGGTTGTAAATAAAATGTGAAATTTCTGGATTTTGTTGTTGAGATTTTTTTCTCCGTCACAACCTGGAAACCCCAACAATTGTCCCATTTTCTTTAGCTAGTGTTGTTGGTTTAAACAACATGGATAAAACTTTTAGTCACACTGTCTTAAAGGTACTTAATCACAGAGTGATGCAGAGATGCAATATATCTTGTTAAAGACACCATTTAAAGCCACTGCACAAGATGAGAGGAGTAACTTGTCTTGTTGATCCGATAGCTTCATATCTTCATCAAAGCACTGAGAAGCTCTCATGCTGTCAGCATGCTACCGTCGAGCCTTGAACACATTCCTGCTGGCAGTGGCGGAGCCATGTCACCGCCGCCGCACCATGCCCGATGATGCCTTTAATGATGAGCCGTTTCATTAACGAGTTAATGCAAAAACTCTCAATGTCATCAGCAAAGATAAGCAGGAAGAAAGCACCACATTGTGCACATAATAACAGGCTCCCTGCCTGCCCCAGAGATGTCACGGGTCAGCCATGTTAAGAATGTGTGTGCCCAATCATCCACTGATCTTTATCTGATGGGCCTGCAGCTAACCATGACATGGGTCCAATCAGGGGTGCTGATGAATGGACAAAGAGGCCCTTGAATTGCTGAAGCTGTCACATGACTGCTTCTCTACTAAATCACAATGACATCAGCAATCAATACATCAAATAACTGAACAAGATATTAAACATGTTCTGCAAAGCAACGATCTAAACACAGTGTAGTATATACTGTACACTTCACAGATTTGGAAGGTTTTGGGTAAATTGTGACGTTACTGGCACAAGGTTGATTTTAAATCTAATCATAATCATTACTTTAAACATAACTTGTGTAGACTAATACTCAAAATGACAAATTAAGATATTAGATGGCTTTGGATGTCACAATGAGGTGAAGTGTAAACGTTCAAAAAAAATAAATTCCAGTCATCACTGGCAACATAAAACCTGACAAATTGTAACAACGGACCGTGTAATCCACACCGCAGTCATTCTCCAGACTTTAAGCTCTCCCTGACACTAGTCTCAGTATCAGATTTAAGTCTTCAGCCAAGATCAGAAAAAAGGGGGAAAAAAATCAGTCTAGTGACACTTGTCTCATACTACATTATCTGAAATCAAACGCTCAATTCCGCTCCCACCGCTCCATATAGAACAATCAGTCCAGCCCTAATGTGGGAATGTCTGTAATTCTCACAAAAGGACGCTGACATTTATACCCAGCAGAAATGAATTAGACAGGGACTGAATTCCTCCAGTGGCTTTGTGCATGCTACACAAGACTGGGAAGACAGATAATGACACTTTATTACAGGGTCATTATGGCAGGTAGCTCTCAACGATGAATAGGCAGAAATAGACAGCATGGACAGCTGTGAGACAGGTGACCCAACATGTTAACAAATATGGTAAATGGGCATTATAGAACTAATGAATTCAAAAGACGCCCCAGGGAAAGATCAACATAAAAGCTGTGCCCCTATAAGGATTGTCAAGAAAGATGCACAAATTAAGTCTGTTTTAAAGAAGTTATTTCCACTCTTGTGACCTTGCTTTCCCACAGTTTTGGAAGATGAAAAAGGGAAGAAAGTGACATGTTCCAAAGAAAGTCACATGTGCTTTATTTGTTTGATTTGCATTGGTGTTATCTTTGAAGCTGGTATTGATATGAATATGATTATTAAACCACCAGGCAGCTGATTTATTCCAAATATTTGTCCAAACAGCTCGCACACTGAAACATTTCCCAGAGCATTCAGTGCAATTTTAGGCAAATAAAATCCCAAGAACAGAATACTGGATACAAGTAGCTGAAATGTGTTTCCTTTGTAGGGTGGCCTGGATCAGCCTTACAGAGAAGGTAAGTTATTCCATCATCTGGGTGGAGCTCGGAATAGCGCCGCTGCTCCCCCACATCAAAAAGAGTCAGCTAAGGTTGTTTGGACACCTGATTAGAATAAAGGTTTTCAGGGCACACAAGGTTTTCCAAGACATTAGGAATCAAAATAAATGCAGCTTCATAATAAAAATATCTGATTCATATTCATTTTTTTTTTTTTAAACACAAAAAGAATATCACAAAGTTCTTTTACAAAAACCAGTAAAGAAACCCAGTGGGAAACCACTGGGAAGAGACACTGGAGCAGACACAGAACTTGCTGCAGGGATTATGTAACCTCCTCGGCCTGGGCACACCTTGGGATCCCACAGGAGGAGCTGGATGGTGTCGCCGGGGAAAGGGAGGTCTGGGTTTCCCTCTTGGTGTTAGGATCTGGGTTTTTATTTTGTCTTCATGTTTCAGTTTGAGTTTATTGTTTGTGTTATTTAGTAGTCTCTTCCCTGTGCCTCAGCCACCATTCACTTCTCCTCAGTTACTCTCTCTCTTCCCCATTCTCACCCATCTACACCTGCCTCTAGCTCCTTAATCATCTCACCTGTGCCCACTTCCACTAATCACCCTCTGCCTTTAAAACCCAGTCACTTTCCACAGTTCCCTGCTGGTTCATTGTCATACTCTTGTCTCCCTGATATGCTGTCCTTTTTTGCTCGTACCTCGTCGTCCTTCTTTGGTTCATCTCTTGTCTCAGGTCTGTTCAGGTTTTGTTTAGTTAGTTATTGTTTTTGTATTTAGTTTAGGTTTTGTTGCCACAACAGCCTTTGTTTTGGTGTGCCTTTTTTTCCAATAAATTAGTTTATAATTTCAATATGAGTCTGCGCTCAGGGTTCGCCTCCTTCACCCCAGTTCATGACACTTGGACCTGCTGCTCCGCTGCAAAAAATGAATGCATACAACTACCAAAATTTTTTGCATGTGAATACTCACTTTGATAAAACTACATAAGCAACCTCATATTGCTTTTGTAAATTTCCCTATTTTTTAAATTTTACATTAGTAGTTTTTGGATAGAGCTATCCTTATTTGGGTGAAAGCTTTAATATAAGAGGGTGTTAATATCTATATAGGCTGGAAAACCTGTAACCACAACCAAGCAAAATTATTTTTTATCATGTTAAACTATATAAAAAAGGACATTGCTTGAAAGTACTTACTTTATTGAAATGCTAAATCAACAACTTCACAGCACAGTCTTCAGGGGGTATAGATCATGGTCAATGCTGTAAAGACTTTGGGTCAAAAGAAAAAAAACATCAATATAAACTTAAAAGGAAAATAATGGCAATTTAGTACAAAACTGGCATAAAGCTCTCTGCTAAATGGTTTGAAAGTGTTTCATCTGGTTCCCAACTTGTACGATTCATCATACAGCTGAGAGGTCATTGTTCCATTGCCCATAGCAATCCAGCAGCCTCTGAGGAAAGACATTTTTCATTGTCATAACGATTCTAAACTTCAAGCTCCTGTATCCAAGCTCAACCCTTCAGTAACAGTAATTATGGGTTTAAAATTTTATTTCATGTACAGTTTTTATTAAAACCTTCAAACACGACTCTGTAAACACGCTGTGAGACTTAAAACCAAGACACCAAACAGATCAAACTTCAGTGCAAATCAGGATTAAAAAACCCCACATCTGCTCTTCTACCACTTCCTCCAGCCTCGCTGTCAAGCTCCAGTTCGTCTGTTGATACAACTCGCCGAACCTGGAGGTTCATCCTTTTCTTTTGTCACTCTGCCAAGCATTTATCCAATGAGATCAGACTAGGTGGCTGCAAATCCTATAACATGAGATTAGTCCTTTTGACTTCACAGACAAGAAAATGGCATTAGCTAATGTATGAACAGCACGATACCTCTGTGTGCATTCTGACATCACACGGAAAGAGATACACACTTTGTTCTCAAGTCAACCACTTGCTTTGAATTCTTTGGCTCCACCTGCTCAGGTAGAGACATTCATGAACTTTTTGTTTAAACAGTAACTTATTTTTCAGCAAAACTTGAAAACTAAAACCTGTATGCTTTTTATGCTCTGTTAGATGATGTATTTTCTAGTAAATTATTTTTATTATTTCACGAAAGATTTAACACTACAGCTTATAAATAAAGGTAACACTAGCCAAGAGAGGCTCCAATAGGATGATAATATAAAGCAGTTTTTGGTGTATAATAAAGGTTTTTAAATTGTGGATGTTCTAAAAAAAAGTTTGTTATATATAGATTTAAGTTATGAAAATGAGTTCTTCAAGAGATTGCAATTTCACCAAAATAGTCATTAGGTAACAACATTAAAGCTTAAATCTCTTGGAAGTTGGGATCTGTGGAAAAGCTATAAACATTAAAATCTTACCTGTTGTAGATAGATCTTTAAACAACCTCAGTTTGGAGTAATAGAGATTAGTTCTGACAAGATTGAGGAGCTAAAGACTTATCGAAGTAGTGCCAAGACCAAAAGGAAACTGCTGCCATTTTAAAACAACACTATAGTCTCAAAAGTTTCATAGCCATTTATGAAAATGATTTTTTTTAAAAATATTAACCATTACATTGCTCAGTATACCATTACAGAATTATCTACATAGAATTCTGCAGTTATTTAGAGTAGCAGTAAATGGCGGCATTTTTGATGCAGCCCGGTGCATTTTCAGCATAAGTTTAACAATATTGCAGCTGTGTGTAATAAGAACTTTATGACATTGTAAAAGTTTATAAAATAATGTTTGTGTGAACCACTATGAAATTTTTGAGACTGAAGTTGCATTAGGCGGGAGCGTCTAAAAACGTTGGTCTTTGTTACCTCATCAATTCAGTCAGAATTAAACTCAATTTCTCCAATTTTAGGTTGCCTAAGAGGTTTCCACAACAGGTAGGATAATAATTGTTCATAACCGTTCCACAGAGCTCGACTTCAAACCATCTGAACTATCCCTTTAGCATATTTAAGGAAGTGTGCAGACTTGAATTAGTCAGTGAACGGCTCTCTGAAAGCAAAATGGTTTTACCAACTTTGATATGATTGTAACATCCTTTGGCTACATGATTCATATAAGATTCCACTGAAGGTAATGTTTTAACATGATACAATTGAACTCAAATGATAAAAAAGACTGGAGGGAGAGTTCAAAGTAACAGAAAGAGAGAAAGTCCCTTGCGACCCCCACCAATAAGAAATGCCTTAAGTAATTTGAATCAAGTGGAGGTGTGTCACATTCAAACAAACTTGGCTGAAAAGGCCTGCTGGAGCAGTGCGCCCTACCCCTGACCAGATGTGCAGAGCTTCCTTTTGTTTTTATTAAAGGAAAAGCTGATAGTTGCAGGTGCAAGGCTGACACGAAGGCCAGCTTTGCAGGCCTTCATAAAGGGGATATCTATTGCCTGTGTTTAATCAGAGCCAGTGGGACGGGATGGGATTCATTGCTCTTTGATGGAGAGCACTGTTATGAAGATGGACAGTCACTTTGCTCTCTAAGTGAAGCCATCGTTTAGCCTCAATTCCCAGAGAAAAGGCCCATTTGTTATCCACAGGGGAGTGCAGCAGGGGTGGTTATGCTACGTGGAGGCTGCATGCATTTTCCACACAATTACCATGCATAGGCATACATTTAAGCTAAGAGAGAAGTGACTATGCTAAAGCCAAAGTGACACAAAATAGACTTTGAATATCACTCCCTGTAACATAGTAAAACAGTCGCACACAAACACATTTTACTCTGTAGGCTGTTTCAAGTGATAAAATCCTTTTGAAAATATTGATGTTCACTTGAATGCCAGCAACACATTTAAAAAAAAAAAGATGACATGGAGTGTTTAGAGCTGTGTTTTTCTTGAAATAAAAGCAGAGATTATTTTTTCTTCATATTGTTGAAGTAAGAAGGCAAGACACGTACCTGGAAGATAATGACCTTGTGCTAAGTGCCATAACTCACCTCCATACCATCACAAACATCAAATGATCTTGGTTAAAGTTCAGCTACACAGTTTCTTAGTTATTTTTATGACCTGGTCAAGAAAAGGTCTCGGCGCAACTGCTGGAGGTCATGTGTTTTTTAAAAAATAATCATAGGCCCTAATTACTGTTTGAACACGCAAACCATGATAAAATTTTGTGAAGCTGAAGGTCTCGGAAAATGCTGAGTCAATGATTTCCAAAAACGAATAACATCCCGAGTCAATGTTCCACTTTACCACAGTGCAAGATGAATGAGTCTCTGCACATTCAGAACTGATTTTTAGTTTTTAGAACTTTCCAGTATTTTTTTTATTTTTGTTAAAATTTTAATCGGTATGCTTTTACATTCAGCTACCTCTCAAATGTTTAATTATGCTGCCAACAAAGAATTAGGATGAGCGAACATTTTAAACAGCGACAATAGTTCTCAGTTTCAATGTTGACTTCTTGTTTTTTGTGGTTAGTTTCAATGTGTGTATTATATTAAATTCATTGTATCATGTACCACCTTAGAGGGATAGTCAGAATTCTTTGGAGTTGGGTTTTCTGATGGGGAATGATGAGCCCCAGCTTAGTAGTTAGACTGATACAAGCACCAACATGAATTTGCATTGCAACACAAAGGTTGCAATGCAAACTTATGTTGGTGGTTGTATCAACCACCAACATAAGTTTGCATTGTAACACAGAGGTTGTTGTTTATAGAACAGCAGCAAACTAAAGAAATGCTCCCATGCAAATGTTTAAAATCAGCTAATACAGCACCAGTGGAAAATCTTTGAGTATGAGTAGTTGTTTATGGCTGAAATGCTCTAAAATGTTAGCCTAGCCTAAATGTCTAAAATGACTGCCTACTTCAAATAAGCTCACAAAAAAATCTGAACTATACCTTAATCACCAGCCTCATACTTTCGTCCTCTCCAGACACAAAAAAAAGCACTGCCTCACATGTTGGCCGTGAACAGTGGCGTTGTGCGTAAATCATTAAGTGTGAAATCATCCAGTGTGAATGCAATTCCCGTGGATACTGAGCTGAATCATTACCACTTTCTAAACTCAAATGGAGGATTAGATGCCTATAAAAAGTCTGTCCATTTAACAGCCTGTCCACTGTTACAGCGCTGACCTCCACGAGTCTGCTAGGGTTTTTTTTTTCGAGGACAGGTTTATCTTCGCTAACAGGAAAGGAATGACCCTTCTCAAAAGCCGTGGCGAGATGAGGGAGACGACTCAATGTGGAGCTTTAATTCCTCACTTAGTCATCCAAGCGGGATGAGAATTGGACCATGTATCATTCTGAGAAAGAAGCTCCGCTCACCTTATTTGTGAATTTGAAGTCCGGTCCTAATATGCTAAGTGGGAGCGCGTCTGAAAGGTTGATGTATTGGGGAAAAAAAGCATTTAAACTGACATGAGTTATTGTTAATGATAATAAGTAATTAAATTAAAGATAATTCATTTGCTACATTAGATAATGTTTTGTAGGTCAGAAACCTATTTGTAAAGATTACTCACACTGTTACAGCCACAACAACAAAAAAACTCATGATATTATCAGTTTTAACATGGCTGTGATGTTCTTGGCACTGGTATCATTTGCCTGGCTTTTATTCTTAATCCTCCTATTAAACACTCTCAGGAATGTTCCAGACCTAATGTTTTGTTTCTAAATACCCAAACTTGACAGGCTTGTCATACACCAGTGCTTTGGAGGATCTGTGCCTTTACTTCCACATGTTGTATTTCACACTTGCGTCGGCCTGTCTCAGCTGTCCTGCCTTTGTTGTGTTTAATGGTATCTCCACCCTTGGACCGCTGATACCAGCTGAGTGTTAGCACTCCTCCATATCTGTTACAATTAGTTTTTGATTAAGGAAGCCTGTATGGCTGTTTGAAGCCTTTAATGTTGTGTCAACAGGATGATGATGGAGAGAGCAACACGGACGCCTTCGAGTAACAAAGCGGCTGGTAAAACGCTCAGTATGGACCATTTTATCTTCCTAATGGAAATCAAATGACCTTTCATCTTTTTTCCTCTTACTCTCCCATTTAATGTTGAAGAATTCCTTGATGTGATACTGACTCAGAGTATTCCTTTACTTTTTATAATTTATGCTGGAGTTTTGGACATTTTCAGTTACTTTTTCTGTTTCTGCTTTGCTCAGTGATTCTGGCACTGTGCAAAAAACAAAGGCTCAGATGTACAACACATTACGCTCATGGAAAATTGTTTGCTTAAATATAGCGAAAAGTAGCTTTATTTGAAAGCTGAAGGTGATTTTCTCAACAATGTGAAAGAGGGACTCTGGCTTAAAAAAATATATTTTTTTAAATAAATTACTTGAATCTTTAATTATTTTAGTTCACAAGAATGATGATTCCTATAAAGCTCAGTTCGATGGCAAATCATAAAAGTCAAAAGCAAAACAGCAAAAAACTCATGCAGATGAACATTAATTGTCCATTTTTCTTAGAGACACACTGTACAAGTTTCAGAGTAATGCATTGCAACTGTTGGCGGATTTTATGCCTTTGCATGTGTTGTGTCATCTGTCGTCATGACAACCAATAAAAGAGAGTTTTCCAACATGTGGCTGACGCAGAGAGAGGGTCTAATTTAAGCAAGTCAAGATGTTTTACTGAAGCTAACCACAAAGTTTTGAGTGATCAAACCAAACTGAGCAGCGAGTGAAAGAAAAAGTCAGTTTAGGTGAAGTGACATAAAATCATAAAATAACAATAATGTATGATGGCTGATCAATGTATTTATGCCAACCCCCACCCAAAAAAAACCTAATGAGCAAATAATTATTTGTAGCTATATCACATATAACCATGACACTGTGTGGTATATGATGATTGTTCAGATCTTTTGAAGTGAGGCTTTGGAGGATTATGAACAGTTAATATCTTACCTGTTGTAGATAGCTCTTTGATTGTCCTCATTTTGGAGAAATAGAGTTTGATTTTGACCTTATTGCACAGCTAACAGCTAGTTAAAGCTGGGCTAAGATAAATGTGAATTGCTGCTCCCTTAAAACAACTAATCTTATGATCCTTTACATGTGCAAATAGTGGCAGCAGCTAGCTATAGCATAAAGTCCAACCCAAGGCTCTTTGGGTATTAATCATAATATTTCTGCATGTGATGCAAATTTGGCGACATTGTAAAAGATTATAAAATAACACTTGTATGAATAGATATAAGATGAGATAGAACTTGTTTTAAGATGTTAGCAATACTTGAATTTTGCCCCACAGACTAGCCATTAGCTTGTCTGTCCTGTCAGAATTAAACTCTAACTCTTCAACATTAATTGTTCATGAACATTTCTTCAGAACTTCACTTTAAAACATTTGACTTATCATCATTATCATTTGAAGACTGAATTACTATTCAGTTCAATCACCTTTCGATTTAATGTTTAAACAGGTTCCCTAACAGCTGCTTGCGTTCAAGGAGTTCTCTGTTGAAACAATTAAACTATGATTTTATTGGAAACTACTTGTCTGACCAATTTAAAGTCAATATTGTGAAAAGTACTGACACATATACAGGGCTCATTATTTCAAGAGTCTAAAATACAACAAAATTACAATAAACATATTTTTATATATTTTTTGTGGTCCTTAAGGGTTTTTTATAACAAATTTTTAGACAAATATAACTTGAAACTGATTAATAGATTCAGATTTTTATCTTGTAAGTTCTACTGCCAGTTTTTCATTACATGTATACCATTTATTTGTTTACAATACACGGATTAAATAACATTTCTGAACAGTTTGTTTAGAAAACACTGTTATCAAGTTTGAAAGTTGCTCTTTAAGCAATTCTTACTAAGTAGACAAAAGATTTCATAAATAAACATGTCAAGAAGTCCAAAGGTCAAGCAACCACCACTGACTTTCTGTATTTTAAAAAATGCTCCAAAATATTCGGGATTCATGTCTGTTGCACTCTGGTGGTTTGAGTGATCGCATGTTGAAGTATTTTACAAAAAAATAAGGTCTGCCTTTTATCAAAATAAACTAAATGATCCTCCTGAAAGCGTCAGTGATGTTCTGCTGAGGCAAAAAAAAAATTAAAGTGCTATTTCCTGCATAAACAAAACTGTGACTATATGCTCACTGTTACTCATTCTGACACTGAATAACCAGCTAGCAATCTCTTTTGGTAAAAGATGATAAATCAGCTGGGTAATCAATCACTGATTAGGTTTAAACAATTCTCAGCCTCTGACTTAACATTTCCGACATAAATTACTGGTTTCTCACAAGCTGCAAAGCACCATCTTTTAAAAGTTCTTCATAGAGAAAATAGTATGAAGGTCTTCTCAATGTTTGCTGCTTCTAAGGACTGTGAACCTTCTTCTGTCACATTCACAAACACGAGGAGGAGATAAAAAAAAGTCCTGGCATGCAAGCAGTGTGATAAGTTGCAGCTTGTGTAGTTTTGTTTAGTTTACTTAATCCCCGAGCTGGAAATGACCTTGTGAACTTAAGCTGGGTTGAATTTTTTTTTTTTTTTTTTTTTTTTTGCCTCCTTTTTTTTCATTTCACTCTGTCAGCAGCCAGCCCTCTCTTTCAAACCTGCATTGCAATTTGGATCGTTTTCAACTATTCAGATCTCAGAGGGTAGCACTGTAGCTGCCATCAAGCGTCTGCGTGCTGCTGCCGTTTCATTCTACTGCTTTCACACATCGCAGGTCAAAGATCGCTGTCCTCGAACAATTACATTCACTCCTTTAGCGCCAGCTTCAACCTGCTTTCATCAAACCTGCTTTTTGTGCACACATGGCCTCTAACCTGGCCAACCTCAGTTTAATCATTACCACAACCTGTTTATCTGATTGTCAAGCAGGTAACCATTAATACGTGTTTACTTCCCGATGACCTCTATAATGTGCACACCGCCTTTGCCCCACGAATGTCAGCCCTATCACACTAGTTGGCATTAGTTTTTTGGGATTTAATTGTACATTTGAAGATTTGATTGAAAAGAAAAGAACAAAAAAGGAAAGAGAAGAAAAGAAATCTGGCTCTGAGTCTCATCTTGGTTGTGTGAAATCCTTCCCGGTGACCGGCCATCTTTTTGTTTAGCTGATGCAGAATGATAACTCACCGGTTGTCTTCCTCGGTGAGATTGATAATATAAAGCCGAGAGGTGTCCTGACATAGTTATATCTGTTGGTGTCCTCGAAAAGACAAGGAGAGTCAATTACAATGGCGAAGCAGAACGCCTGTGTGAATGTCAACTCCCCGTGCAGACGGCTGTGATAAATAACACCTGACCTCACACCAGGCGGTGGTTTCTCTGCAGGGCCCGAGACAGACCTGCACAAGGAAATGTGAAATCGAGGCAGAATGTGGGGCACTTTAGGAGAAAGGTGTAGGGCATAGCATGAGAGGACGGGGGACGTCTGAATGAGCAGCAAGACGTGTCAAGGAACATGGTGCAATTGCTGTACGAGTGTTTACTTTATGGCAATGCTGTGAAGATATGAAACTTCACTCGAAGGCAGGGGTGGGGGTTGGGGGGTTGTGGCAGGCCCTGCTGTTATTCATACCTGTTTCTGACAAGAAAAACAAAGCTCCATCCCATCTTGCACATATTCTATTTGTCTACACGAGACACAAAGCGGCGGGTTGTTCTGCTCGGGACTCCCCTTGCGCTCTCGTCTGAGTGTAATCTTTGCTGACAGAAAGCAAGTGTGGCTATCAGGTCACTTTCTGTGGATTCCAGTAATGCTCCGCCACAGCGTTCTGTTTCCAGCAGAGACAGCGTGCAGATTTTTGACGCTCCAGCTACAGAGACCTCTGCGCTTGGCTGTGAACAGGCTGAATTATTGGGTCCCGGCAAAGCTGACAGTAGCATCAGGCGCTGCAACAGTGAGTGCAGCTGAATGTGCTCATCTTCTGTATGCATGTTCTTTGTGTATATATGTATGCACACGGGCATGTGTGCAAGGGGCAGAGCAGGGCAAGTGGGGGAGTCCTGAGGTCCCAGGGGAGACACACTGGCTGAAAGAAAGGAGGAATGAGCAACAGGCAGACACAAGGGCACAGGCAGATGTGTGGAAAGATAAATGAGGAGATAAATCACGGAGTGTCTGGGCCCAGGGCATTTGCATTCCTGAAATGAAACTCCAAGGAGAAACACTGCTGCCTGCGTATTCAGCCGCCGTGGCTTTAAAAAAAAAAATTGTATACAGTGTGTCTATATGTGTCATGTGTTTGTAACGGAAAGAGACTTTTTTTTTCTTGTAGTTTTAAAGCAGATTGTGACATGCTGCTGATCAAATAACAGTCTGTAAAGGCTGGGAAGTCTTCATGCTGCTCTAACAAAGTCAAGCAACTGGTCCTGATGGGTTGAACAACAATTACAACAACTGGTTTTAAATCAAAACACTAAATCAGGCAAATCAGAAGTAATTTCTGTTACAATAACTCCTCAACTCTGCATGCTAAAATAAAGGGTTGGAAGTAGTCCCGATACCCATGGCTTAGTTTAGACAGACCATGTGTCATTTATAGAGGCCTGGTTTGTTTCAGTGCTAAAAAGGAAGATCACTCCTCCTCTGGGATCACAGCGCACCACTTCTGAGTTTTATGTCCTCAGACAGAACAAACCAGAGTGTGCTTTGCAGGAAAAAAAAGTCCATTTGAATTCAGTCCCAAATTCTGATCAGATTTTACTTCCCATTAAAGCAATATTTCATGATTTTTGAAGCTATGGCTCTGTGAAAAGGTTATAAATCATTAATATCTTACCTGTTGTAGACAGCTCTTAAAATGACCTAATTTCTTTTGAAGAAATAGAAATAATTCTGATCAGATTAACAAACTAATGTCTAGTCAGAATGTGACCAAGGCCAAGTAACTGCTGTGCCAAAATAACTTCAATCTCCAAAATTCCAAACCATTTCATGCAAATGTTATTTTATAAAGATGACACAACACATTTATTTTATAAATAAATCAAGTTCACGTTACACAATAGCCTTTATACAGAACCCCACTTCAAAAGATCAGAACGATCATTTTAACAACCACTGCATCAGAAGGGGAAGAATAGCAAAGGAGGAGTTCAAAAAAGGTATAATGTTTTGACATTTAAAGAAAAAATAGAAACCTTTATGCATAATTGGGTTTTTATTGCATAGTAAAAATAGTTTGCTGATTTTGTCTAAGACGTTAGGCACTCCTTTCTGGATGAAAAAAAAGAAAAGAAATGTGAATCTAAAAAAACAAGAAGAAGAAAAAAGATGCTGTTTCTACACAGTCTGTCACCCTGATCATAACTTTACCAGCACTGGGATTTTCCCATGAACAGAGCAGGTCGAGAACTGAGAAATGTCATGGTGGGAGGCTCTGGCTGTGTGGGAGGGAGCATGAAGGAGAGACTGTCATCACTAATTCCTTGCCAGGCAACCCAAGAAGTGTTGACTAACTAATGACTGTGTTTAACAAGTGAAGTGTATCATGCTTGAGGAAACACAGCTGGAAATGAGTCCTGTGCAATGAGTGACTCAGAGAAAACAATCCATTGTTTTAAATACTATCCACCCACAAATGGTTCTAGAAAAGTGAGAAAAATACACCCTTGTGAATGAAGTAAAAGTGGGAGTTAAAGTGGCAAAGGGAAACAGCTGGATCTCAAACAAGTGTGGTTGGAGTTTTGGGTCACAGAGGTGCGTCTCTGTGGCGCTGTGGTGGGAGGCAAAGATAAAACGGTAGTCCGGAGTTGTAAATGAGGAATTAGAGGATAAGGATGTGAGTGCAGAGGAAAGGAATGCAACTTATCTAATACATGCTCATACAAAAGGATGAGAAATACGTAAACAAATGCCTTTCTAAATTGTGATGCATTTGCTTGTGAAGCAGCAGGAGCTGATTACATAAGAAGGAAAGATGTCAGCTTTGATAAAAAGTCGCTTAAAGTTCAAACGTAATCTAAGGGACTGATATAAACATATATTAGTCTGGAGAAAATGAAATCACCGCTTTCCCCCCAAAATATACCTCAACATGACATGGGATTTAAGCATATGTTATCAACTTGTCTAACAATTATCTTAACTAAAATTTGGCACTTGGCAGCCAAGCTAACATGTGTTGGGACGATGCGCTGGAGCCAAGTTAACGTTTTATTTTATAACCACAGCACTCCTGGCCAAACGAAAGCTCATGCTGTTTTGTATTCCTCTCAAGAGTGTGTTCATAACTCATTTCCCCATGCCAACATTCTGTTTTCCTATAATGAGGCAGAAAAAAAGGGAATTCCATTTTACAGCATTGCTTTACTTGAACGGTAAACTAGTGCTTCCCTAAAATTTCTCTCTAATGAGCATTTTGCTCACTGTCATTTATGACCAGGCTGCAGTTGCCTTTAACCATGCAATTTGAAAAGTGTTTCTACTCGTGGCCTTTCCATTACCTGATTACCTCCTCCACACACTATAAGCCAAGTCAGCAGAGCAGATTTTGTTGCCTTTTTAAAAAAAAACAAAAAACTATAGACCACTAATTTAACACTGCTGCCCATAAAATTGTATGTTCCCAATGCAATGCCATCTTAATCACGTTTCACCACCTTGCTCTTGAATGAAATAGTTATCATAAATGAGTGCATTAATGAATGGTTGCCACTATTATTTTGATGGTTACCATGACACAGTGAGGTTCCCTGCTTAGCAGCATCAAGTCATGATTTCAGTGTAAATTTTACCTTGAAATCAGTGCTAATTCAAAAATGTGAGTATGCTAAAAAAAGATGGACATGCCTGACAATACAAGTCCAACAGAATTATTGCTAGAATTACAAACATCAGTACGTAACACAAATATATTTCTGCTTGAATCATAAGACCCAAAGAAGTTGTACTTACAATACTCAAGAAAAAAAAGAAAAGAAAAACAAGCAGGCTGTTACATTCAAGTAAATGTTTTGTTTTAACAAGCAACCAGTTTTGTATTAAAACACTGGAAATGTGTCAAGACTTGGTTCAGCTCCCATGTTGCAGCCACTTTTTGCTTATGTGACAACTGTATACACCCTATTACCTGCCTGTTGGACCACTTTTAAGTAAAAAAAAAACATTTTTTGTACTTCAGCTAATTTTTACCTTTGCCCAGAAGCTCTGAAATATTTGAAAGGGGTGGCATGTGAAATTGCTAAAGTCTTGAGCGTTCACTGGACATTTAGATTATGATGACATGATCTGAAAATGTTTTGCAGATGAGACAATGTTTTGACACTAAGTAGCTAGTCTTTTTTAAAGTTACGGCGAATGAGTCAGTGTGCCTGCTGGTAATGATTTCTGCTTCACACTCTTTTCTGCTGATCTCTGTGTTGCTTTCAGCAGCTACAGAGACCTTGTTCCAGTTGTGATTTTGACATCAACACAAAAGCCACTTCCTTGATGTGCTGTTAAAAAAATGTTAAAAAAACCCATTATTTTTGCATTTTCTTTTTCCTGCACATAAAACAAACCTTTATTTTTTAACTCTAACAGAATTTTTTTGTCATTAAGCAGCTGTATAGAAAGCCCCTGCATGGAAACACATGTCTGCTTATTCTCTTAAAGATCTGAAGTGTTCATTTTTGAAAACAGATTTACTTTGTCTTGACCATAGACTGTTTTTTTTTTCAATTATTTTTTTTAGTTACTCGCCTTCTTTGACTTGTTTTACGAAACAAAAACTTTTTGGATCGCTACAATAAGTAAATAAATTGAAGTTTGGCATAAAATGCACTTTTCCCAGTGTAATGAAACTGTAATAATGTGGTTAAAATAATATGCTTCATTTTATAGATTTTCCAGAGCAGCCACTTTTTGCTTATGTGACAACTGTATACACCCTATTACCTGCCTGCTGAATGACAGACTTACTCACTTTGCTTTTACTTAGAAAACTTTCACGGTCAGACATGAGTTAGTTATACGTTGTTTGCTTTTTAATGTGTTAGAAACTATCAGCTGTGAGAAAAAGATGTAGTGCTGGCATTAAGTAAAAAAAACCTATTCAACACTATTTCATATCAAGCCAAAAATAGCTCCGCTATATATCCTAAGCAACACGAAAACATCTTTCAAGAAAAAATAGCCCATTTAGTTTGTGCTTAGGGAGTATAGTATTTAGTATAGTGCAATAACACTCCTTTAAATTTTGTAAGAGCTATTAAACAGCGATAGAGAGGGAAGTGTTGCATTTCTTGACAATTTTGATGGCTACTCTGAGAAATCTAAAACTCGAAACATAAATATAATATTTTTTTGTTTTGTTTTGATATTATAATTGATATTCTATGGTTAGAAAATAATCAAAATGAAAAGAAACCTATACATGAGGAGATCCATACAAGCTGTAGAGTGGTACTGTATTTATACATCTGTTAATAAAACAGTAAAAATAATTTTTTGAACAAAAAAAGAGTTTGATTCAACATGCTGCATGCCATCACCAGCCAGCCACACACACACGTACAACAGCATTCTGTGAAGAAGCTGTCCTAAGCCACTTAAATCTGAGCTATTTGATAGTGTTTGTGAAACGTTTACTTGTGACCTACGCTCTCAAACCCCTTAAGCCATCCACATGACTGAGGGAAGTGAAGGGCCTTTTAAGGCCCTAAGTATTGCTGGAGTCCTCCTTATATTACTGATGATATCTGTCCTGAGGAGTTTGCTGACAAGAGCCCAGGGATCAGAAATAACCATAAAGCAGATGGGAAATTACATCTTATCCAACACGTTCTGAAATGGCCTGTCTGTTGATAGAAAAGACTCACTATGGTGTCTTTAAGCAGGGATTTAGCCTTTGACCCATTCTCCTCAAACCCATGGACACTACTACATCATGACTGAGTTGCAATAGATAGCCTCACACTGCACAGCAACACACTGTGTTGTAATACTGGTCTGTTAGTGTGAAACAGAAGTCAGCGAAATCCTTAAGCAAACCATCTGGTGGAAATATGTAATATGAGCTTGTACAAAGTTCAGCAAATAAATGTGCATTGTTATACTACTGTGATAAGACATGTTTGTTCATACTGCGCTTTTAGAAGTTCTAACAGCAGAGTTTGACTGAATATTGGAGAGACGGAGCAAAAGACAACATTAATCCCTTAAGCCTTTCAATGATGGCCTCTGACCAGGCCATATGAGATCCACTACCCTCTACTAATCTGCTCCAAACAGTGATGAAGCCAGAAAGTGGCTCTTGCATTTAGCAAACTGTTGACAGCAGGATTATCCAGTTTGTGGCAATGCAAATGTCAGATATCTCAGAACAAGTAGACGTATACATTTTTAAAAATATACCCAACATGTATCACTATCCACTGAAAAATAAGAACATTTAAATCAATAGTAGTAAAGCCATTTGGGAAAACTATAAATCACTGCACTGCCCTTCTGTGAGATAATAACAGATGTAGTATGCATGAGTATAATGTACTGAAATAGGTCACTGTTTTTCACTGCACTTAGTTTCAATATACAGTAGCTAAACTATGAAAAATGCAACAATAACAATTTTATATACATTTTTATGAATTTGTACCACAAGCTTTTAGCATGATTTTCATATTTGTACAGAATTACTGAACTGTCCCATTAGCAAAAGCACAACTTTTGATTTTTCCCAAACTTAACCAAACAGATATGAACCTTTTTATTCAGACATATTACCTACATGACCAATTAGACATATTGTCTAGACCTTACCAAGTGGACATACTTCTCAAACCTAACCAATTAGATTTATTGTGTAAACTTAATCAGTTAGGCATTCGGCCTAGACCTAAACATCGTATCCATCCATCCATCCATTTTCTTTCCCTGCTTTTTCATGCAGGGTTGTGAGAGAGCTGATGCCTGTCTCTAGTGATCATTGTGTGAGAGGTAGGGTACACGCTGAACAGGTCACACATCCATCACCGGGCTAGATAGGGACAAACGAAACAAACAACCATTCACACTTTCACCTAGTAACAATTTAGAGTCACCAAATAACCTAGCATACTGTTCATGTGGGAAGAAACCGGAGTACCAGGAGTAAACCCACACATGCACAGGAAACCATGCAAACTCCACACAGAAAGGCCCGAAGCGGGAGGCAAACTCGCAGTCTTCTTGCTCTGAGGTGACAGCTTTGACCACTGTACCACCATGCCATCCTAGACCTAACCAATTAGATATTTTGCTAAACCTAATCAGTTAGATGTATTGTGTAATCATCACCAAACGACAATCATAATGCACAATTTTGAAATAAAAATGAAAGCAAAGTGTAAAAATTGCTTTCCCTTACAAGACACAAACCCAAGTCCCTAAGTTAAAAAGTTTTGCTTTTTTACTTTTTTATCAACTCTCAAATCTATAAAGTTGGACTTGGATTTTTACTCATGAAAGATGGCAATGTAAGTCAGCTGAGCTAAAGAGCGACACAGACAGTTAAACTGTGACACAAAGTCCTAACCAAGCATTTTATTACAAATTCACAGAACTTCTTTCCTATGTGTTACAAATACTTTGATAAATTGAGGTGTGAATCAACCCCAGTCATGTACTGCATCATATATAAATAAGCCCAATAACAGAGATGAGTGCTGGGTTTTGCTTCATTCTAAAAATAAGCTCAGGAAACACATAGAAAACACCAACCAGTTGGTGATATCAACTTGTGCTAACAAGCAGGGTATACCTTGAAGTGCAAAGCCCTTAATAAATTGTGACAGCATTATGTTCGATGAAGTCTGTAACTACAAACACAGGTTTGGGAATAATTCACTGTTTGCTTTTTCAACACTAGTTCCAAAAAGACAGGGGGAATTAATTAGCTGAGGAGAACAGCGGAGCAAACTGTTAATAATGGCTGTCAAAAAAAAAAAGCCTCTAAGACTCTGGCAAATGCTGGCTCAATCAAGAGAGTGCTCAAGTTGTGCAATTCTGTCTTGTATGTGACAGTTGATTTTCCTGCCACAGATTTGAGCACGATGCTGTTCATTGAGTTTTAGTGTGATAAAACAAAGCATGGCCAAGACTGTCTGTAAACTTTCCCAAACCAAACACTTCATAGTGCAGCTTGGTCATTGGGCTTAAAACTGCTTGTTTGGGAATTTAGCCTAAATTATCAACTTTATTTTCCTTCTTCTGGTTTCATGAGACTGAGTATTTACAGTGACTAGGCTGGCTAATTTATGTCATGTATTAAAATACTAATGAATCAAAATAAAGCTTACAGTTAAAGGGCCCATTCCAATTTTAAGTTTGAGGAATGAACTTGCAGCTGACAGTGGCCTGTCTAAAAATTTATTTGGCATCATTCAGGAACCAAATCTAGGCCCAGTCTGTGAGCAGGAGGCCTAATCCTGTTTTTACCCAAGCTGGCAGCTTAAAGCAAAGTGGGGTACACCATTTGGATTCACAGATGAATGAGCTGTCGTCCCAGCTGGCCTCTAATCTACACAATGCATTGTGTAGCAATGCTGCCATTCTCAATAAAATGCACTCATCTTGACATTCACTGAGGTTAGTAAATGTAATATTAGTGCAAATGTTTCACACCACATAGTTGGCCTCTTGTAGGTACAACAACAGATGGACTTCTATCTATCTATCTATCTATCTATCTATCTATCTATCTATCTATCTATCTATCTATCTATCTATCTATCTATCTATCTATCTATCTATCTATCTATCTATCTATCTATCTATCTATCTATCTATCTATCTATCTATCTGGTAGATGGCTTGAAGTGACAAACGGATGATGTTTCAGGGTTTATGGAGCATAAAAAAAAATAACATAACATAAGGAAACTCTGTTACTGGATAGCAGTGCTTCGCAAACAAATAAACAAAAGACTTACATTGTAATTTACTCATTTCTTGTTAGAGGAAAATATGAAGCCTTAAAACCCAAGTGAAATATTTAGACAGTATTTAAAGAGCTTAAATGTTATACTTTACTGCACAGACAGGGAGATTTATACACACAGTTTGCAGTGTGTTCTCCGGTTGGCTTGGAATCAGACACTGCTGAAAGAAAAATCCCTCCCACTCCCATCCTGATAGAGTCCATTGAATCGCAGACCCCACACCAAGACTAATAGCACTGGGAATCAGCTGAAAATATGTGACATAATCACATTAGTGTCCTAAAGAACACAAAGCACATAGTCAACTTCCCTTGATCAAGGCACATCTGGAGGGGCAGGGGACTTGAAACGCAGTCCTGCCTTTCCCCTGCTGCAACGAAAACAAGCTGTTTCACTATGCTTCCAGGCCGAAGCAGAACAAGAACTTTGACACAGTAATGGATTGCTCCAGCAGCAGCATGGCCTAATGCAAAGATGCCAGAAAAAAAAAAAAAAAAAAAGGGAGAGGGAAGATCTTAAAAGGTTTCAGAATTACGCCCACCGCTTTCCCAGTGCGTTTGAACTCTGACCTGAAAGACTGAACACAAAAAGCTACAATTTTTACTTCCTCTTTGTTGAAAGGGACTGTATAGCACTGTGTTGTTGTCCCAAGATTTATTTTCATTTTTATGTTTTTAATTTTGGACTAACCGATTCCATTTAAAAGAAGAAAAGAAAAGAAAGGAAAAGAAAAACAGATGCAAATAAACATTGCTCTGTAAACTGAAAACATTAAGTTCTGCGCACCAAGAGTTTCCAGGTGATCACATATAGAGGTGACAGTCATTATAGGGGCCCTTGTGCTTTCGTCCAAGTGTTCTTTTAAAATATGAATAACGGTTAATATTTTCCAGAGGTCCTTCTCAACACTTTTAATGCCCACGTTTTGTCTTCTCCCTATCCAAGGAACAAAGACTGGTTTCTGTTTCTGCTCTCAGCCTGCTGTGCGACTAAGGGCCTGGCCAGCCCATTAACACCCACCTCAACATGTTCCATTCCAGCATTGGGAGCTAATTACAAACACTGGCTAGGCTTAAAAACCTCTTATAGGCTGCAAAGAAAGAAAGAAAGGCAAAGAGTGAGGCGTTTGAGGGCGTTAGAGAGGCAGAAAGAATGAGAGACATGGAGGGCGAGGGAAGGTGGGGAGGGGGGGACAAAGAGGCTAATGAATCCATAGGCAACGGCGTGGCTCTGAGACAGCGTAAATAGTTGTTCACCGCTAATGTCGCCCATCAAATTCCTCAAGAGCACAGGCGCTAAAAGGTGTGGCTGTGTTTTATTCTCATTGTGCCTCTCTTTCTTTTCACCCCTTCAGCAGCTACTCCTGTGTGGAGTGGAGCATCGGGTTGGTGTGGGGGAGCAACAAATGGCCGTGACCCCGAAATAAAGCTCCTCCACTGTGTGTTTGTGCATGTGCGTGCGTGTGTGTGTTTCAGTACATGACAAAGGGACTGAATGTTAATAACAAAATGATATAGGAGAGGCTTATTTGGAAAATATAGTTAATTAGATGAGTTTGCATCTCGATTCATGATCAAAACTCTGTAGAATGTGTCCAAAAAGTCTTGGATAATGAATTCATAAGCTATGTAATGAAACTGATTCCAAATCAGTTTAGCCTATTTTGTCACATTATTCTGTAATAATCTATATATCTATTTACGCCAGATAGATAAAAAAGCAAATAATAAAAAAACATAATAAATAAATAAATGTGTCTTTAAACACAAACAAAACTAAACAAAAAACAACAATGTCAGTGTTAAAAATCTAAAAACTTTTCGACTCCAAAGTCTTCATTTTTGAAAAAAACATATCTTTAGCTTTAAAACCCAGAGAGAGAAAGCTAAATTTAGATTTCATTTTACTCTTTTAGGTGTAACAGCACAAATGCTGCAGTATCCCACTGCTGCCCTCACCTCAATATATCTTTAGCGAAAGACGTGTGACATGAATGCGGCTGACATTTGCTCGGAGTTGCGGTTAGCGCTGCAGTTCCCACATGTAACTGTCTCTAATCAGGTCCTGTGCCGCGAAGCCTGAGGCGCAGAGATCAGACAGATCTCAAAGTGTGCCATCAACCACAAATTACAGCTCTTGATTTGAGGTTAACTGAGAGCCACTCCTCCAAGAATAACAGAGACATTTGTAATACCTAGATTGGGAGGAACCTGTGACAGAGCTTAGGAGAATAACACTTGGTGTCAAATTTGTCAGGGAATCAGATATTGTTAGGGATAGGTCTTAAGAGCACTTATTCCTCAGGATTGTGTGGATTTCACCACTCAAGTCTACAAATGGTGATGTACTTTTTTTTCATTTGAAAAGAGAATATTGGGTTTAGTGCAACACCATTTTTTGGAGCACCCCTGGTCTGTTTTTAAGCACAATTTACATTCCAGTTTTTGGAAAATGACACTAAACAGGCTACATCTCTTGCCAAATGTTTTCTAAAGCAACTTGTAAAAACGAAGGACTTTTCACTTCACAGTGAGATTTTATCACGTGTCCTTTCTGGCACGTCAATAAACAGAGCAGCACTGAGTGTGTGTTAAATAAGAAGCAGCACAATGACATTTTGGGTGCCAGAGTTTCACTTTTTCTTAATGTCTGGGCTTATTTTACAGCCACCTTCCTCAGTGCTTTTTGGTTACCACATCATAAAGCTGAGGCAGACATTTTCCTTTACTTCTGGCACCTCCAGCTCCTAAATCTACTTTTCAAGAATGCTTGAACTTGTTCGTTAGGATGCAAGCCAAAGTAAGGCAAAACCATTTGTCATTAGTTGGCTGGAGAAGAGGGGTGCCCCAGATGTGCCCCCTTGTGCTGGCTTAAGTGTATTTGGATGTGTGTGTGAGTGGGTCTGTGTCTGTGTGCTAACTAGCCCAGTTGATATGGCTCATAGGCAAGCAGCCAAGAGAAAGTGGCCTCCTACTGTTTAATGGCAATAAATTTACTACCCCAATCCGTATTGCTCTTGTATTTTGTAAACAAGGTTAATGCTCTTTTTAATTGAGCACCTAGTGATAGAATATGACCCCCTCATGGTGACTCTTACCTGAATGATCCAGTCTAACCACAGGTCAGCTAAAACGTTCTTAAAAGAAAAGAAAAATGTGACAACTGCAAATTGTCAGGGTATTTTTTATCCCCTCCCTCTCCTCTGGACACATCCCATGCACGTCCATTTTTTCAAGTTTATAACTTTTACATCAGAGCAAAACAAAACAAACTTCTCACGAGGACAAGAAACATTTCCACTTTTATTAAAAGATAAGAATTATGGATGCTGCATCATTCACACTGAAGGTGCTTCTATTTCTATAAGTAAAAACTTAAACCCCTCCATTATCACTTCAAAAGAGGGATTATGGCTAATTGAGCATTGTAGCCAGATAATTGGGTCCGAGGACCTATCCACATGGAGAGAAAAACCCTCCTAGTCTGATTCTGCAAAAGAGACAAAGCCAAGGGGAGGAGTAATGTGAGTTAAGGGATTCTCACCAGCTCTTGTGAGAGCTTGTTTCACATACACAACTCAAAGTGGAGCTAATAACTTAACGCTAGTGTGTTTTCACTCTTGAGAGGTCTTTCTCCGAGGAACCTCGAACATTTTCCCAGATCTTTTGGTAAGGACTCTTGAGGGACTTGCCAAAGTCTTTACAAAGAGTTTCCCTCTCTTTATCTGCTTCTGTCGCTTGCTCTTTCACAAACATACATTAACACGCTCCGTGTGTGCCACAGAAAACCACACGTAATTATAGCAAACCTCATGTTGGGCTAAGTTAGTTATAATGTTGTCATCATCATTGTTGTCGCTATAGTTTTTGCATATTGCTTGTGCATTCTTCAAATGAGGGCAAAAAGGATTTAAATACAATTGTAAAAATATATAGACTTTAAAAATGAGAATGCTAATTACAAAAATTGTTTTTTAACTGAATAAACCTATTTGATCTTACTGGAAGCTTCTTAGAAATTTAGGTCAAAATAAATTTCCCCAAGGAAAAAGTAAAGCATATTGGATTGTATTTTTCTGTAATTTATTGTATTGTGTTGTATTGTATTGTTCTGTATATGTGTGTATGTGTGTATGTATGGTAGATAACTCTACATACAAAAGTGTCAAGTTATGTAGTTTGACTCCTGTCATCAATATCACCTTTACTACTAAACAAAAAACTTTTTGAAAAGGAACTTAATTTTAAACTCCTTTGTTGACACACTACAAACCATGTGGTCAAAGCTAGTTAGTAAAACTGACATATTTAGGGGTAGATATTGAAAATTTGAAGATTAAGGTAATGCAAAAACATCAAAGATTGCACTAAAATGGACACAGTAATAATATTGACAAAATACAAATTTTCTGGCCTCTTCAGTGCTGGGTTAGGGTTAGGGTTAGGGTTACACACAAAACTTAAAAATCTTACTAAAATACTCTGCTTTTACAACACATTCTCACTCCCATCTCGTCACATTTGTACGCAAGCGTCCAAATGTGACGAGATGGGAGTGAGAATGTGTTGGCTTTTAAAAGGATAGTTAGGAGTTTTTTGAAAAAGGGTTCTCTGGAAACACAATTCAAAATTACCAGGAAAAAAACATCATGCATACATTGTATATCTAAGGTGTTTGTGTTACATGCGTGTTTTTTCTCTCAGTACTTTAGGAAGTGTTAAGAAGCTGTGATCGTATTTTGTATGTGTATGAGTTCAAGCTGGTAACAAACTATAAGTTACGTGAAATTTTGCCCACCTAAACTTGTTTAAAGGTTAACCTTACTGGCATTCAGGAGCAGAATGAAATCACACATTCAAAGATTTGTGTATTCAGGCGGAATTTGTTTGGCTTATAAGATGTACTGAACAAAGCTCCAGCTAAACTAAAAGTCGTGAAAAAAAGACAAAAATATTTGAACTTTAGATTAAAAGTTGACCGTCATACCCATTTTCCAGCTCAGTGAGGGGTCAAGGTATCATTCATACTTGCTACCCACACATAAATGACTGTCACGTAAAATGACCTTTTGCTGAGGTGCTTCTTTTTTATGCACAAAACTTCAATAAAACATGTTTTTTTTTTCTTCAATAAATCACTCGTTTTAATTTGCTGGATTTCCAAAGCCTCACATCTTTGATATTTTCAACCACAAAATTGCTCTTTAAGTCAGAGGCTAAGCTAGTGGAAGTAAGTGTAACACTGCTAATGGGGTCTCAATCCTTCTGCGGTGACCCTTACCCCTTTCCATCCTCTTTCAAAACAAACTGTCCACAACTGCCCTTGACTCCTCCTCATGGTGCTGTAGCCTGATGCCCCAGCTTTCATTTGGAGTGACCTTAGGTTGACAGTTTCTCTCCGTGCTGCAAACTTAAGCTCCCTTTTGCTAAACCCGATCTGGCGAAAGGTGATCAGCTGATCGCCGCGGCGTTGATGCAAAAGCACGCCCTCCAGCGGGAGGCTCAAAAGGTACCTTCTGTTGCTTCTGTTTAACCTGAAACAATGGGGAAAAAAATAATGAATGATAGTAAATCACAAATTAAATGATTGAAAGAGTATTCTTATTCTGACATACTTGACACTTTATTATATCAGTATAGAAACGTGGATTTAAACAACTGTTTTCACTGAAGGGTAGTTTGCATTCCCAGGTTTCAAAAGAATAAAAAGGAAAGAAAGATAATATGATAGTATTTATTCTTTACTTCAGCCGCAAGGAAAGTTCAAAAGAAAATTTATGGGCAATAATAGCCGTGGAACATCACAAAACAGTGAGTTCCCTTCTATTAATATCACATAGCTCTGTATTGCTTGTGAACTGTGTGGCAACACTGGAACGAGAGCCAGATAATTCCACAAAGGTCAAAGCTTTTCTTTGTCTAAATTTTTTTCTAAATGTGGCTCACATACAACAGTTTACAACTGTTCTGTGCTAGTGCTTCAGGAAACAAAGACGATGCACTATGCTTACAGGAGGAAAAATACGGTGGTTTGGATAAATGCAAAGGAGTTGTGCTGACTTTATTTGAGCCTGAACATGGACAGAAACGAGTTTACCAGCAGGCATTTGTGTTTTAACATTTAGAGAAACCCTTAGAAATAAATGTGAATTCTTACATTCTTTAGGTGATATTCAGAGCAGGATGTGGGGTTCCTTATGACCCAAATTAGCCATGAAAATCCCTCTCCCATCAGTGCACCAGTTTTTGTTCTCCCTGACGTTTTTCACAATCTCACTGACCTCTTAGCTGAGCATTTTAACTTTTTTCTACAACCCGTCTAAAACCACAGACACGCTCTGGTTCCAGATGCTACAGCAGCTGACTGTGGGCCAGTAATCAACCCATAACAAGTTTCTGTGAATGAAAACAGGTCTTACTCGACTCAATTTGCACTTTACATAAACATGAAGACAGTGTATAGAAATAGGCGAAGCTCATTTGCAAGGTTAATGTCAGCATCTCTTACTGGTGTGGTGAATATCCTCAGCACTGTACAGAAGGACATATAATCGTGGAAAGCGGTTAAACCACAGTAGCAGAAAGGTTAATACACTCAGCACATGTTGCCTCTTACAACAGGTGGTGCAGCACGATCGGCGGCTCCCAGCATTCCAGCTTTTCCATGCTGGTGGCCCCTGGTATTCTGGGATTTACGCTGCCTCGCCTCCTTTCAACCACAGAGGCCTGACTGACAAGCTAATCGTTGGGCTGGGATCCCCTCAGCTATTGATTCCACTGCAACACAACACCTCCCAGTCAATGAAACTGCAATATAATGCTTGAGCTGCAAAGAAAAGGGGAGTATTAGCGTGTTGAGCAACTGGAAGAAATTTGCTGCTGCTGCCTTCGCTGCTTGCTCCTCGCTGCAGCTGCTGGTAGGTAGAAACAGAGCGGCACAAATAAAGTAAGAAAAAAATGTGTCTCAGGGGGTGGAAGCTTGAAGGGGTAGGTTATTAAAAGCCACAAAGTGGAACTCATGCTGGGCATAGAGAAATAGCCACAGCATGGTAGAGGCACAATGGAAGAGAAGGGGGTCTGCTTTTCTAAATTGTTCTAATCCTTTGAGTGTTTTATTTTATTTAGTTTTGGAGTAAAAAAAAATGCTGCTTTGGACTGTGTGCAAGCTGTGGTTGGACTACGAGACATCTTAAACTGCAGATTAGTTAGACAAAAAAAAAGAAGCATATTTTTGTTGTTTCATTCAAAGATAAATGCTTTTAGTTAAAAAAAAAGTGTTTTATAGTTTTACAAAAAAAGTTGTTGCAGTCAAAAAGACCTATTAAAAGTTCTCGCAGATTATTGTAGAGAACACTACGCTGTGAAATTTCACCTCGTTACTTGATCTCTTCTTCTACTTTTTAGAAATTCCATAGCCAGCTACTCTAAATATTGATCTGGAGGCGCAATGGGTGCAACAGTAACCGCAATTAGTCGGACCACTATTGGTTCCAGTCATTTAGTCAAGTATCCAATTTCCATGCTGTGTGAACACTTAATTAAAACAAATGTGTTACAAATATATATTGAGGATCAGCAGCCTTCAAAAAGCCTCTAGTGGCTTGGCAAGTCAATGCAACAATGAGGATAGCAAATCAATGATGCTGGTCACTTATGCCACAGGGATTAAATCAAGTGTGAATCTTGACAACAACACCCAGAGAGGAAAGTAAATTCATGGCTAAAAGCCACTCTGGGAAAAGAAATGCAATGTTTTTTCTTTGGCAAGATTTGCAAAAAGAAAAAGGAAAAAAAGTTTGTAGTTTGTAATTGCAGATTCATTTTTAAAATCACATGTAGGAATGTTCAGATCTGTGTTTGGTGGGTGCTCATGTTTTTAGGTGGTTGTGTCTTCAAATTATTATTTGCGTAACAGTACTGTACTATTAAGATGACCATTTTAGATATTTGTATTTCGTCTGAAACTCATCAAGATAATTGATCGTATCATATTTAAGTTCAGTCAGATGCCTGAGATATTTGCATCCTAGTGCAACATGCAAATTACTGCTAGGGCAGGCAACATTAGTGGCAACTAGCCAACATATGACCAAAAGTCAGGAAATTTCTGTAGACACAAGAACAAACAAACACAAAATATAGCATTATTGTGCACTAAATAGATCTTTGTTGAACAAAGTTTTTTTTTGTTTTATTTTGATTTTACATGGACAGTATTGTATCAAAAAGTAGTTTTGATTTGGACATTTCTTATGCTGAATTATCTACAATTTAATGATTGTTATGTTAAGATTTTTAATTTAAAAAAAAACTTTGAGATACAATTTGCTTCCTGGGAAGTATGAGTGCTGCATTACAGCTAATTACCCAAAAACTGAGGTTTTTGTACATTTAAAGTGGACCAGTTTTACATCAAACAATAATAGGGTACATGATCCTGTAGTAGGTTCTCTGTGTGCAAGACTGAGTTTAATTCATGCCGAACAATAAGTGTCTGCAGGTACATTATCCATCATTTAAATATAATTGCAGCTATTATTATTGTGGCACTTGTTGTAATTAAATATTGGAATCTAGGTTACAGTTTTTCCTGTTGTTCACAGCCAAACATATGCCAAAATATATTTGATACAAACGGTTTTATTTTTTATTTTTCCAACACTCCCAGTCTTCTAACAATGAGCTTGTGCTCTGCATAAACAGAACTGCTCTGACAACATTTTTCAGTCTTCAGCCATTTCTAGGCCATTCTCAAACCCATGGGAGTTTACAGAAATACCCTCAATATAAAAATGGCTGCATTTTTTTTTTAAGGCTCAAATTTGTTGTTGCCGAGTGCCTCAACTATCAATGAGCAGATTTAGACTCTGACAAAGGATACCCCCTATGTTTGCAATGTTTTCAATACATTTACTACATTTTAACATATCAGCTTGATTTTTTATTTGTACAGGAATTTGAAATATAAATAGTGATTTATAAAATTTAAATACATTACTAAAACAAAACAACCATGCACTTCGTTTTTTCTTGATTTTGTTCTAAGGTTACAATAAATTAAGACTAAGTTCATCCATGTCAAAACTGTCCTCAAAATTGTTCTACAGAAGTCATTGTCAACTAGCAGCTCCTAGGCCAAATATGGCCTGCAAGATTATTCTATCCACTTAGCAAAGCATTAAATTTAGAAGGGGTTAATCCAGCAGCGCCTTAGCCAATCTGCGGGCTTGCTCTTAGCATGTGATCAGGCTTGACTTAGGTTACGTTCACATTGCAGGCAACAGTGATCCAAATTCAACTGTTTTTGCCCAAATGCAACTCGTATATGATTTTTTTTTCCTAATGACAATCTGAATGTGACAAATCAGATTTTTTTTTCCAAAATTATCTTTTCTAACGCAACGTTTACCTTTTTCTTTTTTTTTTTTGCACTCCTACATAATTTTCCTCATTCAAAGATTATATTATGGCTAAAACTAAATATGGAACAAAGAACTAAAGAACCAAAGATGTGCCTTTAAAACAGTGGATAGAGTACTTTGTCATTTTGCTTACAAAACTTAGGACGGTTTGATAAGCAGAATAGCACTACTTCATTTCAGCTGTATCAACTACAAAATGATTTTAAGCACTTTGTTTTAACACAATTACATCATACTATTTAAATATGATAAATAATAATGGGTGCAGAAGAGTTTTTCTTTTTTAATTTCAGTTTTCTCATTGTTTGTTTTGGTTAACAAAACAAACTTGCACCGATAAAGGCACAGACCAAGTTTATTGCATATAATTAATTAAGGAAAATAAACAAACTGTTTTCATCTTGCCCTAATGTTTAACAGTTTTACTGGCAGTTCCTTAGTAGTGCGTTTGAAATAGAGTGGGCCAAAAAAAACTTGGCTCACCTTTGGACACTTGATTGGACTGAACCACCAGTGGAGCCAGCAGATAAAAACAAACTGTTTCCAAAGCAAGTTGAGAGAGGATCAAAAATATTTTTTTTCCTTTAATCCAAAACAGCCTTTAATGCTGTTATTTTCTCTTCTTTACAAAGTAAAAAAAGATAAATAAAAAAATCATCTTATGGAACACCTAAAAATAAGCGGCGTTTATGCGAGCCACTTTTAAAGCGGGCTCTTGTTGACAGTTTTCACACCAAAAACCTGCCCACAAATGCCACTCTACAATTATCTGTGTTTCACCTAATGTTTTATTAGTTGTTTTCTTCATGACTGATGAAAATTGAGGTTGTGGGGTTAAATATTTCTTGTGTTCCGATGGTGACACATTAGAAAATAAAACTGGAACCAAAAACATCAACTATCAGCAGTGAAGCTGAGAAACCAGTACAGTCCTTCAGCATGTACCTTTGAACAGTTAGAATGTCAGACATAGAACAGCAAATTACTAATTTCCTGTCTGTGTGTATGGCAGCAGGAAGTTAGGGATACATCCTCCCCTCTGGCTGAAGGGAAGGAAACTGTGTGAATGGACATGGGATGTCACTGACCTCTCCGAGGAGAGTCAAGGCTTGACCTTGAAGTCGAGCTGACTAAACAGAGGACTGAAATCACTTACAGCTCTCTGTCAATTCTAAAGTTCTTAGTCGCTATTATTTATTTTTAATGTTGTTACTGTTGTTTTTTTGTATTAATCAAGTTTGGGACGTTTGCTAAATTATTTGCTATCGAAACAAACAGACTCCCATCACTTGTTTGAACATATTGTTTCAAACATAATAATTTATAGATTAAAGCATATGAAACTGTTACAGTCATCTAGCTGAATATGCTTAAGTCGTCCCAGTACTCATCCCCGCAAAGCCTAAAATGCTACACGTTTTGGATCATAAAGGTAAGGAGCAACTTCCTGGATTTATGAGCCTACAACATGGAATGAAACCATTTGGTTTTTATTATTCCATTTACTCTTAGCCGGACCACAAAGTGGTTCTGAGAGCTGTTTTATGTATTCAGCTGCCTTCCCCTCAACAAGCATGTGGAGCCGCTTAAATAAACCATCAACCAGAGCACAGCTGCAACAACAACCGATCGATCGGAGGCAGGTTACCGTCTGAACATTGCGCCG
This sequence comes from Kryptolebias marmoratus, assembly GCF_001649575.2. Taxonomy (NCBI): domain Eukaryota; kingdom Metazoa; phylum Chordata; class Actinopteri; order Cyprinodontiformes; family Rivulidae; genus Kryptolebias; species Kryptolebias marmoratus. The sequence goes on along the minus strand of NC_051440.1, from coordinate 15,558,101 downwards.
CCAGCACGCTGGCTTCAGCAGGTGGGGTGGGAGTTGTAATTTGCTGCTGAAGGGCTTTTGTGCTTGCCTGACTGCAGAAAAACTGTAACTTGTGCCTCCCTTGATAGATAGCCATGAAGACTGATAAAATGTGTGTGTTTGGAGGAGATTCGCCGCTGTATAAACAATCAACTCCCTGCCTTCGACAACATCTGGGAACTCTCAAGTACTGAGGCAGAAACAAATAACCAGGGACTTGTTAGTTTTTGATTAGACTTTAAACAACTCATCATGGCCCATGGAGTTCCCCTCACTGCGATGCGCAGACGCTCTCACAGGAATACACAAGAAGAAGAAAAAAACATAATGGCAAGAATAAAAGAAAATAAACATGGAAAACCTAACATTAGTCAGAGCTTTTTTTTTTTAAATGATTATATGTTTGGCAAAAGTTGCCAGCAAGAGAAACATTTTAGTTGCAGTAGACCCCTAGGAAAAGTCCTACAATTGGCCTTCACAAACACGGTGATCTCGCAGAGTATTTACCTCACTGAATCTCACTCTCCCTAATCTCATCCATCAAGCAAACAAGCAGCATCAGATTCTCCTCCCGATCAGAAAGCTCAACGATGTTTACCAGCTGTTCTTAAATAAAAACTGTTCACATGATCATTTATTCACTTGTCTTGCTTAGTTTAAAATTGAGCACAGTGTCGCACATAAAGTCTGGACCTTTCTTGGGCTAAGAGAAAAAAACTAGTGTTTTTTTTTTTTGTGTGTGTGGCTGAGATTCAACTCATTTCATAATTGCATAAACTGTTTTATTGGTTTGCAGAAAAAAGTTCTGTGCAACTGAGGCAAATATGATTTGAGACATTTTCTAAAAACCTCCAAGGATGACTGAGACGGAACAGAATCACTTATGGTGCTTGGATGGATTAAACATTGATTCTGAGTTTAATTTACAGCAACATGTTGCTGCGGCGCGTTTAAACATGTTGTACAACCGGTCTACCCACACGGCAGTTCAACACAGTTTTGAATAAGATAAATTAGCCTCACATGCCTTCCTTTGAATCTGCTGTCTCTTCATGTGCTTGACTTTGTTTACACATTCTCTCGCTTTCTCACACACTAACACACACACGAACGATCACACAATCGCGTCGGCTTCAGATGAACTTTTGCACTGCATCGTGGCGCAGGTTCTGCCCCTTCAAATCCAGTTGCTAGACGATCTAAGCCAATTACTGTACGAGGGCAAATGGTTAACCTCTATAATATACATTTCCCAGCCTCCTTCACTGAGCTTGCCTGTCATCCCAGGAGCAGAGTTATGCACCAGAGCCCAGTGTCCCGAGCGACCCAGTTTGAATTGGCTCAATTCATTAAGCCAAGACCCGTGCACAAGCTCGAGTTCACACGGCGAAGACACTTGCAGCAAACAGCTGCTGTACATTCCTGATGGGAGGGCCAGGCAGATGTCCAAGAAAAATCAAAGGGAGAGACAGGGGAAAGTTTACGAGCTGGCGTTTGCCAACCTCAATGAGCAGCTCTTCATCCCCTCCTCAAAGACAGGGTGCAGCTGGCGGAACTCGCGCCCCCGTCCTGTTTTGGGGCTCTCCTGATTCCCGCTCTCCCACTCAAAACAACAACACTTTGGCACTAGAAGAGGTTTTTTTTTGTTTTTTTTTTGCTTTGGGGATGAAGTAATCATTAAACTGCCATCCACTGAACAGCACAACATCTTAAAAATTGAATGTTAACAATGGAGACCTAAATATATATTTTCTTCTATTGAAATTTGCTTATGATATAAAACTTTGATATCCTTTTAGGGATGGTTCAGGTTTTTGGAAGTGGGGTTGTGTGGAAAGATTGTAAACAGTTCATGTCTTACCTGAGACATATCCAAAGGTATGACCCATAATGTCATCATTTTAAAGATGGTTACAAAGAGGATATTGCCTGGCAATCCATTGCTTAAGAGATTGTTTATTCTGGAAAGAAATGATTAAATGTAGGCTAACATTTCAAAGTTGATCTGTGTTTTTACAGCTTGGTTCATCCTATGGATTTTATTAGCATTATCTGACATGTCTTCATTATTGCACTGAAACATGGCATTTTTGGTTTGTCTTTAGCGTAAAGGTATATAAAAAGGTGTTGACATAAATTGTGAAATTTTTAGCAATTAGGTTCTTTTAGGGTGGCACAAATCCACATTGGTCTTGGCCACACTTACACGAGTCATTACCTTGTCAATCTGGTCACAATGAAACTCTATTTCTCCTAATTAAAGTTGTTCAAAGAGTTAAATACAACATATTTGTTCATAACCTTCTTACAGAATTCTCAACGGATCTGATATATTGCTTTAAGGCACTGAATCTTTTTTCTCTTTAAATAATAAATGGGAAAGGGGTTTGTTTTGTTGTCTTTCTCAGAGGACAATAACTAGAAACAATTGTCCATTTCTCTACTGTATGAACATGAATGATAACATTTTTGTGTGCTCAAGTATACATCTTTCTCTGATTTAATAAAGTTAATTGATATCGTTTTTTTATCTTGAGTATTATAAAACATCTTTTTATTCATACAGTATAAATACAAAAGATTGTGTATTTTAAATTTTTGTGCTCCTTAATGGCTGCTTTTACAAAAATGGACTAAAAAAAACCTGAACAATAACTACTAATTAAACAAAAACAAGTTTTTGACTTTGCAATGAGAATTTTTTAATTCTTTCTGCTCTAAACAAGGATTCAAGCTGGATTAAAACAACAACCTTTTGAACAGTAAAATGTTACCAGCACTGCACACTTCCATCATCAGTTTTATATTATAAGCTCATACAAAGACTTGATCATGCGTCCACTTTTCTCACCAGGATTTTGCTTGTCCCTCTTGCCACCTCTTACCCCACTACAGTCTCCACTTTGGCCCCCGTCACCTCCCCTGCTCATCTCCACCCCTGCTCCACTGCACACAAACTCAGCGTGATTCCAGTTGTAATCACTGCTGGACACAATTTCAAGGACAATTTGAAGACTATTTATTATCCTTGGTCATTTTCTGGATGTTCATTTGAAACCTTTTGGCAGGCTTATCGTGTTAGAGCACAGAAAGAAGTAATTTGTTTGATTTTTTACATAATTTAAATTAACTTTGTTGATTCTAAATGAGCAAAAATTCTTCACAGCACATAACCTACTTAAATGTGTCTTACTCAAATAATTAATTCATAGTATAAAATCAAGTCAAGCAAACAGTGTAACCAGCATTTAATGAAACAACCTGTCACAGTTTTTAAATTGAAAATGAAGCCAGAGACTGTTCCCTTGGGGAGACAAAAAGTGATAAAACTACCAGCAAATGGTGCTATATCCATTTGTGGCCTCTTCAGATTAGGTGGATGGGGCAAACTCTCCTCCGGGGAAAAGTTCCTCAGCAGGGCTGCAGGTAACACAAACCTCTTAATCACACACGACCTGCCAGCTAAGAGAGAGTTAAGCAGCAGCATGGGGCCTCCCGTAGTCTTCCCTCCCTCCAGACAACATCATTAGCACTGGCACATGATCCGCCCCCATCCTTTCCAGTGTTTACAAACACCATAATTTGACGTAAAACCAGGGTTTATTTAAAAAAAAAATGCTGCTCAAGAGAAATTAGAAAGCCTTTAAGGTCAAAACAAATTGTGCTTGTACAAGTGTATAGATTTCTCCTTCATCATAATTTCAGTGGGATGTCCATTCATGTTCATTTATCAAACTTTTAAGTAGTTAAATGTCATCAGTCATTGGGTCAACCTGGGTGGTGTTTAAATTAGCAAAAAAAGATGAGATCCTTTTGGAAAAAAACCCAACAACAAATGTCAGCAGGACCAATGTATCTTGGCAGAATACTCTAACAAGTCATCTATTGTGTGTAAAATGTTAATTGGTGACAAGGATGTACTTGTAGGATATATGTGCACATTTTAATTAGCAGGATTTAATCAAGTATAATTTAAAGATTATTAATCATTTTGTAGGACTGTTGTAATCAGTCTCATATGTGTAGATTTTCAGAAACAAAAGAGTAAAATAAAAAGCACAGAAGGACTTTAGGGTGACTGCAGTAAACCTCTGCAGGGGAGATTTAATGGCTTCATCTTCACAGATAATATTTTCAGATACAGGCTTAATGATTGCAGTTATGCATAACACAGCTGCATGGAGATATTAAACAATTTAATAACGTTAAGTTTACCTCTGACTTTTTTGTAAAAAAAAAAATTGGATTTTAAAGTGCATGCCTTTGGTAAGAGCTTGTGCAGAGGGCAAAGGCTACAGGAGGTCTTTAAGACCTGGGGGCAGTTGGTCCGTGGGCTGGAATGCAGAGGGAGGCTTGTAAATTAGAGACCTAATGAAAACTCTCTGGTGTCCAACTGAAGCAATCATCTGGTTAGAATCAACTAGTTATTCCACTAATTTCCCTGCCGCTCTGTCCAACAGCTCAATGCCTAATTTAGAAGAAAAGGGCATGTTCCATTTTACACACCTGCAGTTTGAACTCAAGACTCTGATCCCCCTTCAGCAAACCCTCTCCTTCACTTACCTTTGAAAGCTGAGTAAAAACAATAAACTAAAAGTAAGTGAGCCCAACTGCAGACGCTCTTTAAACTTTTTTTTGTCATAAAACTAATATAAATAACAGATTACAATTAGCAAATTTTGACAGTGACTATAATGTACACAGGTTTTACTAATTGGTTTAATTTTCTAAGTTTGAAAAGTGTACCCAATTTCTTAAACTCTTAAACTGTGCAGCCAAGATTGATTCTATACTGATTATGTTTGAAAAAAAAAAACTTGAAAAGCCTATTTTTGTTCAACATGCACAAAAAAATCCACACAAATGTCACATCCTACTAAAACAGATTACTCTGAAACTCATGTTGAATGACACTTGTGTTAACGTTTCATATATTTTGCAGGGACAAGCTGACATATAACATGAATGTTATTACACAAATTTTAATTAATATACAGTCGGTAAAGGAGAAGTATAGTTGCTTAAAATTTGGTATCAAACTTCCTAAAGACATGGTCAATACCTTCCTTGGAGTTATTCAACCTTTCACCCACTGGGCCCCCCTGAATCTGACCTTTAGCCAGATGCCTTTTACTTAAAATCTCTCTGCCAGTTTCCACCTCTGGAATCTGCAACACATTACAGAAGAGAGGGGAACAAAGGCGGCAGATTAGAGATCGGGCTGGTTATTAGTTTGCTGATGCCAATTTACAAGGGTCAAACACAACAATGGGGAAAACAAGCTGAGGAAGAAAAGGTGTTTCAGAAGCCAGATCTAAAACTCTAAAAAGGTAAATGAATCCAGTGTTCATCAAACAATTTAACTCACTGTATTAAAAGTGGTTAAACATGCAATAATGCAGGTCTAAATCTGAAGGTTTCTGATAGAATCTGATCATCCCTTCTCATCTTTATCTGCTTTAAACACGTTTGTAGATTTTTCTCCCCCTGAGTCTCACATCATCTCCATTAGAAAGTGTGTTTTTACCAGAGAGTTGGTGGTGAGTGAAGGTGCTGATGTATTGAGCAAAGTTGCTTGTCTTTGCTGAAAGCTTTTGTTTCCTGGGGCTCTCTATTCATCACAAAGCCTTTGGTGGGAAGAGACATAAAGACAGGCTCTGACCCTGGTGTGAGCCCTTTGACCTCTGTGAACCCAAGGGGACAGATTTTCAGCAACTGTGCAATCACTATTAGTTGACCGCAAGGTCTGCAGTGGAAAATGTCTGGAGCCGAACAGAATGAATGAAAGGACATGGTGGGAAACTCTGGTAATTTATAGAAGTTGAGAGTCTATTTCAAAAGAGGTGACAGTGGATCAGCTGACATGTGGGGTCAAAGGTGATGTTTGGGCATGATTTCCTGCCTGTGTTACTGTAACATCTGTGTGTTAAGAGACATATTAGACTAAAGTATTTTGACCCTTGGGGGCATAATCCTAAACCAAAAACAGAAATCCTTACTGACCATATTTGACAAAGCTCTTGCAAAAAAAAAAAAAATCTGTCTTTATCTATTCTTATACAATTGCATAGTAAATTAAATTAAATTAAATCAATGTAAACATTTTTGGACTAACTCCTAAGCTTTAAATTTTACTTTTAAAGACAAGATTTTTCAGCAAAGTGACTCTGGTCATGGCTCTCCTGTGAGACCGGCTGTGATTAAGTGGATCATTTTTGCTCTTGCACTGTCATCTACAAGTGTCCAAGTAAAGAAATACTGGGAGTCCCCAGCCCCGGGGCTAGCCATTAAGTAAATTGGCCTCTCTAGACCTATAGCTGTGTCACTGTCCGTGACGAGCTGCCACCTATTTGACCTGAGGATGGAAGTCCAGTGCTGACCAGCAGCTGTTCTGATGGCTTGTCTTTCCAAGCCTGGGAAGTGGTTCCTAATTAGCCTCCCACACCCATAAATGTGTCCAGTAGGTCAGTCACTCCAACCTCATTGATCGCTCTGATGTGTTCTTTACTGAGGTTTGACTTAAGCTCCTCCATCAAAATGAATGAGAGGAGGTGGGTGACATAAGCAGTCTGCATGTGTCAATAAGACCATCAGAGGTAAAGCTTCTATTGGGGAGAATACACGTGTTGGTCTTTGAATGTTGAGGTGAAAGGAGGTTGAAACATTTCTACTACAGTTCTTTTGTAACTAGTGTTCATTTTGTGTTTGTTTCGAATGTCCTTTAACAGACTTCTGACGTGGGTCAATACTTCAGCAGTACAAACCACTGATGATAAATGGATGGAGCTACCTTAAAGCTCGAGCACAATATCGTCTCCTGCATGTCAGACACCAGGTTCTCCTTTATCGAAGTCACAGGAAACAAGTCTTGAAGGCCTGCCCCCTACAATCATTCCCCCAGATATTTTTCTCTTCCTTTCCTACCCTCTGTGCATTGTTTTTCTTTCATTTAGCTGGCCTCCACCAATAAAAATGCAAGCCAATTTTCCAGCGCATTAACCCAAGAGATCTTTAATACACAAGAGTTTTGGTGCAAAGGGGACTGCAAGGCCTCATGGAAAGATGGATGGGCCTGCCGACTAAGAGTGGGCAGTTTTCCCACTGCCCTGGTCTCGGCCTGGGACAAAAGCCTCATTGAGTGTGATGCTTGACATCAGCATCATAAACTAGTCATTGCTACAAAGACTTTGACACTTTAAAGTACCAGCTACTGCCGCTTTCTTTTCTCTCCTCGTTACAGCATTGCTTAGGCTAATCACGTCACTGACTGTGGTTTCTTTTTTTCCTGCAGATGCTGGCATTAAGGCCTGAAGTGTATCTTAAAGTCAAAATGGTTACTTGGAAGGGTTTTCATTTGCACTTTCCATTCTTTGCTCTTGCACTGGTAAACCAACTACAGGAATAGACAGTTTTCAAGATTCCAAACCAGCTTAAGTGTGGTCATATCTTTGAAAATGAACAGTCATTTCTGCATGTAAAATTATTACACTTGAATGTGCATAATTTTCTGTCAGAAAAGGCCTGTGAGGATGCCATTTGGTCTTAGATAGTATTAGATAAATTATCACTAATCAGTTTGTTTTCATCCATTCCAACAACTTCAACAATATAAATCTTTTTTGAAAAATAGGACGTAGTTTTTCAAACATTTGTAGTGGAGCTCTGTGGAAAGTTTATGAACATTTAATATCGTGGCTGGTATAGAACCACAGCTTCATTCTATTCAGATTGATGAGATGTTTTGCAAATGATATTTTATAAACCCTTACACTGCCATTGGCTTTGCATTACATAGTTATTACAGCAAAACAAATATGATATTCTTGCTGGAAGTGCTACAGTTAGCTGCAAGTGCACTTGTGAATATTTGCAAATTTCCAGGTAAATACTGTGTAAGGTAAAACTGATAATAATATCAAGGTTTATAAACAACATTCATATAAACCACTGTGGAATTTTGAGAATGGAGTTGTTTTGAGATGACAGCAATTTACTTTGGTCTTGGCTTTGCTCAGACTAACTGTCAATCTGTCAAAATTAAACGATTTTGCCAAAATGCGCTCGCTAAGTGCTATTTACAACAAGTATGATATTGTATTGTTACCCCTTCCACAGAACCCTCTTAATAGCCTCTGAGTTATCACTTTGATGTCCAGGACACTCCTCAAAGTTGTATTGTTATTGTAAATTTAGTGTATGCAAATCTCACGGTTACTTCTAACTTTTTCGAGCCTCTTTTCAAAAAGAGGGATTTGTTGAAACAGGAACACAATGATTAAAAAGCCACGCCACCAATAAAATAAGAAGAAATGAGCGTGCAAGTGTCAAAGCAAATCTAATCCTAAAACATGATGTCCGCTCAAAGCCAGTTTCAGATTATCAATGTCACGAGAGAGAGAGAGAGAGAGAGAGAGAGAGAGAGAGAGAGAGAGAGAAAAAAGGCAAGGGCGCACTTTAATAGATTAAACACAGAAAGCCAGATGACTGCTCACAGGGACGTGCTGAAGGGTTCAGTCACATTTAATATGAATTCTTGCTGGACTGCAACAAAACAGTAAAAACTAAACTGTTCAAAGTGATAAAGCAATAGTTTAAAGTGTTAAAGCAAGCAAAAAATCTCTTATCATACTACAGATATGCTACAAATACAACAGAAATATGGGTTCACATTGTTACACGCTTTGGATACAAGTAGTTTTTTTATATTGATAAATAACATCTCTTTCTCAAAAATAAACATTTCTTGCAATATATTTTATCATAGAAGGTCAAGCAATAAGTATTTGTGTTTTATTTTTATATTTTTACATTTTTCTTCAGTGATTGGACAGTAATGACCTTTTACTTAAAGCAATAAAATCTTCTTATTGATCATAGCAGTGCAATATAAACAAAAAAGAAAAACGGAATAATTAAACACACTCTAAGCATGGCATATGACCCTACGTGTCATTTGCTCCTACCTTTGCATGTCACCTTTAGGGGTGTTATATAAACCAGCTCCTCTGCATGGTGGTGAGAGGTACTGCAAATCAAAGGTTAAGTTCAGACAATTCTACAAGACCACATAAATAAAGACATTTGTCATTTAGGTATTGAAATTTGAACAACCTAATATTTGGTTCAGGTTAACATACAATAATGATTACTGGACACTCCTTTATAGGTTACCTAACATAAACACAAGAACGTGTTGGAAAAACACTCTTCTTAACTTTTTTGTGTTTTAATTTTTGTTTTTGCAATTTAGTTATTATGCAATCAGTTATTATTAGAAAAGAAAAAAAGATTTGATTATTTCAGCTATGTAACCAACATACTAATTCACAGACACTTTCACAACCATTTAAAGTTAAATATTCCTCACATGTAAGTATAAGTCATTATTCACTACATGAACAAATGACCCATCAGCGAGTGTTGGAGACCGGAGATCAGACTGAAGCCATACACCCGGAAACAGCTGCTCTGCACTGCTAACCTCTGGAGCAACGTGAAGGCAGTGGGTTTAAAGACGTTCACCAAGGTCACCAAGTCTCAATTCTTGCTGTCAGCCACTGGAAACTCAATGCGAAATACACAACTATTTGCTAACATCTTCTGGGGTTATACTGTGCTCTGAACCTGTGTGGTAATGTTAGCCTAATCTGAAAGAGAAATTGAATTTTCCTCCTTTGACTCTTGTTTATTTCCTCGGTGAGTCTGTTGGAGAGATCCATTTCACATCAATCGTAGAACACCAGTCATTGATCTTAATCTGCATGAATTCAGAAGGACTGTCTAAGCTGTCCTGATCACACGCCTTAAAGAAGAGGCGGGGCTTTCTTTATCGTTGTGTCGGACAACCTCACAGCTGCCCAGTCGATTTATAGGGCAAAGTATGTTGCTGAATTTTTGTCACCTATTTACTTAGGCATGTGTAATGGATCCTCCTTGTGTATGTGAAAAGAAAAATACTTCAGGGCCTGGAGATTATTTCCGCAGCCAGCTGGCTCACATGTGCCTTTGTATCTAAATTTAAATATGGTAAAATGATAAAACATTAGTCAGCTAAGGACAGTTTGCAAGCTTGTTCAAGCCAAAACATTTTTCATAAACAGTGTTAATATTTAATAAACTGGGCAGTGTTTTATCAGAAAAAATGATTTCTACTTTTAAATAAGTTTTGCCTTTGATAGATTTCTTCCCTGCCTTAAGGGCTGTCAGACTTAATTTTGCTAGAAAACCAGCAGCATTGTGGCATTATTCTGTTAATCGTTATCTGTCCTCAAGTCCTTGACCTCCTCATATTGTAAACACGTTTTTTACACCACTCTCAGCACTCTTTGACCAGGGGAGTTTTGTCAACAGAGGGGCCCAGAGATAAGCAAGCAGGGGCTGAACCTGTTCCGGTCTGCACTGCCCTCTGCAGCACCTCTGCTCCAGACTCAAGTCAAATTTCTCCCAGCACTGCCAGATCACGCGGGTTAATCTCTCCTGACCCCAACTCCTCAAAAGCACAAGCACGGCTCTTTTGGACTCAGTCCCCGGTGCGATTGCAACGCAGTGCCATGGAAGTGGACCCCGCTCACAACCCCGTGTTCACTGGCACCAGTTTGCAGACTTCAGAATACTGAAGATAAGGTACAAGAATGTCAGGAAGTCTGACACCAATGAGCAGTATGGTAAACAAACAGTTGCAGACGTCTGTCCGCATCCCCTGCCTCTTAATGACCTCCAATTCCACCCTTTTAAATGTCAAGCTGTGAAATATGGTTCTTTAGCTAAACAAATCATGCTGCATTTACTGGACAGACAAAAATGTGAGGGCTGAAAACTGATGCCACAACACTTAAATTGTAATTGAAACGAGAGTACAACTATTATGCCAAATTTTAATTCAAATTAGAGCTCAGCTAATCAATAAAAATCTATTTATTTGGAAAACTAAACAAATCTCCAGTGGCATCATCGGCTTTACAGGCAGATTTTTAAATGCTATGAAAAGGTAAAGCAGCATTTGAAAAGCAGTGTCATTTAAAAAGGGCCAGTATTGATTCTACATTGCAAAGGTATTGTAAATCTACACCTAGAACCCTTTTATATATGTGCTGCATGCTTAGTCAAACAGTCCCACTGCAGAGGCCTGCCAACTTAGCTAAGTACATATCACACAATATTGTGTGTGACATGTCCACAGAGGTTATGGGTACTGCTGAGATGGAGTATTGGCAATTATATATGCATGGAGGGTAAAACGAACATAGCTGGACTTCCAGTGAGAGCCTAACGCTCTGATATCCTTCCTGGGTAGCTTGATCCCTCTGGTGTAGTGAAGCAAAAAGCCAATCATTCTTAACCACATAAAAGTTAACAGAGCATGGCCTGGTATTTAGCTTTATGTTTATCTGTGTTATTAATGTGGGCACGAGGAGCGTGGCCTGTCACTGCGGGTCAGATTGGCAGGTGCTGAGCTGTTCTGACACTGTGATTTCACAGCCTCTTTGCTTTCTGCTTCAGGAGATTGTAATGATGCCTGTCCTAATAGGGGACTTGAGACCGACATACGTGGGAGAAACATGCACATCAACAGCAGTCACAATCACTGCCCTGCCTCATGCAATTTAAAACAATTTTTTTTTACTTCTCATAAATTATAAAATTGTGACAAATTGTAACATATTACTAAGAGTGCAAACAAACAATTCTTTGACCTGCTAAAGAGGCATTGATTTGAGAAGAGATAACATCTGCAAGAGAGAGGCAGATAAAGAAATGTGAGTTTTAGATGCTGTCCAAAACTGCAGAAAATCTTGATCATGTAGCTGATAGCAGTCCTTGATTAACCATCCAGTGAAAAGGATGAATTCATGACCCTGCAAAAGCAAACAGATTGAACTTTTTAGGTTTTTTTTAATTATTGTCATTTTAGTGTTTGCAGATATATCTTCATCAGAATTGCTCCTTATTAGAGTTGTCAGACCCAAACAGGCTTAAATATTTGGACTGTATTAGACTCAGTGGGCTAATACTGGTGATTTGCCAATAATTACACTGAGCACATAAAATTCCCAGGAAATTTCAGCATTGATTTGCCAAATTCTTAACTAAGTGTACTTTGAATAAACAATTTAAGTAGATAGATAGATAGATAGACAGACAGACAGACAGACAGACAGACAGACAGACAGACAGACAGACAGACCACAATATTTTTCTTTTTGTTGAACTAATAGTTTTTGTCCACGACACATGCCAACACACATTTAATCCAACTTCTGGCTGTGTGGAGAGAAGATCCAAAACCAAGCATGTGGCTGTGTGTTATTGTGCATGTGGGAGCTGCCCTGGCCCTATAGTGAGCAGCTATTAGAAGAGAGAAAGCAGAAGGGGTGGGGGTGGGGGGTGGATAGGGGGCTTAAGACAACTGACGCAAGGTAGCATTTGCAATTGGGAGGTTTTGGTTTCAGGCTCTCCAGTCATCAATCATCCCGGGCCTATTTTGTTCTTTGACAGCTCACTACAAGGCTTGACATTTAACACTCACGACCCTGGACGGGTCTGCGCTCGAGACAAGAGACTTCAAGAAACACAAAAATTGAATAGAATGACACTTTTCCCCTCTTCGGTAAGTGGCAGAAGTGAAGCAAAGCAGATACAAATTAATAATTCCCATCTGCATCACACTTCGCTCTGGTGAAATTATTGCCCTGTGTTTCCCCCCCTTGCCCCTTACACTGAAACACATAAAACAGCTAAATGAGAGAGTCAAAAGGCCTTCAGGCCCATTAGACTAAATGCAAGAATGTTTTTTTATGTGTGGATGAACCCTCTGAACTTTCTGAAAGGGAACTTTGAAACTCACAATTCATGAAATCATTAGTAATGTTTTGGAAAAAGGAAACCAAAGATATTTTTTCAGCCTAATGTTCCAGATTGCAATGTAGCTCTATGGAGTCTTGATTAATTGTACACATTTCAAATTATGCAGGGATATTTCTCTTTCCTTTATCTGCCAATGATATTACATGAGCTTATATGTGACTACATTTGGCTCTCCGCCTTTTTGGGTCAGTAGGTCAGAATAAACAGCAATAACAGAAAAACAAAAACACTCTGAAGATAATAACTGAAATAATCAGGGATCACGTGCTTGACACAGGTTTGTGGCTTACAGACTTTTCCAGATGTGTATTTCCAGATGTGTATTTCCAATACGCATCTGTCAGCCCATTATTGTCCCAATTGGACTTTTTTAAAAACAACCAGAACTGGTTTGGAATCAATATAACAAAGACTACACACACCCTTTTATCACTGTCTTCCACTTCCACACACACTTCCCTGACACATGATCACTTGATAAAGAGCATGATTTTTATTTACACTGATTTCTCAAAGGCCCTACGACCACGAGCCTCACTGTCTTGCTTTCTTCATGCATTAAGCAGATAGGCAGCGATAACATTACCTGAACATCAGACGGATCTATTCACTCTTATGTCAGGGAATTGATAGCTTCTTTTGGATTGTGTGAGCCACAGAAAATCTCTTCAATCTTTGTGTGTGTGATACGCTCTGCTTGCTGCATACTAAACATGTTGCCAGACAACTGGTCATGTCTTAACTGTGAAACTGGCAACTATTGTTCGTGTTGCTATTGAACATGCCTCTAAGGACTCCAGGGGCAACCTTTCATCTTGCACAAGGTACCAGGGTTCTTAAACTATTCAGACAATGTTTAAAGGCATTTTACTATTACAGCGTTTATCACTATAATGCACAGATGTAGTTCCTCCAGTTTAAGTTCAGCCTTAGTTTGCTTTCATGTCCCTTTAAGATTTTGGATTACTTTTAATGACAAAAATATGCATAGCACAACAGACACTTACATTTACATGCTCTTGCATACCAATTTGTAATCATGGCAGTCCAGATTGTTGTCCAGACATTGTCATGTCATCACAGAAAACCTCTTTTCTGAGAAAGATTCATCAGATTATGGCCAAAGCCAAGCCTTTCCTGCAACACTCCACTAGCTGCACCATATGGTTGGGTCCTAAAGCCACGGGTGGAGGGTTTAATGACAGAGCGGATGTGCAGCGCACATGCCGAGGGATGCTGGGGGATGGGCTAAAAAAAACACTCATCAAGTCTTTGGCCTGGAAAGGCTGCACAAGGTCAGCTGTGGAGTGGGGGCAGGATGAGGGGGCCAGACACATGTCTACAACAAAAGGCAGGTGACCAGAGTGAAACTTTGTTGGTAGAAAACACAGAAGTGCAATATTTCACCACCTTGTAACTTTCAAAATGTTTTTCCTTGATGTGTTGCTATTCACACATACATCCTACTGCTTGACCTGTTTTGCCACTAACATCTTCTCTCAAATACACAAGGTTGATAGTTTAGGCATATTACCAAAATATAGTGTCATGGAGATCCAATCCTCTTGGCAAATATGCACAGCTGCCAGTGTGGGGTGTGGGGATGAGTCAACAAAGATGGTCTCATAATTAATGTTTACTGAGGCTGATGCCACTGCATGACATTTCTACTGCTGCACGACTTGTCCACTGACCACAAATAATCCCTATAAACACTTTCATAGTCTGACATCTCTCCTTTGGAGCCAAGAGCATGTTTAAACATTAATTCTAAGTTCAGCCACATATCTGCTGCTTAATGCTTGACCTCAGCAGCGTTGTTGACTTGGAAACAATCGACTAGAATACTATAGCTCATTTGGCTACATTCCTGCTCTTGAAAAATTAGACAATATGCTTAATTTACACCTGAAAATGTCATAAAAAGAAATGAAATAATGTGTCTTTAAGACAGTGCATGCCAGTACAGACACAGCTTTAGATAATGTTAGCCCAGCGGTGGCGAGGTGGGACGTGGGTCAGCCTGAGGGGTAAGACGGCAGGGCAAATGATTGATGGAGTTGTGGTTGGTCTATAAAGGTCTGCAAAGAGTGCTCGGAGATAATCAGTGAGAGGGTGTCTGCAGGCCTCATAACCCCACCACACACAAACATGCACACACCCACATACGCTGACTCAAGAGAGAGATGAGACGGGAGCGTCCGAATTATCAAGCAGACAGAGGCACTGATGATGAAATTCTGAAGGTCGGGCGTAACAAGAGGCACCTTACAAGGGTCACAACCTTTTCCTTGCCGGGTGTTTTGTTCTTTGCACCTCCCTCACAACATCACCTTCCCACCTTTGTGTTCATTGGGAGGCAGGTGAGTGGGGGAGTTGTGTTACATCCCTGTTTATCTGTTCATGACCTCTAGTCGGCAATTCTGCACTTGATAAGAGGAGGGTTCGCCTCATAATGTGCACGGCAGCTGATATCAGCCCTGTATCCTTGTGAAATTGATTACCAAGGCCCAGGGAGCGTGCAGAATATAATAAATAGAGATGACACATAAGGCACACATGGACTTGTAGGCTGATGGGTAACACCGCCTCAGCAATTACCTGCTACCCACTTAAAACAGGGGTCATCCAGGGCAGGCTGGCAGTGGAAGGAGTTATGGTTATTTCTTATTTTCTCTGCAGGGTGAGACACTGTGAAAGATTTCTCTCCCTCTGCCTGAGTGTGTGTATAAGAAGGTTTGTGTGTATGCATGTGTTAAGCTTTGAGTCAGTCAGGGAGACAGTAAGGGCAGGGAGGTTCAGATTTGTGAGCCTTATATGTAGGACTCCAAAAGTGTGTAGTTTACCCACAATAATTCATTAATGTATTGTTGCCCATGCTTTGACTTTGAAACAAAATAACTTGGTGTTTAAATACCAAAGGTAACACTCAATTATGTCCATTTTTAAAACAAGAGAATTTATTTGCTTATGCATGATTTTTTTCATAGGTATATTTGTCTACAGCTTGTTAGTTTTCCAAATGCTACCAACTCTCCAAAAAAGTTTCAAGTCGATATAATTATCCTGTAAATTTTCATCCTGAGGCAGTTTCAGTTTGCTTTCTTTTCTGTCTGTTTCATTATTTTTAATGTGGTATTTCCTGCTCTACAGATAAAGAATGTTTATGGGTGAAAATCTTAAAAACCAATACAGCAAAGCTTTGATTGCAAACTCTGTGGGACTGAAAACGACACAAAGGATTGTGCGCACTCTGTAGTTTTTCTTCAACTAAAACAAATAATTATGTTGATAAAAAATTACAGAAAGTTCTAAAAATTGAACAGTGCACTAAAGACATAAATAATATTGTACCAAATACAATATTGATTGATTCACCATAATTATTGGCAAAGAAAGAATATTTTTAGAAAGCTAAATACATTAGTCATAATTATCAGAGTAAAACGCAGCATCTAATAATCCTATTACCTGTAAAATAAAATATGTATTGCACTTGATTTAAAAAATTGTATAATGGTCTAGGGGTTAAAGAAAGGTTCACATGAGCAAACTATATAGGAAAAGTTGAGACCAGAAACTTAGAGAAGCATCAGCAGTGTGGAAAAAATAAAGAATATCAATAGTTTGTTTAAAATAACATGTTATTAAATAGTGATTTGCTCTCATTCCACAAAAGTTTCATTTTACTGATTGTAGATTGAGTTTTGTTGTTGTTATTGGCATTGGTGAGTTTTATTTTATTTTTTATGTGGGGGTATACTCTTTTTTTACCTTCTTTTTGGATAAAAAGTATTTGCCAAAGGAGAGAAAGGGTTGAAGCTTCACATAAATAAGATAATAACATCATTTCTGAAAAGGCTTATGAAGACAATTACTATTAATTTAAGATCTGCAACTATTTTTGCATCAAAATTAGACAAGTCAGTGTTTCTTTTACTCTGTTTATCATTTCAGTTTATTCATTGTAAAGTTGAATTTTGTTTCACATTGTCATTTTAAACTTCATTGTCATTTTTATTTTTGTTTGCCCCTTTCTTATGCATCATTTTTAGTTAAGCATTTAAAATACTTGGTTAGGTTTAAGAAAAGATCTCATGTTCCCATGATCTCCACGTTTTTGCTTATTGGAATGATGTCTGCCTCTCCAGCTGTAAATGATAAAATGTGGTAAGAAACCTCAAATATGTAACTTCCAAAGTAGATGATTTTTATTTTTTTGTATTGCATTCAATTAAAGGTTTCAGCATAATTCATCTCAACTAAGTTGTTAATTATTTTTGTACAAAACAATAAAAAGTTTGATATAATTTTTGTTTTTAATTAATATGTAAAACAGGCCAACTTGTTGCAAACACAAGTTGTTTAAATATATTATCAGCAATGTTGCATGTACCCTAAAGGTAAGAAAAGAACAAAAAAAAAACTTAACATGGAAACATTCAAAAGAATTAGATTACTCCCAGAGCTGCAAGCTTTTAGACCTGTGTTGTGGTTAAAGAGAAATCATCACCATTACAGCTGATTGTGTAACGCGCATTAAAATTGGCCAAAAAGCAGATGTGTCTCTTCATGCTCATAAAGTTTCCACCTGAGATACCTTAGTGAGTGCAGTCTGTAAAGTGAGGTTCATTTCAAAAACAGCCACTCCAGTGTCTTAATGTTAGCATAAAGCGGGCTATGTAGATGTGGTGCTCGCCGTTTCAATGAAGAAATCTGAATGGCTGTAAGCTGCCAGGCAAACCTTTATATCTATTTGTTCCACTTGTCTGGCTCTCAATGAGTTTAATCAGCTGAGAAGAAGCCGTGAGGGGGGGTGTTGCCTTACCCGCCCATACATTAGAGAGCCCCCTTCTTGCACCACACACTCACACTCAAATACACACGCAGCCCCATTCTGTGCGCATCGATGTGAGACTTGAGGTTCTCCCTCTCCCCAGTTGCCTTACGGATTATCAAGTACACTTCAATTACTGCCGATCGATACACTTCTGGCTGCAAAAGGGAGTGTGAAGGAAATTAGACAGACTTTGGGTATGGCTGTGACTACAAAGCAATGGATTAACGCTGATATGCATCTCTTCATTTACATCAGGAATGGGCCCATTCTCCATCAGCATACGGCACTTTCTTCTGAACAGACACACATTCACATGGGTTTTAAGGGGACTTTTTGAAAGATTGCCTCTTTAAGTGCTGGGCAAGGTGAGGGCAGGCCTGTCATATAACTGTGGGAGGGGATTACTGTAGTCACTGTGGTAAAAGAACCACTGTAACCAAGGTTTCAACCTAAATTCAAGAAAAAAGGGCCTTGTGTAGAACCATTAATGTCATCATGATAATAGTATGTCTTTATAGGAGAATAGTGTGTCTTTATATGTGTGTTGGCCTCCAAATTGGCCAGCACTCAGTAAATGATTAAAGACACACTAATCCCACAGTACTTCAACACTAAGATTTATAATCTAGCCAGGCTCAAATATTTGCTGTAAAAAAAAAGAAAAGAAAAGAAAGAAGCATTTCCACTGTTAGAAAATTGCTTGTCAGCAGATAATACAATGGGCTGGCGTTGGTAGGAAATAATGCTGGAGTACTTGTCCTCCTAAACTGAGAGGAAAGGGAAATGAAAGCAGTACTGTGGAAGAGGATAAAAAAGAAGTAAAAGTGTAGGAAGAGATAAGCAGTGGCTGTATCCCCCTGAGGCAGCCTGTGAAGGTCTACCAAGCGCGGCCCCTGCCTCTGAACCCCCTCCAGGTCATCTGCCCTCGCTCTCCCACCCTTCCTCTCTGCAGAGGCAGTAAAAACACTCCAACACCTGGGTTCCCCTCTCTGTTCTGTGCAAGCTGCAGCACAACACACCTCTGATACATTTTTCACCCGCAGACAACACGGGCTTCTGCACAAACAAAGAGAGCTCACTGATGAGGTCTTGTCATGAAAAATAGCTTCTGATAGGCTGATGAGATGACCAGCCTTGTCCTATGATGACTGCCATTACAACATCTGTAAAGAGATTATTATTGAATGACCTTCAAACAATCCTAAAACATAATGCCACTGATGGATTTAATTTGAAGTCCAAAGAGATTGGATCATAATTTTTCTGAAAAACGTGCATTTTTTCAAATTAATTAGTTTTAAATGTGATTATGTGTTGTCTGAGGCTTGTTTGTTTTCCTCACAATCATTTATATTTGTCTGTCACCAAAGCCTGCATTTAGAGGACCCGCTGAACCATATCCACTTCTCTCATCCCGGGGTCAGAGTCACATTACACACTACTACCCATAGTGGGAGTTCAGTTTTGCGTCTAAAATGCCTCCCTCTCCAAATAAAGATGCCTCTCCATTGAAAGCTCCTCACTCCACCATGAATTTTGTCCCTCCAACCCACCCACCTCCTTCCCTCCCACTGCAATCTGTCCTGCCAGCTCCCACGGTTTGTCTTTGGAAGTGATCCGTCCCTGAGCGTTGAGCAGAGCCACTTCATGTTCACATCAGCCCCAGAGGCATTCCTGCCTGCCCACTACTCTTGCTTTCTTTTGTCAGCCAAATGGATACCAATTAAATCAACTGTTCTCCAATTAGAATTTGGAAGAATCTATCTTGTTCAGCGTTCTAAATCCCACCGCTTGACTTCTTTCTCTCATGTAGCTCCTTTTCATGGAATCGGTTACAGAGAAAATGAGACTGTTTCTTTCCTGCAATAGGATACTCCTGGGTTTCTTTGTTGTTTTTTTTTACTATTTGTTCAATATGTTAATAGAGCATTTAGTGAAATGTTTTTATAGAACTATCCACAAGGGACATTATTAGGGCACTAGTCAGTTCTGGGATAAGGAATCAAGACTTTGTTAGAAAGGCAACAAAAATCCCCAAACCATGAAAGCATGGTAACCATTAATGGCAGCAATTTTAAACTGGAGCTTTTGTTTCAATTGCAAATTTTAAAGACAGCTTTTTCCCCTCTTTCTGGTTAGAAACACAATAAAAACTTCCAGCATGCAAAGACTTTGTCAGAAGTTTTCACTCAGACACTGCCCTCACACAGAGGCCTTTATTTGATTAATACATGGAAGGGATATCTTAATCTGTAGACACGGACAGCAAATGGCTTGGACTTGAGCCACATCATTATTGCCTAATAGTCGTGCTCAGAAAGTATGCCCCATTGTGTTTCATATTATCAGGCAACACCCCCTACTGCCGCTCGAAATCACATCCAGCTAAACAAACCAGCCATTTCCTGTGGAGCAACGATTCAAATCCCAGACACTGGTTTGGACCTCTGCAGCAGGCCACCATCTATATGTGGACTTCTTACTTATCCTCATTCACATTAAACTTCGGTGAGATGCCACTTGTTTGCTTAAGAGTTTGTCCATCAGCCCCCCTGCAGCAATTCAGTAAAAGAAGCACCAATTCTTCTGATTGCAATGCAAAGACAAGAGGGCAAGTTATAAAACTAATGTCCTCATCCAGATTTACTTTTGATTTCTTGACTCATAAATAATCTTGAAGGAACAACTTCATTCAGCAAACAGCAAAGCAAGACATCAAAATTTAGCAACAGGACAATCCACAAATCCAGTTGTGCAAATATATTTATGTCACATCACAAAAGTAAAATGTCAGAAGATTATTAGTATTTTAGTAAACACAACTTGTTCAGTTGGTTCCTCAGTGTGAAAGATTAAAATGCAAATACTGCTGCTTGGACACTTTTAGGTTTTAATGTTTGACGGCCCCCTACTTTCACTTTGTTATGCTTATCTGCTCTGAGAATGGAGACGTATTGTGTCCAAACAATAGAAGCCTTCTGATGTCCATCACACACCAAAGATGGTAACTGACACTACATAACAACAGTTAACTATTTTACAAGTGTTTGCTAAACTTGAGACTTTCTCCTTTCAGTGACAAACACTACATGTGGGATTTCTGTATTGAAATAATCCATTCTTCATTTTTTTCACTTAGGGCCAACAAGTGGGGTTTTATCGTTTATCATAGGCCTATTTAATTATGACATGAAAATGTTTTAATAACACACTGAACTCCACGGAGAGAAAATTCTTCTTGTATGTTTTTATGCATGTACTTTCTCTACTCATTCAAAATGTCTGCAGTAAAAACAAAGCATTTTCTGCTTCTTTGTGGTTCAAAGAGATCCAACTAAATCAGTACCTTAAAAGTATTTCCAGAAACTGTTTTTAAATTTGTAAAAACAGCATCTTTATATTAAATTAAAAACTGATTTTTTTTAACTGAAAGCTGCTATTTTGCCAATCACATGTTGATTTTAAAACATAAAACGTATTATGTTAAATATTGAATAGCAATCAAACTGTTTTGAGTTTATTTTACAATTAAAGTTTATTTATAGCAAGTTTTAGAAACATTTCTATGGTACTGTATCTCAATTAAAATAAACAAAAAAGCAACACAAAAGCTGAAAAAAGTGGATCAAAAATGAACCATAACACTCGTAGCGATTTATTTAGCAATTAAACAAATTTTTAAGTTCATCACCCTAAATTTGTATCATCTTATCATTTTGACAGTATATAATAATTGATGTAAATAAAACAAAACTTATTCTTGGTTTAAGTACTTGTTTTTTTTTCTTTCTTTTTTTCTTTAATAATACTTTCCAAACTTGTACTTTAGTGCTGAACTCCTAAACGCCTCCAGTCAGGAAACCATCGGACTGAGCTCCTAATGAACACAAAAGTACAGCAGTTGTTATTCCAGCTGCTGAGACATGCAGGTTACTGGGTGTATGAAAACAGGCAGTACATGCTATAATGTTCGCTCTTCAAAGCATCTTGATTTATATCATGCAAAACAAAATTAATATGCATAATTTGTGTCACATGGAAAACATTTCCAAACATTAGTGCGAGAGTAACATTAGAGTGGTATTCAGCTGGGTCGCCTATGTAAGCAGCAATGACCACCCACAGTCTAAATCTTTATTCACTATAAGGTAAATACTGCAAAAGAACAATCATATATATATATATTATTGTTTCACTGACTAATTCCAGAAGAAGAAGAAAAGGAAAAGAAAAACAATTAAAAATCCCTTCTCCTTCCCATCTAGGCTATTCCCACGCATTTTTTTTTGGCAGAGCTCTGCAGATGATCTCCAGAGGCTTTGCTTCTTGAGGAACTTGTCAGGAAAAGATCTACATTTCCCAGGGATGAGTGTGGGTGAAAGTGAGAAGGAAACTGAAAAACAGAGCAGAGGTTTGAGCGTGAGCCAAAAAGTGTGAATTAAAAGTGAAAAGAAGAGTTCATGTATTGACAGGGGGAAGACATGGGGGTTAAGAATCTGAGGAGTAGGCTCAGGGTGCAGGGGGTTTGTGATATTCACAGAGAGAGGAAAGAAAAGGCTAAACTGAATAGAAAAATGGCACCTATCTGTCAGGGATCTCAAGCAGACTTTTGTGTGATAAGAAAAGTGATGACATTAAGAAAGCAAGAGAGAAATATAGATCCTTTAATGTCACTTTTCTTCTTCTAACTCTGACCCACTGAACACAAGTGCATTGCTAATCAGTTTAACCCTGTTATAGTGGTTCAGCCCTGCAGTTTCACATGATGGGAGCTTGACAGCAGTGCCAGGCCCACTCCAGAGGCAGTGTGGCCTGCAGCTCAGGCCGGGGCAAAAGCCCCGACCTCAGAGGCATACTGACCTGGCAGGGGGACACCTCTCATGGCATTTTGACATCAGGTTCAGATACAATAGAAATCTCTCCAGCAGCATCTTATAGACTACTCAACCTGCCACTATTATCATACCATCCGTATTCAAATGAGGGTTCATTGCTTTTGTTTTTTGATTTGTCTTTGGTGACATTTTGTTGATAGACTGGGTCAGTCCTGTGAGTAATAGGTCACAAGCTGACAAAAATGTCAAAACTGGTTTCCTCGGCTTTTTAGATATTAACACACACCGTGCCTGTTTGCTTTAGCTGGAAGGCAAATGAGAGGCTGAAACGCAGACTCTAAATGGCTTCAGATCGCAATTTTTTATTTGTCAGACAAATATACAAAACTGTAATTATTTTATACACTGCAGACAAGTGGACTGAATGTTAAAATAAATTTAAAATAACTTCCTGTTTTCATCCTTACTTTCAGCTAATAATTTAAGTCAAGGATTAGCATCTTGTTTTCTTTCAGTCTGTCTTGGACATAATATTCATCTCAGGGGATCTAGAAGCATCTCAACAGGAAGTCACTATCGTCACACCCGTTAGGTCAATAAGCATTTGTGCATCACGAGAGGCTCCAGTCTCAGCTGTGGATTTATATTTAAACGCAGACAAATATATTCCCCTATGTCTTGTGCTCTTTATTTTCCATAGTGCTTTGAAAATGTCAGCGTTCAATTGAGGCTTTCAAGGATATGAATTTGTTTTAGTTAGTTTTCCAGCCTGTTGTTGTGCTGAGGAAAAAGTATGGCGAACCAAATGCCATTTGAGCACAAGTTTCCCCAACATGAACAGTCGTGTTGGTAAATGACACCTTTTTTTTAGCTTGTTTTTGTGTTTTATTTCAATTTTAAACATGTACATCTGGATCATTAGACTTCAACTCTTAACAATGATTTAATTTGTGATGCAAAATGGATTGTTATTGAAAACTATCAAACAATTCAAACATTTAAATGTTCCCAGTCTGTACATAGACACAGTATTATCACTTTATAAAGTTTCTGTAAGGTGCTTCTCTATACATGTTAAAGTTAGCTTTTTTTGTTGAAAATCATTACTAATCAAAACATCAACATCATCACATTGCTGATGTCAACTGAAAGACTTAGAGCATTACTGAAGAGACATACAGCTGAAGATTTCAGCCTGTCACAATGGCTTGAATGCCAACACAACACTATAGATCCCGATAGATTGTTTGATCCATGTGTCGGTTAAGACCAGTCTCTTTACATCGGGAACACAGAAGGTTGTTCAGTTCTTATCTGTGCAACTGGAAGACTGAAGGAATGCATCTGTTATTGCCAGCTCCCAACATGTGATTTGCATCTTGAAAATTTAAGATGCAAATCTTAAACCATAACCATGTAATCAACATCACATGGTTCTTGGTTATGTTGATGTGTTTTTACTTTTTATAGTGTGTATGTGCATGGATATGTATGCTTTGAATGAAACCAAAACAAATCTACCCTTGGGTATAAATAAAGTAACCTAAAGGGAAATTCACATGTAAGCAGCAGTTCAAAATGAAATGTTGAGCTTAACAGCAGCCAAACTTGAGTCTCTTATATGGGAGATTTAAAACATAGCCTTTAAATGTTGACTTTTTTGTCTTTCAAAACTTACATAAAAATTCTTACAGGGGACATTGTACATAAAATCTTGAGAGCAGACTCCTCTAAAAGTAATATTTTACGTCCGCTTTGGCATCAAATCAGAAAGTCAGTGTTTGTCGTTTTATTGTTCTATATATGAGACAGAAAACGTTTGCTTTTGTTCTAATTTAATTTTTTTACATGGAACAAACAAAACCTGTGCAACAAGTGACACGAAAATCTTGTGCCACCTTGGGGTTTAGAAAATTCAGTTTTATTTTATCTGATTTTGGGGATTTCAGATTTAATTCTTTAGTTTATGTTGCATTATAATTTAGTTGACCAATACTACATAATCTGGGTTCTATGTCTATACTTGGTCACAGGCTACCAGATTGTAGTGTCAGTTTGTCTTTATTAAGCAACAAGCAAGTTTAATCAATGCTAGGGAAACTGTATTCTTTTTTTCTCTTTAATGTGCCATTAAGAGCCATTCAGAGTGACTGAACAGTTGTCACAGAAAGTGGAGAAACATTGAGTAATCAATGATAGTTAAGAAGTGTAATTTATCACCTTGCCACCACTGAGGGTTTGCAGAAAGAGTCCTTCTGCTTGTAGGAAAAAATGTGTAGGGGGAAGCTCGGGTGATATGGTGGCTAAAGCACACAAGGGTCAGAGCCCAATTACTCTTCATCTACTGCTCCTCATCACCACTGGCAGAAGCACAGTTCAATTGCTGCATTATCTTAGCATATCAATAGTACAGAATTAAAAGTCATTGATTTTTTGCAAGTTTTTTCCCCCTCTCTTTGAATTAAAAAAAGTAGTAGGAGCTTTAACATTGAAGAGAGGTCCAGAATATTACTTGCTAATATTCAAAACTGTGCAAATACTGTTCAAAAATAAAAGAAAAGTCAATTAATCACAATTTAAAATAACTGTGCAGGGCACAGACAAGTATCATTTTAATCAGCTTCATTTCAACAGTTTTGTGTGAAAATTACATTATAGTTTATGTCCTTTTACCCTCTCATAGTTTGGACAAGGGGCTAAGAATGAGTTCACTGTAAGCTGCAGTCTCTGACTTGGCCAGAGCTTTCTTTTAAAACAACCCAACAGACATAAATAAATAAGCTAGAAATCACTCATCAATCACATTGTGCATGAACATTTAGAATGACCATAGCACAAAGAATTGAAAGAGCCAAAAAAAGAGGAAAATTTATCTTTCAGGAACATTATTATTTTCATTAATCATAGCCCTGCCATCAACCTATCCTTATGCCTTAGTAAGAGATCTATTATACGCTCCATTTGGCCTCAGCCATATTACCTCATATGTTTTCCTGGCTGACCAAATAAGACTCAAGAGATAAAACAATTTACTGTTCATTATGATCCATGTCACTGAAATCAATCTATTAACCTGTGTTAACTGGGATGGCTGGCAAGATCTCGTGGACTGTATTGAAGTAAAGATAATTGATATTTATGTTTTGTATGTCTGCCATCATAAAATGACCGGGCATTTAATTTGGCCGCTCCAACTCAGTAGATGGCTTTATTTTTCCGGTGGCCAAGGCGCCCTCCTCGCCTTTAAGCAGCCTCTGACCTGTGAAAGATTCTAACAAATTAGCTTCTATTGTGAAGCCAAAGGTGCCATCAATGAAGAGACGCTCCGCTGCGCCTAAAGTATGATGGTGAAGGCAAGCAACAGAGCAGAGGACCTTGACATGATTGAATTAACCCTTTGTAGGAAATGTGCAGATAAGGATGGTGGTGCAACATGGGTTAAAGGGTTGTATTGTTTAACTCATCTGAAAAGAAACATATGCCATGTCTGAACTGTGCTTGCTAAATAAACCGAAACGATTTGGGGCAAATTGTGCAATTTGCTAAGATATTTTAGAGCATGTTCTACCAGTTTTCTGTTCATGTTATGACTAGAAGCATAAAACTTCTTTCAAGATTTGGCTGTAAATGTGAATCCTTTATTATGCTATTGATAGTTTACAAATGAGCCACTAAAGCTAACCAAGTCCTAAAGTCAGGGTTTTTTGTTTAATAATGTCAGATACAATGATAGGTGAGTTCCCCCTCAGACTGCCCAACTATTACAGAAAGTGTCAGTCAGGATGAGGAGAAGGTCAAAGTACCCCTTCCAAAGTCCAGCTCCTTAGCCTCTCCAAACTTCAGTGATTGCCCGACCCATAAGCCACTCGGCCTGGTAGTAGCTATCAATTGCTTCAGGAGTCCATCAGTATTTCTAAGCACTGTAAGACTACTTCCTCTGTCTGACCAGTTACTGCCACAACAAACACCAACAAACGTTCAGCTGCAACTCCATACAATCACATTAGTAATGGTGGCTTAGAAGTCAAGAGTTCAGATTCCCTGTCCTTTGTTTCCCCTGGAATGCTGGAAAACTTTTGTCAGAGATGTGAGTTGAAGATTTTCTGAATTGAAGCATCTGATAGATGTTTCTAGCTCACTGTCACTTGATACTTGGATGTATCGCATATATCTGGGGTCCCCTTCTATTTGATCCAGCTCACCACCAGGAGGCCAATAAGCAACACAGCAGAAAATAGTCAGCCATGAGACTACTTTCTGCTGTGTTGGCCTCCAGTCTTCTTCTTCATGGAACGTCTTGATAGATATGGCTTGTGGTGTTTATTTTGCAGGAGTATGGCTGCAGACGTGCCTCTTGGTCACAATAGGTTCAAAATGCAGAGTTGCATACACATCTTGTAGACTTTTATGAGGTACCTTGTCATATAGCCTCAAATGTAAATTTATTGTTTAAAATAGCTCTTGATTTTTTCTCCTTTGGTACTTTTTGTTTTAGTTTATTTCACCATTTAAGGATTTCTAATCATGAATATTGACATTATCTAATTTCTAATCACACTTCCACACCTGTGCCATATTCGACCAAGGAGATATGGGGTGCCATCTAAATGTTTGGTCAGAAGATGAAGGTCACAGGTCAACACTATCACCTTCCACAAGCTAACATTTAGTGAAATTGGACTATTTGTCTTATTTTCCTTTACAACAAAATGGATCCTATTATTACTTTGATAATACAGCATGCTATCAAGAAAAATCAGCTACTGCAAAAAGATCAAACTACATGTCAACAAAAGTCACTGGTGGATCTTAGAGCACTAGCTTGCAGAATTTACAAGTACAAAAATATTCTAATTTATTGTAGAAACTTAAGTTTTGTTTGTTGTATGTGCTTCATTATTAAGCTGTCAGGACAGGTAAAATCATAATATTGACAGACCTCAAGCCTGAAAGTAAAAATGTTTATGGACAAAAATGCATATACCTTCTGCCTTTAACAGCAGCCATCCATAAGCAATAAATAAATAAAGGGAAGATAGGATCCAATACCAAAGAATTACCTTTAGAGGAGTAGAAGTGTGGAAAGGACAATGGGGTCAAAGCAACTTGATTTGTTTCTTATGTCGTGAGGGACAAGAGAATACACAAGTCAAATCCAAGTTACCTGGCCTTTGGCTGCTCCTTTGCTCCTAAGCAATAATCTAGGATACTGCAAGTTGTTCTCTTCAGAGGAAAAGAATGGGAAGGGAATAATGCTGTGTAAGAAACAACAGTGTTCAACTGCAAAAGTTGTGGGTTTTTATTTACAATTGGCACTTCTAAAAATATTCAAATTCATTAAAACATTTAAATAAAGAAAAACATTCACTGAGGTCAATTTAGAACTGCCAATTAGGCTTCCATGCATGTTCTATCTGTGAAAGAAAGCCGGATTACTTGAAGGAAACAGCATTGTCTCTGATGGGTTTGCACACCTGATTTTTGAATCTGAGATATTATTGCTGTGAGACGATAGTGCTAATCACCATGCCATCCAAATCTGTCTGCACCTGCTGTTCACAGGCTCTTAACGAGTTACTACCAAGATTCAACTCCAGTTAGCTCCCAAAAAGAGTCTGGTCAGGTTTAGGCTGTTACGGCTGGTAACCGAAAGAAGCACATGAAGCAGGCTTAATGAAGTTAACATTAAAAATAGACTGATCTTAGTTGATTTAGACAATTATGTCCTGTTAAACAATGTTTAGTTCTAAAGTATACATTCATGGTTTTAAGAGTATTTCAGATAGCAGAAAATCCTTATTTATTTTTACTGGATAAAATCATTTGTCAAAGTGTAAAAAACCGAAAGCATGCTTTAAACCTAATTTTAATGTTTTTTATTGTCCATTGATGAAATATAAAGGCGGACAATAATGTTTTCACCGTGCCTGCGTGTGAGAGTATGCACACATATTTTATTAAAACCTGCAGAAAGATGGCTGGCACAGTGAACTGACAGATATAGCTATAACTCAATCAGTTTTACAAATATTGGCCTTAAATGGGGTGTACAAGTGGAGGATTGATCTCAAACTTTTGGAGTCTACCCAATTCAAAATGGCCACCACAACCAAGCGACCTTAGAAACAAATGAATGGCTATAATTTATTTACTTTTACAGATACTCTGCTAAGACCTGGGGTGGTAGTAGCTGAGAGTCATTCACAACACGTACGCCAAGTGTTAGTCATTGAACAACAAGGTCTGTGCTTAAACTGTTGGAGTCAACCCTGTTTGTTAGCAAAGTATCCCATGAACCACTAGACAGATTTAATGAAACTTTCAGAAAATATTCCCTGGACGTACGTCTAACTGAAGGGCTGAAGGACTCTAGTACTGCACTGTCAAGTAATGACATTACTCAGATAAATAGCATTCAAATTTTACCTTATCTTTCTTCCTTCTGCCAGAAGAGTTTGTGACAGTTGAACACTCTCTGCAGGAAAGATCTAAAACTCTTACAAAACATTACGTTTTTTGGATGAGGTTGTGAAGTTACAGCACACCTTGGGTCATTACATTTTGTGGGATAAAACTGGTCAACAAAGAGTTCATGACAGGGCAGTATCCTCAAGAGATTTCTAATGATGCATTACAACATAAAGAAATGCTAATTCTGTAAAGTATTTAAATGACTACAGTATGTGATCCTACTCTTTTATTTTACTCAGACTTTTAGTTCATGATACCTTTAGCAAATCGATCCTTTTCAGTTCCTTCACCGTTTCACATAAATAGAAGCTTATTTGTGCTTGTCAAATTGAATTAAAGTCAGCTTTCTATCTTAAAATCTAATTTGTTTTGCTTCTCTCGCACATTCAAAATCCTTAACTTTCTTACATATCTACTGAATTGCACAGTACAGTAGCAGTAATGTTACCTTTTTCATTTTTTCTTCTTAATCACAAACTCTTCATTCCTTTGCTACTGGTCATTCCATGACTGACTTTCTATTTTTGCTTGGGTTTATTCAAAAGTAAATTACCAGGGCAGTAACCAGTGCTGGACTCACCTATTTGTGTGTTTAATTGGCCATGTTGTCGCTGAAGTTAATTGGTTCTCTGAGTCCAGGTAGTTACTAAATGTTTGGCAGCATTAGAACCTCAGCACTTTTCCATTAATGGCGCGTGAAATGAAATGTTTGATACTGCAAATAAAATCAGTGATATTCAAGGATGTTATGGTTGGTAATGTGTTGAAACTGCTATTTAATGGGTCCTGGAAGATTGGGGTAGTGTCAGCTGGAACCGCCTGGGCCCTCTCCTGACATTGCTAGTTGCCTCTTCATTCCCTTAACGACTGTCTATACTGATTACACAGACCCCCCAAAAGCTTAAAGCCCAGGAAACGGTCTCTGTTAGTACTCCAATTAGAGTCATTAGCATATCCCACTTCATTCTGATGCAATAATTATATTGTAAAAAAAATATATAAATCTTAAATGCAGAAGAATAAAGAGAATATAAGATAAAATTACTGTTGATAAAGAAGGGAAAAAAACCCACAACATAGATTATTTTCATTTCTAATAGTTTGTGTGATCGATTTCTTATTAATTTTAGTATTTTCTTTTGTCAAGTGCAAAATGTGTTGAATAGTCTGACTTTTTTTCGTGGTTGCCTTGGTAACAACTGAAGAGCACATGTATTGACAAGATTTTTGTCACTTCCTTCAATATAAAAATATAAAGTGTAATATATAATGGAGTTTTTCCCTTCATATATTTTTATGTATTTTACAGGAATCTAGGCTCAAAGCCAGTCAGGTCTGCTGAGCATTTGGTTTTAAAAGCCTTGCATTTGAACGCCCTAGGAAAACATTTGCCCCAGTAACATAGATGTGCAGGAATTTGAGAAATACAAAATAAATCTATGACAGTGGTGTCTCATACTTTAGAAAGAGAAACTCCAGTGCACCATCTTATTCAAATATGGGGAGGTAGTCTAACTTGTGTAGTAAAACATATATCTGTATAAATACCTACACTGGAAGGGTAACTCACAGTGCTCAGTGAAGGTGCAGTGTGTTCATGACACACAAATAAAAAATAATAATATAAAGCTGTTTTGTTTACCTGTGTAAAAAAAATGAAGAAATAAATTGCCTTTTGCAGTTGGGTTGTATAAAAAGCACTTTGATGACATCGCACAAGTATACAAGAAATTAGAATTGCCATTAGTCACAGTTTTTTTTATAATAATATTAAAGCAGAAGCATAATCATTTAATTGAAAAAATAATTGTTGTGAAAATCAATATTATTTTTAATTAGTTTAGTTGAAGCACTAATCAACAACCATGACCTGAATTATTGACTAAGCGGTGAGAATATGGAGATGTGTTTGTGACTAAAGAGTCACAGGAAAACAGCTATGTGAAATTATACATATTCTCCATTGATTTTACTGTATAATATTACTAAGATAAACAAAATGCATCAAGATATGTTTTGTTATATAATTATTTTCAACCTGGCAATCAAACTGTCTTGATAAAAAAATAAAATTTGCCTATTTTAATGGTTTTCAGCTTTATTTGTAATTTAAACAACAAGAAATAGACACATGAATAAGCATACAAGGTTTATAAAGTGGAATAAAAGAAAAATACTGTAATAGAATATATGTTTATATATTCATCTTATTTATCTGTATTTTTGAAGGTGAAGACCTATATTTCTTGAGAGAAAAAGACCTCTAACTTGTGTAAAAACTGGTAAACATGCAGGCGGCAACACAAGTCTGTTCTTTGCGATAAATATTCAGTTGCTGATGACTGGACAAGATAAGCAACGTGTCTTCAGAGGTTATCAGGAAGGCCGCCACATTTGGATATATTTTATCACAGTTTATCTGTTATCTGTTTAGCTAGTGGCTACCACAGAAATCACAACAAGAGAGATTTTGAACTAAAATGAGATTGCACTTAGTGAAATCAATATATCTCCCCATATAACCTTTTGTGTAATTTATGGACAATGATGTTATGGTTCCTTTGGCTTTGAAATGTTAATAGAGCATTTGGAAAATGGTTTAAAAGTATAATCAGTGTTCATCTCTTGAAAATGTCTGGCTTATTTGTATGAAAAAAAATGTCAGTAATGCCATTGCAAATAGTGTTATTAACATCAATGTATTGCATTATATATCAATATCATATGAACCAATGGACCTAAAGGTTGGACATAGGAGAATGAGATTACATCTTTTTTAATGGTAGACTGCTACTTAGATGTTTTGTTGATATAAAAAAAAATGACGTGTTTGTTTTGGCAAATTAGTGGCGAAGGCAGATGCTAATTTTATTTTCTGTCACCTACACTCAGTGAGAGGATAAAATTGTAATTATTAAAACACCTAAGAGCCAACATCGCAGATTTATTCTATGACTTTTTGTCAATTATGCCTTTGAAGGTAGGACCTCTTTTGAAAGAGGCTTTTAGATTAATCATATTATCTGCAGGTTCTGAAACAAGAATGGTTCTTGACCTCCTCTTCCATAAGAATCCATTATCTTAAACTATCACAGTAATCCTGGCTTTGGGTGGGGAGAGAAGGAAGCAAGAATCAAGCCTAATAGATAGCAAATAAGATTAATCTATGATCTAAGTGCCGATTACACTTGGACCTGCCCTTGAACACTCAGGTGTAACCTTGAGATCTGCATCCGCTCTCAGCCAGCAATTGGATTGAAAGTCTCTTAAGGGCTTCAGGTGGTGGGGGGGCACTTTGCCAGGACCTTACCCCTGAGAGATCAAAGGGCAAGCAGCTTAACCCTCACAAAACCAAAGGTGTTAAATAAAATAAGTAATGGCTGGTTATAACAGAGCTGTGGAAACCATTTACTGTTGATGACCCTCATTATTTAGTGCAATGTAACTTGAATGCAGTGGAATATATATGCATGTATAAAAAATAAACAATATACCCAACAAGTATTTTACTGAGTTCTGTATTTATAAGCAATTTCAGCTGCTATCAGTGCCATTAGCGGTCAGCCTTAAAAAATGCTTCCTGTACGTGGTCTTTATTATTCACACAAACATCAAGCAGCAGTGAGACATTTGCCTCTGCTTTGAATAATTGTTTAGTGATGGACTGTACATGTTTAACATACGGGGATCAATTTCTGAAGCTTTCACTCAAGGTTTAGATGAGCAATGCGACCGGACCACAGACAAACACAGACTTGCAGATCGATGCTCCCCTCAGTTTGACTCTGAAGCTGACTATTTGATTAATCTGGTGAGGCAGCCGAGAAAAAGAGAGAGAAAGAGAGAGAGAGAGAGAGAGCAGGCATACAACATCTGATAGTTTCATGCCATTAGGATGGCTGGAGTAATGAAATTTCATTTAATTTGTCAGGAAGAGAGTGCTAATGTTAAAAAGCTTTTGGGTAATAAAAAAAAAGTCTTAAGAGATGTGAAAGAAAACCTTAAGTAATTACTCTGTGTATCTTGGGCCTTCATGATTGAATATTTACATTACTGTCATGGAAGTCCTGGGAGTAATTAAATTAGCGAGGTGTCTAAGCTCTTTATTCCCACATTTTTCTGCCCTTTTGTGAAAGAAAAGACTAATATGTGGACAAAGCCACTTTTCCTCGTGATGGAATTGCTTTGCAGGCTTAGTGAATGACTGTTTCTTTATGGGATATTAAGTGTATCTCACCTTTACTCGTTTGAACTTGAGTGTGTGTGGCCATCAAAACCTTTGTCAGTGCAGAATAAGCTCCAATGAAACCCATTAAGGCTTTCCCAAAGATATGAATCAGTGTGGTGCTAATATGCATTTGATGTTATTTTCATTTGTCAGGAATTGTCATAACACAATAGGCTCATATTCAACATAAAAGGTCAAAGAATTAAGGTAAAATCACAGTCATTGTGGCTGGCAGCACTTTTCTTTGAGACACAACCAGCACTTGCAGAAGTTAAGATAATAAATTGCAGATGAAGTAATGAATGATACGAGTTGGAGCAACAACAAGGTTAAGTGTAATGCTATTCCAGTTTACATTCCAAGGGTACAGGCTCCATGATCGTGTTAAAAAAGGTCTTCAGAACAAAATAATCATAAATCCAACAAGCTGTATGTTGCTCCTGACATCTCTATCGTGGTATATCAGCATCCTTTCTCACTCGGTGCGAGTCTTACCAAGACAAATGTGTAAAAGGGCCTGGAAATGTATCTGACCGCTGGCTTACTCTAATGAATAACTTCCACTTTAGGTCCTGCAATGTAAGCAGAAAATCCACCTTGTAGACGCTCAAGCTCCATCATGAATCTAACCCGACAGCAGACATAATATAAAGGCGACAACACTTGTATGACTTCCATTTTCTTTGCTTTCTATTGATTTTCAGTTAATAACAGAGGGAAATACTAAACGTCTGTGCTGAGTACCTAATAAATCCTGTCTGAGCTTTTTTATTGAGGCGAATTTAATAAAAGCAGCAGGCTAGGCAGGGGGATTTGTCTCAGTGAGAGCAGACAAAAAATAGAGATGAGTGGGGAAGGGTTAATCCAAATGCTAAATACTCATTCAAGTCTGATAACCATGGTTATTTATCTGAACTTTTAACTTTTTACTTATCAATATATATATATATATATATTAAAGTCAAAACTGGGCATGTGAGCAATATTTTGACTACGTAAAGCAGGTTCACATTAAATGTAAAGGCTGTGTCTAAAAAGGACAATGTCTTTGATATTCATGAGGACCTAAAAGGAAATATTTTCAATTGGCAGATACTGACATGACTCCAAATAGTACGTAAGTGGTGAAAAGCATCTTTCCTCCGGGTTAAATATGTCTACATAAACATCAAAACATTTCATTAACTCAAATTTCCTCGTGTTTTAAATAAAAACCAAAGAGAAAAATGTCTGTTTAATCTGTCTCAAACTACTCTTTTCACCCTCGAGTAAAACAAAACAGACAACATGTCCTGTGGCTGTGGGGGTCAATCAGTTCAGACGGGGGTTGTTGAGCCAAAAGTCTGCATGAGACCTAAGAGAGGTGATTGTGTGCCTTTAAGGAATAATTTAGAGCACATCAGCGCTTCCGATGTCTCCCTGTAAACAAAAATAGCATGCAAAAATCAAGGTTGATACAGTTTTGCTGTTTCACATCAGCTTCATTACAAGGGCTTATGTCAATGTCAGTGACTTCTTGACCGTTTAATGCCTCTCTGTTACGTCTGTGTGCTCCAAAACAACCCGTGTATGTAATCTCTTTGTCTATTTGGCAAAACACTTTCCTGAAATAAGCTTCTGTACCTTTTATGGAACACATTAAAATCAATTTCAATGTTTTATAGTCAGGATAATACCGTATTCAAAAATAATAGCAGACATTTTCAGTCAGAGCTTGATGCAAAGGGCCCAAATTTTCGTCACAAATAAAAAAACAATATACAATAACAATGCTATTCTGAACATAAATGAATTAAGAGTTGTTAAAGGAGGCCTTACTGGGCATTTATTCTAAATGTAAAAACTTTTTATTGGGATTACAGAACTATAACAAGACAAATAATTCAGTAAATTTCACAAATGACAGTTGCATCTCTTTACTGTCTCTAGTAATCATTTTAATTGATGTTTAGTCATTTGCAAAACAGTCCAGTTATGCAAATCAGCAATGTTTTCAATACAAAGTTTTTTTAATACATTAAAGACTTCAGGCGTTGTGTTAATATGTACACAATGTGGTAAAACCTGTAATTTCTATCACTTGAACTGTTTGTGTTTCTTGTCAGATATGCAGATTCAAAAAGTTAATGATGTCTTCAGTTTCCTATTTTTGCTCCTGTTAAAGTGTGACCACAAAATGACTCACTGAGAGTTTCCTAAACATTGAAAACTGATCTTCCCTGTTTGTCCTGAAAGTAAAGGTGTGATGAAACAAATTTATTGTGAACTGCTTTCTGTTACAGGGGATTAACTAATGGCTTTTCTTCCTGAAATCTCAGATTAATGTAGATAATGTAACAGTTTTGTCCTTTTCTATCCCATTACTTTATACTTTTTTACAACACCCAGGGTGGACCACAACAGCAAAGTCAATAAGCAGTTTTGAAATTATTCAGCAAAACAGTCAATATTTTCTAAAACTACAAGGACAAAACAAAACATATATAATGTGCAAAATTTGAGTGGTTTAAAGAAAATGTTTGGGGTGAACCACTTGCGGAAACACATTTATTGTAATTATTACTATCAGCATTATTACTCGAGCAGCACGGTGTGGCAGTGGTTAGAGCTGTCACCTCACAGCGAGAAGGTCACAGGGTGCACCCCACTGCTCGCACAGTGATTGCTGGAGGTAGACACAAGCTCCACTGTGACCTGAAAGGAAAAGCAGGTGAAGAAAATGGATGGATGTTATTATTATGAAATTATATTTAGTTCATTTCAGTTTGTTAGAGATGCAGCTGCCAGGAAAAAGACAAAGAGGAGATATATGGAAGCAGTTAGAGCGAAAATGGACGTTTTTGGAATGAGGACAGAAGACGCAGAAGACAGAGTTAGATGGAGGCTCGCTGTGGCGACCCCTAAAAAGGGAAAAGCCAAAAGAAAAAGAAGAAGCGTTCATTTCAGTTTATTTGCTGTTTATAGTACGATTAACAACAAAGGTGATCTCAACAAGTTAACAAGTCCAAATAATAAATCCAGTTTAGTTCAAATCAAATTCAGTCAATTCAGTCCATGTATATTAAAATACAATCATAATCAGTACAAGACAAAATGTCATTTTTATGTTACAGTACTGTATAAAACAAAACTGTCACAACCTTTTAATATTATTGCTTTTTACAGGACCAGAAAGTTCTCACCCCATGAGGTTCCCCTTTGATTTCCTCGCCATTCTTTTGTCTGTATGAGAAAAAGCCACATAAGGTCAAACCATTGCGGGGCGACTCTTCCAGAAGCTGCATTTTCTCACAATTGAAACTTCGAGCAAGAGATTAACAGACAATTGATTCGGGGGGAAGAGGGAAACCAGGTATACAGACGTGATAACCTGCACAGGTCAAGTATCAACAATCACTGACAATTATGATTAGCCTCTTTTACAACTCTACGCCATGTGAAAAGAAATGAGTGAGTGTTGTTTACATTCTGTTGAGTTAGGACAAAAAACAATTACAAAGTAACGTAAATGGCTGAATGCTCTTTGACTTTTTATCTAAATGCTTTTCGGTCTGAGAGATAAGACTGTCAGCATGAGTGGGTCTTAGTGTGAGAACGCTACAAACTAAAACATTACGCTTAACAACTAAAAGAAATACATATAAGCAAAATAAAATAGTCTGCTACAGAGACACCATGCTTCTGCTATTTCAGATTCCGATTTGAAAATATATCACTGCAATGTATAAAATAGATCTTTAAATGTTTATGTCTTTAATTTAATGCATACTTTTCGTTTTGTTTAAATTGTTGTGTCGACACTCTTGACACCAAAACAAAAAAAAAGCACAGAAATTCTGATAAGTTTGTTCAGATGCAGAGCTGCACAGAGAGTTTCGAGTACGGTAAGTGACACTTTTTAATAATCCAAGTTAGGACCATCTCGCACAGAGCTTATGGGACTTACAGACATAAGGTAATTACCTTTTACTACACTAATATAATGTGCAGAATTATATTAGAGTAGCAATACGCATGTTAAAACAGAGACACACACGTACACACTCATTTCCATGTTGCATGAGAGAAATCATTTGCTTGATTAGCCACGGTCTTTAAAACAGCCAAAAGGTCCAACAGCCCAGATGATGTCTTTTAATTCCT
Organism: Kryptolebias marmoratus; assembly: GCF_001649575.2. NCBI lineage: Eukaryota > Metazoa > Chordata > Actinopteri > Cyprinodontiformes > Rivulidae > Kryptolebias > Kryptolebias marmoratus. Next base: position 15,520,702 of record NC_051440.1, on the reverse strand, counting down.
TCATTATGAACTCTGAAAGGCTCACGTGTCTGGAATAGTTGCATCTTTTTAGATAACTTCTTGTCAGTTTCATTGTAATTAACTGTTTACTTGCATTTGTATTGTATTTAGGGAGTCTGTGTACAACTGGCTTCAAAAATTCCCCCACTGATAGTGGCGCACTTTAAACTTTTTTATGAAAAGATTTGGTCTTCTGAAAACAATGGAGTGTGATGGAATGCGATAGGTAGATTCTGTAGTGCAATCTTGATGGTTTATCATCATGATGGGAGCATATCGGGGTCCTCGCTAGAGCAAGGGGGGTAATAGTGTCACATATTTATGACATAGGGCGTGTGTGTACCCAGAGTGGCATGGTTGTTGACAATCTGAAGTAAAACTGTCCACGGTGACCTCATCCCTCTATGGTCTATAATCATGATCATGACATCATGAAACAATTGTAGATGTAATACCCGTGTTGGTAGCGTCTTGCTCATGTGGTGTGATCTTCTAGCATGCACCTTCACAGTCATAGAGAATTGTTTCAGTTGTATTGAGCGTAGGAAGGGTACAAAAGAGAGTCTCGAGGATGTGAAAAATAACGAGGAAAAATCTATTTGGTGAATACAAAAAAACGTAGTTTCCTCATGACTGCCTTCACTCTGAGTTTCTGTCTGTGAGGCTGACAACCTGTCTGTTTTAAAGACTACGCTTAAGACTTTCCTTTTTTTCCAAAGGAAAAACTATGGAATGCTACAGGTTACACCACATTCTCAAACTTTCAAATTGATTATTAATAAAAATGTATATATTACAAAAGTTCTGATTATTGAAGAACAATATTACAATGTTTTTCAACAGTGATGAAAAGTAATTCGCACAGAACTCTTGTGTTGTTTTAAGGCGTGTGTCTGTTCACTTTTAATAAGCAGGCAGGCGCACAACAGTTTCCTGTGTTTCAAAGCTGGTAGTACCAGACCTTCTCCATCTACTCAGCCGCTATTATTCTGTCAAGAGCTGCTGTGTTTTCCCAAGCAAAGGAAGTTATTTCATTTCCACCTTTTGTCTTTATCTGAATGCGAGCGACGCTCTTTCAGCAATATTCACTTGTTTCAGCTCCGCTCTCCATCCTCACCAAAATATACAGCCTTTCTTTGCCCCGTAACTCTTATTGGTTGCAGAAAAATTGGAATTTCCTCAATTGGTGTAATTCCCCACATCATGTTTCAGCAGCTTTTTCTCTTCACATTAGGGCATACCAGTCTTTCAACCAGCAGACTGTCCTTGATAAATCCAACAGTGCCATAAAGTTTACGTTGAGTTATTTGTATAAAAATTGTAGCAGTGAATACAAAAGATACTGCTAGTGTTTAAATAGTTAAGAATTACGTGAACCATTGCTTTTACATAAATCTTACAACACATTGCAATATTAAAGCAATTAGTAAAGGATTCAGGCTATCCTGATTTAAAAAAAGCAAAAAGAAGAAGAAGAAAATTAATACACATGATATATCAGTCTCATAGTAATGAGAATGATGTCTTGGGGAAAAGATGAGGCCAATCAAGCAGAAGTACTGTTTAAAAGAATTAAGCTTTTAGTGTACATTCCTTTTGTTCCTTTTCTGACACTGTTAACAATCAGAATTTAACTTACTGATGGTAAAACTCTTCCAGAATGATATAACTTGTTTGCACTATATGTTTTCTGTTTTTTTGCCTCACTTCTATCATCTGTAGAAGTGGGGTACTGCAACACAAACACTCATGAAAGTTGTTAAGATTTGTTAAAATGTTCTAAATGCAAATAAGTTGGTCAGTGACGATTAAAATAAAATTTCCTTTGTTCTATTTGATTGTGTCTGTTAAATGAAGCCACATTCAATAATGTAACAAAGTAGAGTTTTGCTGTTTAAGTGAGTTTCAAAGCACTGAGGGAAAATGTAGATTTTTTTGTTTTTGTTGTGGGGGAAGAAAAAGAAACAAGGGTTGTAATACTGGTGAAGTTCAAAATTTATTTGAATGTGTAAAAATACATCCTTGTTGTAAAGTATCTGTGCGCTTCCATCAGAGCACTGAGGATGAACGACGCCAGAAAAACTTTATATTTCTCATGTTAGCACCAAGGTTACTTTGCTTGTTCCAGAGAAACATAAAAATAAAACGGTCAGTTTTTAGAGAAATTATGTTCCAGTTCTCTTCAGAGTGGGTATTATTTTTATCATCAAAATGAATATCTGTAGCTTAGATGTCTAAAGCTTAAACCATATTTTACCAGCAGTTTTGGCAGTTTTACTTACAGCATGTCTGTCAGTAATGTAGCACAATTTCTCCATGTGCCAAAGAATCAAATTTTAAAAGTATTCATATTCTGGTTCTTTTCTGCCTGCATTTGCAGAACCCTCACTTTGCATTGCAGATCATTTGTTAATGTGCTGTGGGATGTACAAATTTACTAGTCTGTTCCTACATAACCCTCATACACAGACTATTTAACACTGCTTTGAGTAAAAAAACAACAAAAAAATTAATACATAACAAAATCTTAGCCTGTCAGATTCCAAACTGCAGTCAGATGAATCACAAGTGAATGTCTGAATGTGTTTATTGAGAAATATATCATTTGAGGTTGATGTTTAGGCTTCGATCCCATTGCTTCACTCTCATGTTGTACAACATGTCGTGGAGTGATGAAATTATTTCAACCCCGCCCCCCCTGGCCGTGTCTCCCCACATGCCTCAAAGTAAAAAGTGTCATCGACCTCAGAGGACAGGTGGATGCTGGGGTGGTGGAGGGGCTGAAAAGGAGCAAGCAGCAGCAGCATGTGTGCAGGTAGTAGCAGCAGCACTAATATGCAGAGTGAGGCAGGAAGTTTTGCAGCTTAAATAGACCGCCCAGATTGGTAAGCTAAACTTGATAGGTCATGAGGAGTTTAGGATCATATGAGCAGCAGCGGAGCAGCTCGAGTTGTCTTGCTCTCTCCATTTCTGATATAAAGTGAGTTTTTTTTCTTTAAAAAAAATGTAAAAATTCAACAAATACGTCAGTTTTAGGTTTTCTAAACTGATGAGCACAATATATGACCTGTCCTGTTGCTGAGAACAGAAGCACATTAGGAGCAATGGAGCTAATGATATCAAAGCACTTTGTAGAGCAAATGGAATTACAAACCTGTCAGAAGGCGTAATCTCAGCAGAGGTCATCCGCAGAAAACCGTAGCGATTTACAGTTTTTTTCCTTTGCCATTCCCTAATAATGGAGAACCAATAAATTCCGCATCTGCCACAAGGCAGCAACTTTACGTCTATTAGCCAAAGGAATTAAAGAATAACACGTCAAAGAAAACAGTTGTCTGTAGGACCCTGTTAGCCATTTAATTTTCAAAGATGCCTGGAAAACCTTTTATCACTGGTTTGTTGTGATGCAGTTCTCTCTCTCTCTATTTCTCTCACTCACTCAGTCACTCACTCACTCTTTCTCTATTTTCTTTTTTTAATTTGGCACATTTAAAATTATATTAAAGGACCCACTGTGTAGCCTGTGATATACTGTGTGAGCACATTGTGGGACAGTAAAAGTGTTTTGTGAGCTCATTTCACTTTTGGGAGCAACCTAAAACCTCTGCATAAAAAGTAAGCATAGTTTTTATCAGAAAGGTGTGTCTCTTAAAAGAAAAGTGATATGAAGTTTTTTGAGGATTAAATCTTAGGTAAAATAGTCATTATTTATCTTGTCTGTAGGAACCTTGTTATGATAAAAACGAATGAATTAAAATTAGAAGAAAGGAACATGACGTTTGGGTTCCACAGCCCAGGTTGCATGACAGAGATACCATGGAGGATTTGAGAGTGAATTTTGAAGCGTACCCGTGTTAATCCTGCTCTAGATTGCTGTGCTGAGACTGCTCGTATTTACATATGCAGAGGATCCCGCTGGTTTGAGCGCACCGTTGACAGGACAGAGCAATTAATCTTCCCCAAATACTCCCGCCGTGCAACAGACGACCATCGCAGAACATGCTGCCACAGAGGCTGTGCAGGTGTGAATCAAGCTGCAACAAAAGAAAAAAAACACTGAGCTCTAGGACCTTCCTCAATCTTTTATGTTTGTCAGGACGATCTCTATATTCAACTGAAATCATCCCCCAACATGTAATTTTTGTTCCTGGCCTGTTTTTGAATGAAATACTTTCTAATGCTGAATAGTTCTTAGCAAGAATGAAACACATTATATAAAACTTATATATTATAACTTATATATTACTGAAATAAGCATTTCTCCATATAATTTTTGGTCACTACTGGACTGGAAGCCCAAACCAGGGTTCTAAAACACATCTCTAACATTAAACTGGTGATTATAATTTGTTTTAATTTATTTTTATCATTATTTATTTATTTATTTTGGCAAGTACGTAGGTTTTACACCTTCATCAGACAGAGGACAAAATTATAGTCTCTCTCTCTCTCTTTCTCTTTTTAGACTTGAGGAAATTCTGATTGGTCTCATCAGCTATTAAATAAGTTTGTTTTGTTTCTTGTTTTATGAGAGGTGGGGTTTATCTGAGTATATCTATTGGTGAAAACAGGTGTGAGAAAAGACCAACGGATGTGATATATAATGCTACAACAATAAAACTAAAAAGCTAAACAGATTATTGGGCCTCTGTGGTCATAATTTTATGGGAATTGGTACAAGCAACCCATTTCTACACAATAACGTCACTATAAAAAACATGTAATAATTCAAGAGACAAAAAATTACCAATGATATCAATACCAGAATCACCAACACTGGCATTATGACTAATTCTAATATTAGGTAAGCCACCAAAACCCCTCCAACCAGGCAGGGCAGAGGTGCCTAAAAAGGCTATTTGTCATGTTGTTTAAGCAACGAGAAAGATTTAAGGTTATGCTGATGGGATTTAGGGGCAAGAACGGTCTGTAAAAATCTTTGACTGCGTGGCAAATTTCAACGTAATACTCTTTGATGCAAGTTTTTCTTACAGAGTATTTCTTACAGAAACATAATGAGTATTACTAACTTTTCCAATCAGTGGCCTCTAAGTTATGGTTGATCAGTGTTTAAATTGAATACATTTTGTTGTAAATAGTTTACAACATCACTGCCTATGAATCACATGAGAAACCTTCTATCAAAGGTTTTGAACATAACAACTAAATCTGTTTTTCAAAGGAGCAAAATTATTAATCGCAGAGCAAAAAGTGAAAAAATAAAATCTAAATGGGTTTACTATCTTCATTTGTCCATGCCAGCAAATCAGCCTGCAGTTTGTCTTATTTCATATCTGGAGACATTGACTCCCAGCTTTCTTTGTGCCCCTGAAGCAAGAGAAGATCGTTGAATTTTACTGAAAACCATCTGCTTGTTCTGAACAACAGGGGATAAGAACAGACTGGGGTGTAAGCTCTCCAGATAACTTGGATTGGCGCCTGATTTCTTTTGCCTTGAACGTTCCTTTTGGCATTCTGTCTCTGGAGATCCTACAACTACAGTCCTCTGGGATGCTGGACTTGTTGATACAAAGATAGATTAGCAGTCCATATTTTGTCCTTATTTTGCATGGAAGTGAAGCATCTGTCTTATTCAGTGATTTCTTACATAAATGTTGACAAATGTGTGTTGTTTTTTTGTACTGGAATGTCCAACACACTTAAGTTTGACCCAAGTTAAACAAATGGCATACTTTTATTTCAGCACTGCCACTGCAGTCAAGAGACATTTTAAGTACAGAAAATAACACCAGTGGGTGTATGAACATCTGCTCCCTGGGTATTTGATTTCCCAGGCAGATGTTAGACCCCAGCTGCTAACATTAGATATTTTGTTTGTTGTGAAAGGTCCCATTTGGCTCTTCTTTTGATGGGTATGACTTCCTTTTGTCTGACAGTTTTATTGTTAAGTCTCTGTTATTTGTAGCCCTGACAATATGACAACGCGCACGTGTTTGTGAACTTGTGAGCACATCACGCTGGCCAGTAAATATTGTTAGAATTGTGGTTTGATTGTTGTAGTGATATGAGAAAATCATTATTTAAAAAAAAAAAGCTGGAATGCTCCCTCTGCATCATGGGAGAGTCTTTGCCTCAAAGGGATGAGTTCAGGTATCTGGGAGTCCTGTGAAGGCTGTATTGAACAGAAAATGGAACTGGAAATGGTAATAAGAACTTTGCTCTGGTACTGTTATGGTGAAGAAGAAGCTGAGCCAAAAGGCAAATAAAACCATCCATCCATCTATCCGTTTATCAATCCCTTGCCATTTATCTAAGATGATGCATAACCCAAGTCTGTAAATTGTACAAAAATGCATGAAAAGCACAAATTTAAACTAAAATCCACCTTTAAAAGGATTGATTTGTGGTCTGCAGGGCGAAAAACTGGTACTTTTACCCACTTTCAGATGCAATATTGTTGTTAAAATATCAAAGTGTCAAAAAAAAAATCTTGTTTGGCTTGTTTCTGTTTATTTGAGGGCTGACAAGGAAGAGGATAGTGATGAATTTCAAGACATGTTTCCATGTCTTGAACCAATGAAACATGAAACAGAATGTAATCTGAAGTGTTAAAGAAACACCAAGCTATGCAGGGATTACAATTACAACAAGATGCATCTGCAATAAATACAGTGAAATTCACATTTGTAACAAAAAAAGAGAATTCTTTGGCATGAATCATTTTCCAACCTGAAGTGCCACCCTCAGACAGTTCATGGATTATATTCTGAGAAGACAAATTCATTTGTGTAGCTGGTTAGCTTACTGTGACGCTAGTTGCACTTGTAACACAGATGGTAAACTCAGTTCCTGATCTGGGTGATGTTTAAATGTGTTTGCTAATCTCTTTGAAATGTTGACATTTATTTTATGTCTCAGTCTAGATTTAGATGTCTTGGAAACTTTCATTTTTAGACCAAACTTAGCCAGATTTTAGCCGAGATGTCTGAAGACGTTTTAGATGTTGTTTAGACGTCTTTTAAACCAACTCATGCTCAGTGGGTTTGGTTACACGGCCTTTTTGAAATGATCTTAGATGTGAGTGTGAGTTCACATGGTTTTCTGTCTCATGCGTTTGAACTAGGCAGGTGTGGAAAAGATGCCGTAAAGCTAAAATACTTTAACGATTTTAAATCTAACTGCTTATTTTTTTATATATAAATTTGGTGTGACCACCTTGTGCCTTCAAAAAAACAAGTCTTTGACAAAACACAGATATGAGATTCAAAAAGATCACTACCCCCACCCAACTAAAAGGGGAAAGAGGAGAAGAAGACCCAAACATGTGCATGAGTAATAAATTAGGAGCTGTCAGTATTACAATGTATATTAATAGTCACACCTCTTTTTAATGAGTTTGGCATTGGCAGCTGAGAGGAAATACAAGTCATCATAGCGCAGCTCATGCACACCCAGATGAAAGAACCTATAATAAATCTTGTGAGAGCAGGGCTCACCATAAATATGTATCGCATAAGGCATCTGTTTTACATTCTGCATATAAATCAGCCAGAGTGCTGAATATCAATGAATCAGATGCCTGACGCTTGATTTGATAACAAATTGACTCTGAACTTGGGAGGGGAGAATTTAAAGCCTCCAGAAAAAGTGGGGAGTGGTGGGGTCAGTTAAGACCTGTGAGACTCTGACACATGTCTCCCCTAACAAATAATGCCACAGATTTTCTTTCTCTTCTTTTTTCCAGGGTTAGGTTTGGAACTAATCTTCTTTGTGTTATCTTTTCTTCACTCTTCTCTCTTTCACATGTCACAGATGATGACATTACCTGCACCTGAACTGGTCACACTGTCAGGCTAAGGTGCAGCTGCTGTGTGAAGCCCACAGTCATGCGTCTGTATTACCTCTATGGTCGTCTTGTTGTAATGCTGCGATAAAAACTTGATTTCTATGTACATTTTATGACTAAATCTCTTAAGAGTCTTCAATATAAATGGCTAATTTACTCCTGTTTCTTTCCGGTATTGTGACTTGTCTGCTATGGACAATTAATCAAGATAACAAGAAGTTCTTTACTTTTAGTCTAAACAGCCGAACAAAAGGATGCAGATGATGAAAATTAAGTTTCACGGTGTAATATTTGCTGGAGTGCATTCTATTACCAGAAATGTTACACATCCATGTTCCCAAAAGGCTGTATGTTTGCTTTAAAAATTCTGCTCATCACCCTGTTCACCCTTCTGCCATCTTATACATTTAAGTTTTTTCTTTGATTAACAAACTCAGAGTTAATTCCAAAGTGGTCTTCTTTTCCATGGCAACTATTGGTGCAGGAAGATGGTGTGATTGTTCATTTATGTAAATGAACACATATCTTGAGTCAAAAATGTTTGTCTGACATATTAATTTAGTTACTAGCTTCATGACGGTGCTTATTTTTTGATTGTTTCAGTTTTAAAGTAATTAAAAGATACACTGAACCTTTTTTTTCTTGTACAGACACTAGGTGAAGTTAAAATGCTGTGCCTGTCGTTTAATGTTTTTCCACTATATTGATTATTGTGTAATTGTTTTAGGAGAACACCAAGCTGCCTAACATTAATTAGACAACTTGCTTATAGTAGCACTTTCTAGGAAAACGGTTGAGGTCAGGTATCACATGTTTTTTTGAAGAATGTGTCTTCATTTTTAGCTTGAGAGCTCTACAGATGCTTTAGAAAACCAACAATGTGTAACTTTTTCCATTTTGGTTTGGACATCATCCTAATAGTGCTGTAAATCTGGAAATAATGGGGAAAATAATGTTTTAAAAATATAACTAAATGTGGCTTTAAATGGATATCATTTACTAAAAACATTTTTTCTAAATATTGTAACTGGCAACAATACTTCTGATCCTTTTGCAGCCCAGCAGTACTCGAGAGTCCAACACCAACATTTTTTTTAATGTGCTAATAGCGAAAATAAAACATAAAATAAGAGGAACACTTCAAAACTTACAATTTTTCATGATAAACAGCATGTTTGCCTATTTAGGACAGTATATTGACACTGACTGCCTTTGTATTGATAATAATGTCTAAAGACTTCAGTGATTGGCCCTGTAGAAATTCCAAAAGATGCTGGAAACACTGTCGACCAATAATCATATATTGGTTGGTTTTTGACAGTTTGCGTGACACAAAGTATAAAATTATATTAATGTTTTAGCAGTTATCAGGTAGAGAATAAAATAACATGTGTATTACATTATCAAAGTAATAAAATACCACAAAACGGATAAGCAGCTCTTGTAAATAAAGTCTAACTTCTGCTGCAACCTTCATGTGAATATCTGCAATTCAGAGAGTTATAATTTAAACAGGACTTTAATCACAGAGTTTCTCTGGAATATATATCATCACGCCCACACTATGAGAGTATTGCACTAGGCAATAATAGTTTATTAACTAGCAAATCACAAGATGACTGCTGTTTGGAACTAAATATTTACGTTTTAAATGGAATGTTTAATGCAAGCTTCTTATTTTTATACCTTGACCCTGGACATCTTTTATTTTTTGTTACAAAAAAATGGTTTTACCAGTATTATGTAATCATACAGACCACACACATTTTACATGTGAAAATGAGAAAAATCGTACAAAGCCCTATTTAGAAAAATATTTTCTTTTACTGTAGTCTTCAGATTATTCCCAACTGTGTGCTTGCATTTTATTCACGAAAAGCCAAAGTAACAGATGCATAATAACCTGGCTTTAAATATTCTAGCTAATATTTATATGCCTAATCGAGGGTTCAGTCAGGGAACTGCCCACTTAAATAAGAGAATAAAAAAGGTCAGTTTTTGGTTGGTGAGATCCCAGCTGTTGTTTGAGTGAAGTCAAACAGCAGCATCATCTTCTCTGGAGTTTAAAATCAAAACGACACGTGCAGCACCTGAATGTGACCCTGTACTAATCCAGGGCTAGAAAGACAGGACTGTGGTTCAGTTCTTGTTCTAAGTTTATGGACATATACTGAGTCCATGACGTTCTGTTTTTCACTAGATGTTGAAGTAATTTTATGTCCTCAAGTTACAAGTTTTATTTCTGATCATTCTCCTGTAGTGCAACATCCAGTGGTTTTCTAATAACATACTGTCTTTAATGCCAAAGCTGATTGTAAGTCTGTTTTGTGAATGAGGTCATTGAAGCAGATAAATGCACTCCATGTGTACAATTAAAGGTAAAACCACCACCTAATATACTGATTTTAAGTCAGAAGACAACAAATGTGAGCTCTGTGTTATAGATGGAAGAAGCAGATCTGCCACACAAATTTAATCCATGACTAAAAAAACACTTCTTAACTAAATAACATATGTCATATAACTTTAAAACATCTTGGAATGTTAAAACAAACTGTTTAATAATGTGCACTTCCCACTAAGCACTTCTCACAGTCTGGGATAGGGGTTGTTTTTGTATTTATAATGAAATGAATTGAAGAGAATTAAATTGTAGTAAATTGGAATGAAAGGGGTCATAATGAACTGTGGATCATAATTCATTTGGTTGAATTTTATTCTACCTAATCTGGTTGTTGATTGTTTGTTTTCATTCTGAAATACCCTGAGATTACATGTTGTGACCCAGTACCATTTGAAGTTACTCAACTGAACTGTTTTTATTCTAGAAAAAATTCCAGAAAAAGTTTCCAGCAACAAATCCAGATGTAAAAGCAATTCAAACAGTTTTAGCGACATATTTTAGTAACTTTCTTCATCTTGATGAAAAGTTCACACATGATCTGTTGAAAGGTCCAAATTAGGAGCATTGTTAGGATGTCAACACACTGCAAATCTTTTTATACCACATTTCAACATCTTGATTTTTTTGTTTGTTTGTTTCTATACAAGTAAAATTAATGAAATATGTTTTCCCAGTCTATTGCAAAATGAAATAAAACACATGAGATGCAATCTCGTTCAGTGTTGACATCAGTTTCGTTTGTAATAGTAGATCTTTAAAAGTGGCATTATGTGTAAAGTAGCTCTCTGATCGACCTTGGTTTAGAGAAAAAGAGTTCAATTTTGACATGTTTTGCAAAGTAACAACTAATCAGATTTTTTCCACAACCAAAATGCATTGCTTTCTCTCCAGCCTCTTGCTCCTCCTTACAATAGCAGGGAACTGTGGTCCATCTTCAGAGGCCACTGGGCAAAAGGCGCTGTACCACTTTAGTACAACCTGGGGCATTTCTGGCAGGAATATCATAACATTTCTGATGGAATATGAGCTAATGGAATGACAGAAAACCATTTTGATTTTGACCCTGCTTGGACTAGCCATTAGTTTATCACTCTGGCCAGAATTAAACTCTGTTTCTTCAAACTAAGATCATTCAAACAACTATCTTCAACAAGTAAGATTCCCACAAAACCCCACTTTATTAGATACAAACTATTGCTTCAAAATATTAGGTTGAGTCACTTTTGTAAAAATATGTTGTAAACGTAATAAAAACCCATGTTTATGTTTAAATTCTGCACCACTCTTACCTTTCAAACAAGAACAGAAATTGGTATAAATAATCCAGTGCTGTTGTTGAAAGTCACAAAAGAAAACTACCTCACCAGGTAAGACAACACATAACAAGAGCTGAAAAGTGTAAAGCTCTTGTCCATTGATGTACAAATGCATCCATTCTCTTTTTCTCACTCTGTGTCTCTCCTTCAGTCCACACTTGACGTGCTTTTATGTTACACGACCACTCGAATTTGAGCCTGGGGGGTGTGTGTGTGTGTGAGGGGGGTAACTCTGTGGGTCCCTAAGCGAGAAAGCCCCCAAAAAATCTTTAGACCAGATGTATGATGTTATATGGTCAAACTGGCAAACACAAAAGGTCCAAAAACAAAAGCTATGAATTAAGCGAGAGGCTTTCACAGAGTGTTTTGAAAACAGCCCAGCTGAGAGCTCAGATGCCTCAGTCACTCCCTCGCTCCGGCTTTGCTCTCAGCTCTGCCCCACGTCTCCTTTCTCCCTCACGCACTGTCTCCCCCCCCACACCCCCTTTCTCTGTCTCCTCCTCTCAGTCTCTTTCTCCCTTTCCGCCAACCCCGAGACTAAATGCCTAAAAAGAAAAGAAAGGACACCATTTTTGCTAATTAGCCGAGGACTTAACAGGCGCAGGATATGCTGCCTTAGTATTTCATCTGCTGTCCACGGGCTGTCGACTGTCCTGTGAAGTTGAGCCTGTGTGGCTAAGAGTGGAAGAAAGGAGACACACACAAATGCCTCAGTGGAGATCCTGAACAGGCCTCCAGTGGGGGTTGAGCTCAAAATGGGGGCCAATCATTAGTATTTAACATTTGGGGATAAAGAAGCCCTAAATTAGAAGTGTAAATGGCTTTGGGCCCCACCCCCATCCTTAGAAATGTTCACAGGACTTTTTTTTTTTTTTTTTTTTTAAATCAGAGAGGTATTTTATTTCTTTTTTTTGGCATGTTTGTTCATATGGACCTGCTTTTCATGTGTAGCAACAATGAACCTAAATCAAGAAAGAACATTTTTAGCACTTAAAAGATGCATTTTTGTCTACATTTCAAGTGCTATCTGTTTCGCTTTTACAACAAATTAATTGTGTAAACTATTTGAAGATAGCAATATAAATATGGCAGTTTATACAAGAATATGAATCAGGTAACATGTCAGACTGCGCAACTGAGCCTGAATAAATCAATAACACAAATACAAGCACGTGGTAAAACTGCACAGTGCTCATAAAATGACAGTAAACAGGGATCTATATTGTGAGTTGTTAAATTGTTGCTTTACAGTGCCTATTAGTACCTTTTAAAGTAATTAGAATGAGTAAAATCAACCTTAGAATAAAAGATTTTGCTTTTGGATAGAGGAAAAATACCCACTATTAGCACCAGATTTATTTTTGTTCAAAAGGTTTTGCATGAAGTCACCATTTTCTAACAACCAAAACAAGCCTAGTAAAAAAAGGAGAGAGAGACCAAAAAAACAGCCTTAAAGAGACAAAAGAAATACAGTTACATAAAAAAACACAGGTCGGTAACAAGGCTATTCTGAAACTGTTTTCATATTCATATTACCTTCTGCGGTGCTACAGCATAAACTGTAAACCCTCTTAATGCCCATAATGTACTTAATATTACTGAGTGTTGATAAAAAAAAAAACTGATGTGCTAAGGCCGAGTGTCTGAGATTTAGAGAAGCACGACAAAGTGGAAAATTAACAGAGTGGAAACTTAATAAACAGTTGTTTCACTGCAACACAAGTCGGGGTAATTCCCACAGGAAGAGAAAGGCCAAGAGCAGAGGAATGGCAATGAGGCTCCTCTGCTGTGTCAAGACAGGAAGTCAGGGGTGAGAAGATGGAATCTGAGAGTGCAGAGTTCAGCAATCACTATTAAAAAAGGGCAGCGAGTCTTTGCCTTGTTACAGCCGCTCAGCATTTAAAAGCAATGTAAAAATACTGTCTTCCCTGATAACCGAGTCCGATAAACCGTGTGCCAAAGATGCAATTGGTAGCTCCGTTGTCATGTCCTAAAACACTTGAGATCTCTGTGTCGTTGTTATATTGCGAACGCTACAAAAAAAAGCAGGATAAAGCGGTTGGGGCTGCTAGTGTTCCCAGCTACTTCTCTTAAATGAGTGTATTTATCAGAGATGTGAGACACACATCCTATTAAACCAAGGGCACTGGAGAAATTCCTTACATGATCACCGCAGCCCCATAACTGTCGGGGACAAAAATGGAAGCTGCGCCGTATGTCAGTTATATGGAGCAATAACCAACTTAAAGAAGTGTGGTAATAGAGCCATTTACCTGATCCGGGAAAAAAGAGAAAGGAGCCCCCACCTAGACATTATAACACCCCTTACACCACCACCAGCACACACACATCACAAGATTATACACAATCACATTAACACACAATGGAGTTTACACTTAAAAAATGTGTTTTCGTACTTTTTTTGTGTAGATTTTAAGACAAACATCCATAAAAAGATCAGTATAATGCTGCAACCAAAAGAAAAAAAGAAAACTTAAAAATGTATCTGGTTAGGAGAATTAATAAACTAATAATTTAATTATTGTACGCGTATATTTATTTGACTTTTATCTAATTAACAGAGCCTGTTTCATGCTTGGAGTTTGTAACCAAAACACTACACCAGTGTTTGTGCTGGCAACTTAGAGAATTTCCGATTTTCTTTCGCATTACTTCATTTTCTGGGTACAAATAAAGCCTAAAAATTGTAGCTTTGCACCATTAAAAGATCCTGATAAATGAGTACAGAGTCATTACTTTTAAAGAGCAGTCTCTGTTGCTGGCTTAGACACTCATAAACCTTCAAGTCATCACCTATTAGTGTACTGCAGTGTGTGTGTGTGTGTGTGTGTGTGTGTGTGTGTGTGTGTGTGTGGTAGGTTAGGAGCATTTAGTAAGATGTTGTTTTCTAACTACTGACGTAACTGCTTGTCGTGACAGATTACCAGAGCAAGAGTAAATGTTTTGTTGTTCGTGTTGTGGTTTGTCTTGTTATTATTGTTGTCATTGCGGTAGCTGTTCTTGTCAGACCCACACCCGCACGCGCACACACACACACACACACTGCTGCACACATTGACTTCTTTTATTGAAACTGCTGAAGGCTACTGATGCAGGGCGGTGAACACACACAGTAGCCTAAGTCATTATGCTTCTTTCTTTCTTTAACAGGGAGCGCAGAAACGCTGAGTAATCAGACCGCAATAAGTGACACAAGGGTATGAAGCAGCAAACAAGGATTCCTTAAAAGAAGACGGAAAGAAGTGAATGGGAATACTGCTACTAGCCAAGAGTAAGCATTGAACAGAAACGGTGTGATAAAAGATTTGTACACAAGAGCGAAATGCAAATAATCTTCCTTACATTTTTTGTCATCACTTTTTTAAATTTAGCTTTATGAAGCACAGTTTCATAAAAGAGAGTTTGTGAACATTGTTCAGCAGTCAGACAGGATAATGCTCTGAAATCCTCAGAACCAGGAGCAGCTGTGGCTACTTGAAGCAGGGCAAATGGGCAGCTTGAGGAACAGGTCTCCACTAGAAATGTGATTTATTTATGTGATCATGCGCCATCCTCTTGCTTGCAAAAGTGTCCAAGATGGGACCTTCAAACTTCTGGTCGCTGATTGTGGATTAAAATAACAGTATAACTGCTCCCCCTGGTGTGCTTAATACTGCACTGCCTGGGAGAATAATTTGTGGTGTAATTAGTATGCACTCTCAGGGTCAAACTTGGCAGGAGTTCGCCTTGACATAACGCTCAGGATCAGTTTTATTATTCACCTCTCCTGGCAGCCAAAAAATATTCCAGCACAACATTAAACAACTATAATAAAAACTTGATTTAGAAATTTGAATGAACCATTTTGCCACTTAAGGTAGTTCCTACATAAAGCATGTTAAACCTTCAATTTGGAATATTAACATTGATCTCTTGTGACTTAAATCCTTAGAAAAAATAAACTCGAAAGACGCTTCTCTTTCCCACACACACTCTTGTAAAGACAAAACATATTCCTCACAATTCATCAAGCTCATAAATCACAGCAGTTTAATGCTCCTCAGAACCTCCTCAACATCCCTTTTTGTGTTTAATCATCACTTTGTTGAAGGAATGGAAAAAATGGCAAGAAAACAGAGAAGTTATTGCCGCACTTTTTCAAGAATGATGGCTAGCGGTGTGTAGATCCAGCCCTTCAGTCAAATATGCTGCCTTGCAAGGGATTAGAGGTCTGTGAAGCACTAGGTCTTGACCTGCAAGCCTTGGAGCCTGGCTGTAACCTGACCCAATACCAGGTGTATGCCTGTGGGTCAAAGGGTTGGAAAAGCATGCAACAAAAAGACAGCTCCTCAATAAAACCCTCGCTAACTCCAATTAACCATTTTAAACCTCGCTTTCAGTTACCTCAAATAGCTCCGGCAAAGCATGGGTCGCAATATGTGGCAACAAAAAAAAGAGCCTCATATAACCTTAATTGCAGAAGCCTACACAAATGTCAGCTAAATGAAATGTGAAGTGTGTATATCCTCACAGAGGGAATGTTAATAGTATGCTTGCTCCCTGCAACCGCCCAGCTTTGCTTTTACTTTCAAAATAATTTACTGCGCCTTTAAAGCGCCCCGTCATCTGCAGCCGGAGACCCATAACTGTCACGCAAGTCGATCATTTACTGCACAATCTTCTAAGTGTTACATGTTAATGGGTGGAAGCTTTAGAAAACACGGGGAAACAACCAACACCTTTAGAAACAACAGATAATTTCTATACATAAAGAAACTGGATCATTTTATAACACATTCAGGACTGCGGCTTTTAATCATGCTACCTGCCAAGAGACCTTCCATTTCTCAACCGCATGTCAGCGTAGGACTCTTTACGTATGCTCATATAGCACTGAATATAGCTGAGTGAGATTCTTCCTTCAGTTTGTTGTTGATGCCGGGGAATTCAGATGAATGTATTTTCTGCTGGCAAGGTTAATGTAACATAAATTAACACTTAATACTCAGTGCTCAGTTTGGACCATAAATGATATCTGATATTTTTATGTAAATTGACGTTCAAAGACAAAACAGCTACATCTGCATTTGCTCACACACACACGGCTCCCCACTTAACTATTTCCAGGCGTGAGCATGGTAAACTTCTACTTTCTGAGATGTAAAACAACACAAAAAAATACCTTGGTAATTATAGTTCTCATTATTTTAGGCATTCCAGGGTTGGGGTGACCTACTGGCTTAAAATGACTGCACTTGAACAAGTCCATGTCCTCAGAGGGTTATTAATTGCTCCAGCATGTCCTTGCACAATGTGTTTGGATAGGTGTTTCTCGTAGCTAACAAAAAGCCTTTGTATTGCTTCACTTTAGTCTGTGACTCAATTAGGGAAGGAAATGAGAGTAAATACAAAAAGCTATTGTCCTTCTTCAAGCTCCAGCTCCTGCTGAAGATGATGTTACATAAGTTTACAGTATCTTGTCTGCAGTATGCATTATCATTTTTTTTATCAGAAATTAAACAAAGGTGAAGCATCAGAGAGTGGGACAAAGTAATGACACAATGATGGGTGTATGAGAGAGGTATCCGTGAAAAATTGATGATGTAAAATACAGTCTGATTTACTAAGCTTTCATTGCTATCACATGTGCAAAATAAAGCCATAAATTAACTGTACAACTGTTTTAAAAGATAAGTTAACACCTGCTAGTGAGCATTAATTACAAGCAAAACATTGCTCAAATAAAGAACTCAAGATCAATGTCAGAAACTATTATTTTTATGACAAAAAAGTCAGAGAACTATTAAAATTCCCCTATTCCAGTATTCTTTATACAATTCACTACAACATTTTTTAAAAATCATGAGTTCGGTAATCCAAAACAGCACCACAAATCCTAGAGGGAGACAGAATCTTATATTTTGCTTGACAAAGGTATTGAATTGAACCTATAACCCTCTCATGGCCTTCCTGTCAAATTGACCCAAAGTTACAAGGGCTTCTCTACCGCTCTTTGTCTCTCTCTCTCTTTAGAGGGCTTCAGGGGGGTTAAACATAAATAGAAACATATTTTTTTAACTGGGGTTCTGTAGAAAGGTTAAGAACAACATCTTACCTGTTGTAGATAGCTTTTTGAACAACTTCAGTTTGGAGAAATAGTTTAATTCTGATCAAATTGATGAGCTTGTGTGGGCCCAATCCTAAAGTGGACCACTGTCCTCTTAAAACAACTCAAAGTTCAAAAATTTCATTACAGTTCATGTGAACATATTTCTTTTTTATTCTTACATCACTGTTAGTTTTGCCCTCCAGCTATTCTGGAAGAAATATTAAGTTATTCATGTTGAAGGTGTCACAGGCTGCAATGGAAGTGTTACAGCTAGCTGCTGCTACCTCTGTTACCGTAGAATTCCATGTAAATAACTGTAGTTCAAAACCGGCTGTGTTATTAGGGTTTATAAGGTAGCATTTGTATGAATTACTATGAAGGTTTGTATGAATTACTATGAAGGTTTTGAGATTGGAGTTGTTTTATAACAACAGATGAGAAACATAGCTGTGTACACAAACACAGCTATACTTCTTTAAGTTGTCAAAAAAGCTATCTACACCAAGTACATTTACTGAACAGACCATATCTTTTCCAAAAAACTGCTTCAAAAAAGCTTAATTATTCATTTTAGTGAAGGGCCACATAAGATTCAAGTTAAGTTCATAGTTATTTTAAGATTTGAAAATTTCATAAAAATATTTACAATTCTATAGGAGTACAGATATCACAGTTGAAGTGGTTCTTTCAGCATGGAAACACATGACCACACCAGAAAAAGTCCCTCTAAAAACATACAAGTCTTTCAGACTATTTCCTGTGTAACAGTGTTGACAGTCTGCTTTGTCTCTCCCTTTCACCTCTGTGCATCCCTGCCTCCTCAACCCCTCCTGCTCACTATTCCAGCCCTGGAAAGGGGATTCCTACTGAGGCAAATTCCAACATGCACTTGCCAAATGACCCATGACCATGGGCGGACAAGGTTACTGGCACTGACTTTTAGAACCACTTCTGCCTCCATGTTAGTTTCTGTGTCTCCCTGCCTGAAATAGTAAGCCGGATACCAGTGTAATAAAAAAAAAAACATAAAACATAGAGGCTCAGGACAAACCTGCGGCTTAGATGCCCTCCAGGCTCTAACTGACAAAAACGTCAGGACAAATTGACAGCAAAGTATGAGAGGTGAACAAAACCTCGAAAGATGTTACAGAGATGGGGGTGGGGGACAAAGGTGACAGAACATCAGAAACTGCTTGCTAAATAAAAGTGCAATTTAGCACCTTTATAGATTTCTTCTCTTGGCCACTGCAACGTACCAATGCAGTGGAGCACCACACCATGTCAGTCTAGGTGGACATTTATTAATATGTGCATATATACTGTTGAATACGGCACTATTTAGACCTACAGAATTTACTTTTATGTTTTAGAATCTGCAGTTCCACAAACAATGAGCTCACTACATGGTCACTATGCTCACATTTGATTGGTGACCCTTGTCTGATCTTGTTTCTACAATGTTTTCTGCCTATACAGTAGAAGGTTCATAAAGGTATCTCACTGGTCTGACTGCTCAAGACTAGCTGGCAGCTCCATATTGCAGGAAAATTGCAGAATTTCTGTTGCAATCTCACTAAATTCTGAATCTAACAAATAGTGAGTCACGTGACCACATTTTCAGTGGCCGGTTTATGAAAATTTTATGTGCACAGCTTGCAGAACTGTATTCTTGACTATGCACATTATGTCATCGTCTACATCCGGCCATAATAAAACCCGTCTCAGCTTGCTTTGTATCGACCTTGACAGCCATCCCCACATTTGTGATTTATTCTGCTGGAGTACAATTTTGAAACAAAGACAGGTATATTTGGATTAGCTTTTTAATCATTTTAATCAGCATGGTGTTCAGACCTAGGGCTCTGCACTTTTACGACTCAGTCAAGGAAATTGAGAACCAACGCAAACATCATAAAACATCCTGGAGACGTTCTGGAGACTCCCTCGTGAATGCCATTTGCTAACTAGTCGCAGCCGAGTGAGATACCACCTTAAAAGGAGATATTTGTCCCCGTTCAGACAAATTTTATGACAAGAAGTGAATCAGGTACAAAACAAATGAGCTTGCACATCCAGATGTAGTTGTGTGTTTGTGTTGCTATTAGTTAGCAAAAAAACACAGTTGTAGTTAATATAGAAACAAAACAAAGTTCATTTATAGACTTTTCTATATCCGTTCATGCATACAAACTTGGTGTACCCAGTGCAATCTTGAAACCAGAGAACCCTACCCCTTGTGATAAATCTTAAATTTAACCCTTGACTCCTGACTAATGTAGACAAAATTGGTGTGAACTTTCTGAGACCAAATATTTATAACAACCATGTCTTGAAAGATAGGGGAAAAACTACTAATTGTGCAAATTTGACAAATAGCAGCTTTGTCTGCGACTGTATGCACCAATTGAGGAAAGAAATAACAGACGAAAAAGAGGCATAAATGGCAACAGTGCAGGAGCAACACAGTCGGTATGAGTGTGCTTGTTCATTAGAGCATGAGCCTCTGATCCCCAAGGGTGGTAACATTGTCAAAAAGATCATAATGAACTGTTGTCTGAAGAGCTAACCACTAAAGTTTCAAGCCGTGTACTGAGATCAAGAGTGAAACACGAACCCAAGGCAGAATTTTGGAGGTTTTGCACTATTGATACAAAAAGAAGCATAAACACTTTTTGTAACACATCATTTACGAAAGCTACAACTGAATTGTCAATGGGTATATTTAAGCAGGCAAATGAAAATCTGTGAACCATTTGACTTCACAATTATTTCTAAAGTGATTTGGAGGAGAAGTTGGGTGAAACAAAGACAGAATGAACATGAGCCCACAAGGAATGAGTATTGTCAATATTTTTTAAAGAAAAGGGGGAAATATAGGCTTTAGACAGCATAAAAGAGACTTTACCTTAACACCAGGGTCATATAGCACAAACTTCAGAGAACTGTTTGATTGTAACATCTGAGTAACAGTGGGGAACTAAAACAGTTTTACTGGGATTTTTTTTTCTAATGTAGTAGCACTAAACATCTGATTACTAAATGTTTGACTTCAGTTATTTTATTAGTTGTAAATTTAACATGATTACTCAGAGTGTTTTTAGTGTTCATGAGTTTACATGTAACTTTGACAGACTGTGGTTTAAAATACACCGAGGTCCAGTTTTACTGAACTGATTCCTAAAAAAAGGAAACATAAAGGTCAAGGTTTTTTTTTTTAATTGACTTTAATAAACTACAACATATTGTATCTTTTCATGATTTAAGTTCAAAGTGAATGATCAGTCGACAAATAAACTGTAACAATACATTTTTAAAAGCATTGAAGAATCACTTTTAAAGGAATTGCA
The DNA here is from genome assembly GCF_001649575.2 of Kryptolebias marmoratus. Taxonomy (NCBI): domain Eukaryota; kingdom Metazoa; phylum Chordata; class Actinopteri; order Cyprinodontiformes; family Rivulidae; genus Kryptolebias; species Kryptolebias marmoratus. The sequence goes on along the minus strand of NC_051440.1, from coordinate 15,499,719 downwards.
TTCCAGACTTCAGACAATCGTTGCCTGAAGTCTGGAATGCACAAACATCCTCAAAGCACAGGTTTCCTCTTTTGTTTATCTTTGACTGGTCTTTACTTCCGCTGGTTTTAGCAGTCTGTGTGTGGAGTTTTCTGCCTGTAGTTTGGGTTTCCAGAAAGTAAAATTCAACCTCATCCAAATGAGATCAGAGTAATGACTCAGCTATTACAAACATTTCTCCTTTTTCATCTTGAAAAAGTCCTGAGTTGCTGAAACATCCCATCTGTTCTTTTAGAAGGTGACTGATCAAATTTTGCAAGCTTTGTCAAAAATAAGCAAATCCTATCTTCCTACATGTTCTAAATTATCTACAAAAAATGAAAGCCAATGACTTGGTTCTACTGAAAATTCAAACCTCAGATCTAATTTTTAGTCCAGATTATCATTGTGCAGATTTTAAATTTGGGTAAATTGTGTATTTGCTTTAGTCATGTCTTTTGTTCACGGTAGCCATCATAAAATGCTACCTCCTGAAGATTGTTCACATTTTTTGTAAAAGGTTTCTTATAATACAGGGAGGGTCCTGTGATCTTCACCCACTATTGTTTTCAGCCAGGGTCCAGGCCTTTTTATGGTGCAGAAAATGTTTTCTCAGATTTGTCTGTACTTTTTGTTTCCCCAATGTCACTGATTGACTTGATTTATGGTTTCGACCCAAAGACAGTTTGTGAAACATAGAGCACTCCTTTGTACTCATGTTGTGGGTTCAAAGTAAGAACTTATAAAAGCAAATGTCCTGTTTGAATAATCTCCAGATCTTTTCAAATATTTAACTGACAAAGTCATACATAGACAACTCAAAAAAATATTTTTTTTATTAAATGTATAGTTGCATTAAAGCTAATAAAATACAGGGTTCTATATTAAAGAAATACCATTCTTAAAACTTCTGGCAATATAGATGCAAATATTCTGAAATGAAACCTCAGACTTTGCTCTTTTGCTCTTTCATCCAACACTGCAACTGCACATGCAATATGCTTTTCTGGACAGCTAAAATGACAAAAATTGAATTTTTTTCCTAACATTTTCACACAAGGTGATCAGAATATAAGACCACATTTTATAACAATTTAATTCCAAATTGACTGGAATTCCAATAAACTAAAAAAGGCGGGAGAAAAAACAGACTAGTTGGTGAGCGTAAGTTAATAACTTATGTGTTGCTATTTCCAGGATGTGGCAACATAACTTTATCTAGTTTAAACGTGTAGCAATAAGTTGTTTTAAAAATGCACTTTGAAAAGTTTAGAAAAATTAATGCTAGAGATAACCTTTCTGCTGGTCCTATCTTCTCATTATGTAGGGATTGAAAGCAGTTCTTGAAGGCGGAGAACAGCATAGTGTGCAATTAGGTTCAAGCAACAACAGTACTTTAGTTAAAGAATAGGAAAAGATGGTGGTCTCAGTTTGCTGTTTGTTGTGCTGCAAGGCAATGTCAACTTCTTTCAGTGTCTCGCCAAGATGACACTCTTTCTCTAACCTTTACTGAGGGATGTGAGTGCTTGAAGAAGATAATTAATGAGTCAGTTGTCACCTTACTCTCACAAAAACCACCAATGTCACTCGGAGGTATGGGGGGGGTCAATTTTACATGCTCAGCCAGTGCAGAATCGTGAGAGGAATTCTTCTCAAACCAGTGACCAATTTCATGGCGGATTTTCACCAAAGACTACATATGTTTGGGGAATGTTAAGTGAAGCAGCAGGGAGCAGTTCAGCTGGATTAAGCGTACTCATCAGTTTATCATTCGTCAGACAACGAGAGATTCGGAACAGAAGAAATGAGGAGGAGGGGAAAAAGTCCCAAATTTTCTACAGCCATACCTTACTTTGTAGTTCAGGATTAATGATGGGGCTGAAAGGACCTGATGAGTTTAAAGCTTCAGAGGAGAGAGGGGTGAAGGAAAGCCAGATCAGAGTAGAGATACCATTAGAGATTGTCATAAATCAAGAGTGCTTATGGCAGGAGAATACGCTCTAAAAGACCATCTGGATTTTCCAAACCTAACATTTATTTTGAGCCGCCTCCTCTGAGAATAAGCTTTTAAGAACAGAATATTCCCCTGCATTACACTTACTCACTTCATGTTGTCACTGCTTTGTCAGTGATGGGTAAAGAGAGGTGATGTTTTTGAGAAAGGGAAAAAAAGGAACATGTGATGAAAAGACATTGTGCCATATACAGTAATGTGATGATTGTCAGTGAAAACGCCTGTGTCACCAATTCACTACGATCATCATGTTAGAGTCGAACTGACACCCAGGCTTCTCGGAGAGATAAGTGCGAATCTCTCCAAGGTCTTCGCAGGCCTGTCAGCTTCCTGCAGACACCTCTTCCTTTTTGCACTTCCTGATGTTATCATAATCCAGGACCCAGAGTGGACCTTTGTGGCTCATGGCCTCTTCTTCCGCTAGCACACGTGTGCGTCACATTATCTGTTGAGAGGCCAGACACCACATCCTGTGAGGTGGTGGGGGGAGAGGCTGTGCAGTAATGTCGGTTACAGGAAAAGGAAGAGGACAAGACCAGGATTAAGTGAGAGAATGGAAGGAACCGAACACAATATCTCTTCTCTGTCACCTTCATTGATTTCAAAACAATTGTCATCTTTCCAAAACTTCAAAAGAAGAAAACAAAAATCAATCCAGGATTGAATAGTGTCAATGCACAATAAGTTGCATACCACGGGCAACAGTCATAATCTGGCATAGTTAGAGTAACAAGAATGAAAAAGAACATATGTGTGTGTGTATTTGCAGATGTGTTGGCCCACCACTTGGCAGTAGCCTGAGTGAAAGTCAAGTCATGAGCTTGGTCTGGCTCTGCGCACCTAGCTGAGCTCCGAGCTCTTATTTCAATGGATGCCTAAGTAGAGTTTGACTTTGAAGGCTTTGATCCGGAGGCAATGCTATGGCATTTGACTTCTGCCTAAAAAAAAGCAGTGTGTCAGACCTTTGAGGTCACTGAGATCACTTATCACGGCTGAAAATAACCAGTGGCAAGCCACGAATTGGGGAATCTAAAAGAGGGCTGACATTAGCAGGTGCCCCGAGGTGGAATAGAGACAGCTACAGAGCAGGTCACTGACCTTGGACCACAGAGAACTTCTTTTTCTTTTCAATTTTTTTTTTAAACCTGAAGGCCTGGTATCACTTAGCAGATAGGTTTTCTAGCTGAAATGATTGAACAACATCACTACTTTGCCAAGTGTATAAAGCACTTCAACATGATTGTCAATAAAATTAAAAATAACAAGCAAGTAAAGTAGTCTCGTTTCAAACAAGAGTCGTGGTGTTCTTTCAAATATAAAATGCCATTTAGGAAACTGACATATGAAAGTTCAATTCAATTTAATTCAACTCAGTTTATTTATAAAGCACAAATTTACAACCAAAGTCATCTCAGGCCACTATATGAAAGATAAAAACAAATCCAGTTCAGATCAAGATTAAATTAGTAGAACACGTTTCACCAATGATAAGTAAAACTGCTTGTTGTTTTGTAACTGAAAATAGAGACAGTCAAGATGTCCAAACAAATCCACAATAAAACAGAAAAAAACAAAAGTTTTAGAAAAGTTAATCAACTCACATAAAAATATTCTCCTTAATGATTTATTAATTTCATGTCATTAAGTGGGTCAAGCCTTCAACACAAAAACACATTTGAGTTTTATGAATTAAAAAAGGTTTGACATTGGATTGTGAAGTCTTTGTAAATTAAAACATTTCTGTGCCAACAACCAGTTCAAACTTGTATTTTAGTGCAAAGAATGGCCACACTGGTGGTCTTTGTGATGTATTATGTTACAAGGATCATATAGCCTTACTGAAGTAACTCACACCAGTAATGCACTGATCATTGGGACATCAGCAGCTACTCTTCAATATTTGTTCAACTCTTATAGTTATAATAGTTGTTGCTCAGTCATCCGAAATATATATATATATATATATATTCAGTTTTTGTTTCTTTGCAGTGTTTAATATTCTTCGTGTGTCATCTCAGTATTTCTGAACAGCCCAGTCTTAGTTCCTATGTGTCACTTAGTGACTCAAGGATGCTTTTTTAAGCCAATCTATGATTGTTGTCTGACCAATAATGCCTAAACCAATCAAGCAAAATAAATAAAAAAGAAACAATGCAATGGTCTTATTCCAAACATTTACCAGACTTCAGTATTCATGACAAAATCAAGTGAAAAAAAAGAAAAAAAATGGTTGTTCACCAGAACACTGGTCTCCAAGAGAAGGGTCACATGACTTGTTCTGCTGGTTGCCCTCCAGGCTCTGAATGGAGACTTTGATGCTGGTTGAAAAGACATGCATTTGTGCAGATTGCTGGAACATTTGCTGTCTGTTCCTGTGAGTGGTTCTTCAGTTTCATTTGTCTAGTTTGCAATACTGTAAAATGTGTTACTCTAAAAACTAATACATATTTATATCCTTTTTATAAGCAGTATAATAATAAATAGTGTGGTTGTGACTTCTAATGACCAAATTTATGTATTTCCTAAGAAACATTTTTTTTAAATTAGTTGTTTTTATGTGTTGTGAGAGTACCATGAAATTTCTTGTACAAATCTGAAGCTTATGTGAATTAAAAAGTAATAACCCACAGACAAATACTAGGAAACATTTCAACAAATCTTCCTCAAATTCAAATTAGTCATGTTAAGTCAACCCAATCATCTGGTTTAGAGGTTTTTGTTCATGAAACTTATTCAATGTGAGGCAGAAATACAGCCTATATGTCAGTGTCTGTGACCTTTATGATTCTGATTATCAATCTTAAAAATAAAACGTTAAAAACTAGACATTTAATCGTGAAAAATTACATGAAATGAAACGTGTATTTTTAAATTTTACTACAACTGTATGTCACTGCAAACATAATAAAAGCTTTTACATGACGTACGTCTAAAAGCAGTAATGAATACTACAAAACGGTAAAAACTAAAATATTAATTTAAAAAACTGTCTTTACTTACAGTCGAAAGAAAACGGTTTAATGACTGTGTTTGCACTGAATATTCTTGCTCCAAGCAGGATGTTTTTGGTGACATGCAGAGAGAGAAAAAAATCAACAGAAAAGTGAATACAAATTCTGCTGCCCTATGAGATGAGAAAAGGAGGGTTTAAGACATTTTCCAGCCTAAGCATGTATTCCCAAAAGCACAACACAATTTATTTCTAATGACCTGTTGACCTTCCCTCCTTAGCTAAGCTAAGCTATAAGAAAAGAAGGTTGAATGTTTTTGTGTAGTAAGGTGTAATAAAGACTGCCGGTTGCTCGAGAGGTTTTAGACCTCTAGTCTTGCTAATCCCTAAACCACACACAGCCCCCAGATTGAGCTGCAGCTTGGCCAAACACAAACGGTGTCCTAATAATGGCTTTGGTTCAACATTATTTGTTTCTGACAGTCAAAATCCAGAGGAATTAAATTTACACGGCACCAAATCCTCACATCTGGGAATCTGAATCATGACTTTTTAATAGAAAAGTACTTGTTACAACATGAAAGTGCACATCAATCCAACAATAAAAACATTAATAAACTGAAATAAACCATATGACTGACCCTTTCTATTGTATTGTTTTGTGTCTGTTTTTAGTTCTCAAGTGTTCAAAATTCTTGACATACAGAAGCAGTTTTTAAAAACATTAGTTTGCACTCTTTCTGTGTTTTTTACCTTTTTAAAATTGTTTTATCATGAACCCTTTTTGCCTAAGAACATAGGAGCATTTCTAAATGTTGTATTTTTTTATTGTAAAAAGCACATTAGAGGTCCAAAAATTTGATGGGGGTGTTGCAGGCTGAAAGCAGAGGTGTGGCATGTGAAGTAATAGAGTGCAGAAAGCAGACAGAGAAAGGAGAGACAAATCAATACGAGTCAGGAAATAAGGTAGAAAAGGTTATTTACTTGGCATTGATCTGTTGTAGCGGCAGCAGAGCTTACCCTGTTTCTCTTTTGTTAACCTTTAAGCCTGAGTATACTCACAAATGACGGGGGAGTCAACTAACAGGTGTAATTTATGAATCGAAGGGGGTCACGGTCCCTCAGCTGCTGGCTGCTGCTTATACAGTTACAGCCATGAAGAAAAATATGAAATCAACAAGGATAATAATGACAGCTTTACTGTGGTCTGCAAATGAATTCTTTAGAAAGCAAGGCCGGATGAGACAATAATGAGACAATCTGCTGAAAGCAGATGTCAGAGAGTAGACCAATTACGCCTCACAAAACTGATTTCTAAATTACATTTAGTGTGACAAACATTAGAATATATTATCTTATTATTAGATTTGTCGTAATACAACTGATTTTATTCCCACAATTGTTTAATAAGATTTTTATGACACAGAAAACAGAGATTTTGTTCCCCATTACCAGACTTGATCATGATGCCTAAACTGAATGAACAAGAACTAAACTATGTTGACTCATCAGTCTGCTCTTTCTAACACAGCTTCTGTCCACTCATCTGTTCTTTTTGTCATAGATGGGTCCTAAAATGAGACTAATGTTGTTTATAAATACTTTTATGACACCACAGCAGTGTTGTTCTTCATTAATAGATATTTGAAGTGCCCCTTTTTTATAATTTATTAATTTGTTTCATCTCAACTTTACTGCAGTCTTTGCTTACAAGCAACCACATCAAAAGATCAAATTCTTACTTATTATTACTAAAATAAAAGTGAAATCTTAATAATAAAGATTTAATAAATTTGGTTTCTTTCAAAATCAACCAAAAACAGTGATGAGTTTATGTCTTATTGAGTCATACACAAAGAGTTTAACCAAAACGATTGTTTTACCTCCATGTTTAAATTATCATATATGTTGAACCCTACATGAAAGGTAAAAAAATATATATTTTCAACTACTTAGCTAGTAATTATAAAAGTTCCCACTACTGTTAGCAATTGATTTGTCCATGAGACCTCGATTGCACACAGATTCATAACTTTTTTAAATTAACACACAAAGAAAAAGTAACCAAATACACAAAAACTGAAACATGTTTAAGTTTAAATGACAGAAGATTATGCTGCAGACAGAAGAACTGAACTCTCATGCAGCACATTAGCACTACCTGGCTTCAGCCCAGTAATGACATCAAGACATCCATCATGTCTCTATTTTAGTTCATGAAGATGGCGCAGACCTGATGCAGCGAATGAAGAACTATTTGTTCTTCCATATGCCAGAACTTGTAATTGTTTTCTCGGGATCTTGCCAAATTTTGCCCTTTGCCAACAAAGCCACATGTTTCCACAAAGGAAAGTCTGGCGAGTGGCATGTAATGCTGTCTTTTGGGCATCTGTAGATAAAATTCCTGATGTCCCTCAAACCAATGCAGACTTTGCTGTTTTGTTTTACTTTCTATACTGTTTTTGTTTGTTTGTTATTTACACTAAAGTAATATTTCTAAGGAACTTTATAATAACTACCAGTCAAGATTTTGAGCTCATTGGTAAAAAAAAAAAAAACTTACCACAAAGAACTAACCAGAGTTTTAAACATCACCAGCATAAAATAGAATAAAAAACAGTAATCAAACAACAAGGCAGCAAGCATGTTAACATTTGCAACCTAGAAAATAATAAACTGAATGTTAAAAACCTAAGGACATAAATTTAAATCTTTCGTTTCTTTTATGTTTTCATATAGTTGCAGATAATCATCCATCCTGGGGAAATGTTGAAACAAACCTCTCAAGTCCCTCTACTACACTTGCATGGCATTTAAGTTTCAGAATTTTTTTTTTTTTTTTTCATTTGGCCATGCTAACTGACTGAAACCTGGACAGTCCCAGCGAATTTGCAGGGCTGCTAAATAAACATGCATTGGTTGCTCGGGTTCACAACCTTCCCACAAGGCAAAACTGTGTGTTCTAATCGAAACATTCAATGTTGTGTTAAAGGTTTTTTTTTGTTTTTTTTTTTGTCACACTCCTGGATTTCATTTAATCAGACAAAAGTGGTTGCATTCAGAAACCTCATGGAGGTAAACATGTGTGCTAAACAATGACTTCTTGACTAAATACATGCCATATTTTGTCACAAAGGGCAAAGAACCCAATGAGAAACCAAAGACAAAACAATGCATTTACATATTTCAATGTCCTTTACAGGTGCACGTGTATATGCAGTTTAAAAATCAGTCCACTGTGTATTCTGGCGACTCATTTGCAGAGAGGAAGTAGGCCCGTGGGGTAAGCTGACCCCAAAGGAGCCAGGAAATTTGTTTTTTTGCTCCAGAACTTGGCTATATCCCACTTTCTAAAGGTGCCTGTCCCACTCACTCACTCTCAAGGACCAAGCCAATCTCCCTTTGTAAATAGAACTATGTTTTATAATCCCCCACTCTTTCTCAGATGACCATATCAATAATGCAGAGGAACCACATGTGTCCAGAACCATGAGATTATTTCTCTGATTTGGGCTGGCAGTTATGGTAATAGTTTGGCACACAATCTACTCCAGCAACAATGACCACAGATTACAGCTGTTTTCAGATCAAAGAGACTGCAGAGAGACCCATGATTGATTGCTCACCAAGAGACAGAGAGCGCCAGTTCAGCGCCCCACATCTCACTTTTGCCTTTCTGCTTTGACAACAGGCGGAAAAAAAACTGTTTTTGTTCTAATCTTCTGAATATTCTGCTACATTGTAGATACCAGAGGACTGATGTTTATCAAAGGTAATTTTCCAATGATTGCATTTCTTTGAAGGTTTCCTGATGAGAAAGATAAACACACACACATACTGTACAACAGTTGTATATTTATTAAATAGTCAAAGTAAGTCAAATCATGACTTAGTCATAATTTGTTTATTTATAGAGAGATTAAATATAATCTATATTATCCAGTATGTCCAGTGGATGTCAGCAAATTGGTAAATAGCCAACTACATATCATCCTCAGGTACAGTATATAATTGTAAATGTAAACAATGCCAGACTTTTTATGGAATAAAACATTGATCATGTTTCTTTTATGCATCTTCAGGTTTTATCTCAGTGTCCTCCTATAGACCTGGGAGATTCTACAGCAAAACTTAGGTATGAGTTTGAAAACTTTGATTCAAAAATGGTAGCAAAACAAAACAAAACAAAAGAAAACAATGGCTATTCTTGCATTTGAGAAAAGTACAAGTTTTTGTCTACATATTTTTGGAGCTTTTACAAATAAGGGTTATTGCTGGAATTTAAAAGCAACCTTGAACATTCTGTGGAAGATTATAGGCTGTGAGGTATTAAAAAAGAGCTATACAACAAACTATGAGGACTTAAAGCTAACCTGCACAGATCAAACATAGCATTGCTTTTTTCTTCTTCGATGTTCAGTCCTTGGAAAATAAGCTGCACTTAACCACACAGCACAAACTTAGAGACTGGTGTGCTTTTGTGATCAAAACAGTGGACTAAAACTTGGCTCTTTAGGTGCATCTTTGAATTAGTAATCCAACTAACTTTTTTCAATGCAGACAGAAAATTAGAGCTCCTGCTGCATATCTTGAGTGTTCTGTATTTGTGGCACATTTCTGAACTCCACAATAAGACAGTGATCGAAGTGATGAGGACATGTTGGAAACTCAGCTCCTTCTGCATCAGACTCAACTGGAGCAATAATGATAGCCGCACAGACTGTGGATTAAGGCTGCTGTAAAGACAAAACAGGGAGCCACAAATTCTTGCATGTCCCTTTGTTACATGGGCTCTATGCTCATGTGTTGTTTAATCTCCTGACACTGGGAAGAAAATATTGCTCCATTAAATCAAGAACAACCGGAATGTGCAACAACGTCATTTGTCAGCCAACGAGGCTGCTAAATTCCCAGTAACTCTCCTCTGAACAAGAGAACATGGATCTAGTGTGCTATTGTAACTGCTGACTATAAATGTTAATATCATATGCACTGTCATAGTTTAAATTATGCTGTTTATGGGCAATACAGAGCTTTTAGGAAAATCTAAATATAACTTTGTAAGCAAAAGCAAGTATATCAAATAACAGTTATTTGCTTGATGTCATAGTTTACAGGCTAAAAATTTTGTATCTAAATACCTTTATTGTGCAACAAAGAAGCTCATTATCTATTAATGAGACAAAGGCTGTAGCACCATGTGACTAATATAAATTTGCATATTTATTAAAAAGAAGACAAATGTGATTAATGGCATCCAGGTATGGCACATGAGGGCTGGGAGGAAGACTGTGGCTCATGAGAGATCTGATCGGTACTCTAACATCATCTCCTACTCATGGAAGTCTGAATTATTAGATAAGGTTAGGGTAGTAGTAAAACACATTTGGGATCAGTTACACAGTATTAAACAAAACTGATAAATAGTAAATGAAATAAAGTTTATTCCAACATACATTGTAATTTGATCAAAACATTTCATGGCACTACGTTCACATTACTACATCAACATGCTAATTGCAAGCTAGTTGAACTCATTGAACTGTAGAATGCTGAACGGAAACACTGGCATGTTCACATTTGACTCAAATAAAGCCCATAAAACAATGGAAAAATTAAAAAAGGGAATAAAAAATTGTCTTGATGACAAGGACGTTGTCAGATAAGTGGAGAAGGGCAGTCGGAGAGCTATTTAGAATGACGGTAAATGGCCTTTTTTACCATTCTGGCTACCCCTTCCCCCTCTCCCGTTTAGGGATGGCATTAGAGACTGCAGACTGACATACATTTTTTATAGCTTCATAAAGTCGTCCAATGACCAGGTCACCCTTCTCATAACTAGGGAGCAGAACGCTTGAAAAAAGCCATTCATCACCATGAAAGGGCCTGCTTGTCCAAGCGCCTTCAAACATGCACACAGTCTGGCAAGAGACGCTCAGCACAAATGCTAACGTACTTCTGCCACTAATGCCAGATGACCTTCTCACATCTATTAGCGCGCTGGCTGACGGAGAGGGCAGACACAAGCCCCTCTTGTCTCCTGCAAAGATTTCAATGACAAGGAATGGAAAATATCATGCATGATAATGGCTGTTGCCACCAAGGAAGCAATCTTCCCCCTTTTTTTAAACAATACAAGGTAATGTCAGGTGAATATGAAATAATCTATGATTAATTATACACACAAGGAAACTTTGTGTCTCGGTGCATTGCCTGGAAATTAGTCGTTATTGTAAGAGGTGCAGTTAGAGGTAATCTAACGAAATAACATGACATCCTTTTTTAAATGTGTCCCCTTTGATTTGGCAAGTCATAGGGACCTCCAGTGTAGAACTGGAACGCCCCTCACAGACAAACCATCAGACCACCAAACCCCATTAGTGTGCAATTAGTGACAGCTGGTGGGTTGTCAGCTTGGTAATGGCCTCAAAAGGAGTACCCATGGAATACAAAATCCACCCGTGATGCATTGGTTTAAGGTTTGGCAATAACACTTTCAACAGAAAGCTTGTCATATGGAAACTCATGGACATCGTATTCTATAAACACAAGTTTCCATGCATTGTGATAGATCTTTAAATTGTAGAAAACTATGCTATCAAACACTACTAATACAAATTAATACTGTTTTTAAATTGTTTAAGACGATATCATTGGACTAAATAAATGAAGAAGCTTGAAAAATATAGTTAGCTGATCTCATTTCAGTCAAAGATGTGCTATTTTGGTTCTCCCAACAGTTGCTGGCCTTTCACTTCAAAAGCAAGGGCTAAGGTATGTCAGGCACAAGAGGTGGATGGACAGAGAAGGAAAGGGAAGGAGGAGGAGGGGGCTGAAGTAGTTTAATAATTTATTTAAGAGGGAAAGAAGGCAGCCAAGGGGAACAAATAGTGTTTCTCCCAGAACCAAGCCCCTCTGACCCCCAGCGCTGCGTACCTGAAGCCCAAGCCCCATCGCATTAGTGAAATTCTTATTTGATGGCATTTTAATATTCTGCCTTGATGACTTTTTAGCAACATTTACTTTCAGAGGTCTCGAGCGCTTCCCCCTGAGGAAATGAAACATGTCAAAACCCATTACGAAAAAATCAAAATTTAAATACCTCAGCCGTGTTAGCGGTAATACACACAATCCCCACCGCTCAGAGGCAAGTCTCACAAACACTCATCTGCTTGCCGGCTCGTAATGAGTCTGTTTGATGGGTAAGCGATTTGTGGGTCACCGAGCATACGTTACAGATCCAATTTAACCCTTGATTGCTTGTACTCTGGAGGACCTGGGAAAACGTGTTATTGAAATTTAATACCAGATCATTTCTTCTTACTCCCATACAGGGACAAAGGTATGCATACATGACTCCTTCGATGGCCTGTGCAGATGGGGGAGGTAGTGGTAAAAGCAGCCAAGGAAGAAAGGGAGAATAGAGACAAGAGAGAAAAACAAAGACAATTTGGTGCATGATGGTAATCTTGGCTTCATCTGCAGGTCTTGCTAAACACCAATCCAATTAGCCCCTAAGGGCACTAGACTGAATGCCAAACCACTTGAATACAAGGTTTCTAACCTGTGATATATCACTTTTATAATAACATTTATGGCAGTTAGCTGTTCATACTCACACTGCAAACTGATGATTCACCCTCATTTTATCAAGAAAAATGGACTTCATTGTTTTTTCACAAGGACACTGCTGTAATTTTGAGCAAAACAAATTTAGGGATAGCAAAAATTCATATAAATTTTTAAAAGCAACAAATGAAACATAAATTTGCAGTGTTTTATCCTGCCACTCTTAGAACACTGCTGAGTTTATTATCGACTAACAGCCAAAGTGTGGGCTGTGCAAAGTATTTCCAGAACTTTTAGCTGGAAACATCTCTTCCTTTTTTTAGACAAGCTTTTTTGCATTATCTCAAAAATAAAAAGAAAATATTACAATTCACCCAATAGGAGAAGGGAAACATTTATTTCTATAAACACTTATTTTCTAGATAAAAAATAAATAAAAATCTGAGTTTTTTAGCATTACAAAATAACAAAATTCAGGAAACATTAAAGTCAATTAACTGACTTCTTTTCTAAAATGGTTTCATACCTGTGGTGTTAAGAGAGAGGAGTTGTGTGATGCTTAAGTAACCTTTAACAAGACATCGAGGTTGTATACGATGAGTCAGTATTAGTCACTCTTCTGCCTGCATCTTAAAATGCAAGCTGACAGCCATGACATGTTTTGGACTGGAATCAAAATTTCTTGATGTTTAGATTCAAGGCTTGGAAAGGTCTTATAAACACAGTCAAGATTTAAACCATCATATCATATATTATTTTAACTACTCATTATTAACTGTTGTAAATTTGTCAATCCAATTTATCATATTTAGTGTTAGGAAGTCTGAATATTGCTATAATTCTGAATGGATGTCCAGAGGAAACCTACTGGAAGAAGGGCTAATTGAAAGCTCAAGAGAGCAGTCTGCAGGCTGGCATAGTTCATTCACAGTATTTGTCATTAGACCAGGCTGCAGGGAGAGAATAGAGTGCACTGCACCATTCGTGTGTAACCAAGATTTATGCTAATGTCTTCCTGCATATGCTTATTCTACATATCTATATTAAACTTAATAGACTGTTACATTGCTTCTTAACCTCGGCTTCCATCCATGATTACCTTTTCTGATTTCTTTGCAAAATGGGACATAAACACGGGGCAGGGATTTTATCAGCGTGTCAGTGAGTTTGTTTCCGGTGGCAGACCATGGCTTTAATAATCATACTTCAGGGAGTCTATCAGAAAATGCTTGCCTAAGAGGCAACAGTTAACATGTCATGTTGTAATTTCCCTGCAAGCTTAGCAGAGCCTTTTATTTTTACTCTACATTTACACCAAGGCAGTGATTTTTATGAATTCTACCCAACTAAAGTTATACAAGTAGTATATATAATGGCACATATTAAGATAACACATCCAGGAGCAATTTAGGAAAAGACAAATACAACCCTGTTTAATGGTAATTAAGGCTGAACATAATTTTTTTACTTTTCAGATATTCAGACTTCTAGGAGGAATGAGTTTTAATGTATTTTATTTGTTGCTCAATGATATACCACAATGTTATACAAGAAACAATTGCAAAAAAAAGAATAACTACTAGTTTCAGACAAGAATCAACATGATTTCAAGTTGCCTGATTGGGTTCATTGCAAAAAAACAACTAAAGGACTGCCACAACTGAGGCGAATTAATGCAAAAAGACAAATTCACAAATTGGCCTAACAAATAGAAGTTTACCTGTCACTATCCTATGCAGAAACTTGTAATCAGTAGAAAAGGAAAAAAACAAAACAAATTTTGCTGTGGAGAAGATTAAATGAATTCCCACAAAGGTCGTTATATTTTTTTCCCCTCGCTGAAACCCAGTGTAAGCAGAAATCTTGGAAGTCGTAAAGGATGTCCTTAACAATGGAACAAGCCACCAATTTTTAAACCCATCATTCAAGTCTACTAAACCCACACCGAGGGCTAGAAAAATGTTGTGTGACAAGTTGTTGGTAAATGTGAAAGTGTCAGACTAAGGTGCCCTGTTTCATGTGGATGTATTGTGGGAGTGTGGTGCTGTTGAGATGATCTTTTTCCAGAGGTGCAGAAAAAGGTATTTGTCACCTACACACATCTGGCATTTTGTTCACCCACCCTGTGCTGAGGATGAAGGACAACCTCAATTAGGGTGTGCCACTAGCAAGACAAAATTGATATTTTTATGGTCAAGGATTAGAGTCTTTACCATTGGTCACTTGCTGCCAATTAAATAAGCTCAACACTATTACATTTCCCTTATTATATTATTAATGGAAAATAGCTTTTCAGTCATACTACAACTACAATGTTAACATGCTCCAATAGGACATTTTACATTGTGTTAAGATTTTTTAACAAAGATATAAGCAATATTTGCTTAGTTTTTTAACTTCTTTTGTAAATTAGGCAAATATTAATCCCAACACACGCCACAAATCTAAAGCCGATGGATAAGGTCAAAGGTTTTAGAAATTTATGTTGTCACCAAAAAATTTTTAAACTAATTTTAGAAACTATTTCAACTTTTCAGAACATACAGTTAGAAATTAAGATGGTATCATGGTAGAATTTTGCAAAAAAACATTTAATTTCGAGTTACTGGGACAGGAGGAGTCAAATGAAGGTGAGGAGATGATGCAGGAAAAAAAAAGTTTATTGCAAACCGAGAGAGATCCAGAGCACTGAATAAAAAGAAACAGGACTAAACATTGGCTAGGTACAAAAATCAAGAGCAAAAAGATGTCATTGATGTTATACACCGAGAGGAACTAAAGACTAAGGTCCTGTCTTACCTCTTACGTCTTGAGATTTTTTTTACTTGCTATTGTTTTTCTCTGTTTATATATTTATCTTCATCCACACATTCAAACAAAAAAACACTGAAATATCCATGCTTGGCATCCATGACAAACTGCTGGGTTAGGATACAAATCGGGTTGTAAATAGTTTATTGTCTGTATAAGAAGAGAAATCTCACTTCCTTTATATAACTAGAAAGAAGTCTAAGTTTTATGGCTTGTTTGTTTTACAAAGGGGCTTCAACACAATTCTAGGCTGAATGTCCACTTGTCCTAAACAGCTCCTCCGCTAATTCTTTGTAATGTCTGCACTTTCAGTTCTCTTCTCCCCAGTGGTCCCCATTTTGCCAGGCTCTTGACTTACAAAGTGTTATTTTTAGACTTGCTTTAATTATAAAGGTTTTCTAGTGAAAAGGGAAGAAATTTGTTTTTGAAAAAAAGTCTACTTGTGCTCCCTATGCAACAATGTGGAGCTGCTCCTCAGCTAACAGTCAACACATTGTTTCCACTTGTTTCTCAAAGTAATGATATCAGCACTGTCAAAAATATCTCTTTTCTTTTTGCTAAGCTTCCTATCTTTTCAACCGATTTGGCAAACCCCCAAGAATGACCCCAAAAAATTGTAAAATCCTTTGGACAATGATGGTGTAAATCCTTTTTTAAATGTAAGAAAACACAAAAAATTTGCAACTCCTTAGCATTTTAATGGGAGTAGGATTTCCAAGAGGAAAGGCAAATTCCTCATTAGCAAAGTGAAAAACTTGCAGTGTAACTATTTCAATTACTATGTCAAAGTGGCGAAACTAATTACATATAGTTACTTTTTATTTACTTTTCTAAATTCTGACTTAATGTTAACCATTGTGACTGTGGCTGTTAACCATTTTCAAATGGTTTATCTTACAACAAAACTCAACACTAGCTTATATCAACCTACTTTAATTAAAACACTTTAAACATCATAATAATTTATCAGTTTGATAATGGCAATATAGGAACAGCCACCTAAGGTCAAACTTCAACACTTCTTTGTCATTCTATGAATGAATCTGAATTAAGAGTTTGACATCTAAAATTCCACAGTAGTCAATGCAATTTGGAAAAAACAATATGTCAGAGAATGCCTAAAATCCACTACAATTCAAACTGAATGCCAGAGCATAAGTCGTTGACGGTAAGGTGATTGGGATAGTGTTGTCTGTTGCAACTGAGCAGTAGGATGCTGTTACTTGACAAGCCTGTCGCTTTAAGGAAGCATGGCATGTTGGGTAGGGGCTCTAAGGAAGTTGTAGTTTGGTAAGAGGAAAGAATTAGTGTGTTAATGATGCCCTGTACGCACTGCTGTACCTGTCCATGTTTTGTTTCACTCAGTTAAAAAAAAAATACTGAAAATGGAAAAAGCTTCTACTGTCTGAGTTGGTTATTAGACCAAAAGCTCAATAAGTCAGACACAACCTCGACACCCCACAGCAGGAGCTTCATGGGAACCAAAAACCAACAACATTATGCAGGAGAAAAATATAAAAGGAAACAAAAAAAAATCTTAATCAACATATAGCCTAGCTTGTTCAAAGATTTTCATTTGTTGTAATGCAATATATATTCATAGATAGTTTTCATTATTAGTTACACATTTTACAAGATAGCTGTAACAGATTACAGTTTAAAGAATGTAACTCATTCCTCCCCAACCCTGTCAATGAGGACCTACTTGAGAGAATACACAAACACATGATTATTTACAAGTATACAAAAAAAGTGCAGGTATTGAAACTGTTACAAAATGTTCTGTAAAATCCTTGTTTACTGTTTTATTAAATACCCAGCACTTACTGATGTGCTGTATCATGTAACAAACCTCGTCAACAAGAGCCAAGGTCTCACCTTCTAAATGCTTTAATCACCAGCAAAACATTTGACCTTTGCATCTGCCGTGGCAAGCTTTTAAAACTCCAATCCCATTGAAAGCAAACCCCACCACCTCCATTGTCTTTTCCCTCCCAAGCTAAAACCTAAAATACCCAGCTTTGTATATTCCAACACTCTAACCAGGCCTAAAAATTAAAAGAGTAATCCAATGATTTTATTTTTTTTTCTTTTCACTTAAGTACACCATTTTCGTAATTGTTCCATAAATTATATTTTCCAGTACATTTACTTCAGATGGATAATTAATTTCTGTTTTACCCTTTTCACACTGATTTTGTTCACGGAAACTGTGGAAAACAAATGAGTGTGTGTTTTTTCCCCACAGCTTCCCACAATCAAGCTTTTAGCTGCATCGAAATATGATGCCTGTATATTTAAAAGTCTATGTGATAATTTAACGTAAAGTCAGACAATCATGAGGGTCACATCCAAAACAACGTAGACGAATTATAAACAGGATGCACCAATAAGAGCAGACATATGGTTCAGTCTATGAGTATTGTAAGTACAGTAGATTCTAAAACTGTGGACATGACCCCTAGGGGGGAGCAGTGCCATGACAAGGGGGCATGTGAACTTGTTTTTTTAATTAATTCTAATAAAGCTGTAGGCGGAACTAATGTTTAAACGTTGTTGCAATTCTAACTTGTTTTTGTGTGACACAAATCACCTTTCCATGCGATTAGACAGATGGACGGCATGCTGCACTGTGTGGAGAGTAGAGCCACTCCTTATTCTTCAGACACTGCATGACCTGGATAGACACAATGGCAAACAATATGTTTATCTCTATTTGTCGTGAGTGGAGTTCACTTTGGGACTCTACGCTTCATTCAGATTTTCAAACGGTGAACCACGAGGACATTTTTATTTTTTATTTAATCAGTGAAAATACAATTTTCCCTCATTTTCAATGCATACATTTTACTGGGCTAACATATACATGTTTGAAAATAAAGGCTGACCTTCACTGAGAAGACACAAAGTACAACCGCAGTACAAAATGCATTTTTTATAGCCTATACAGCAAATGCATTCTCCTTGTTCTTCATTCTTGCAGCTAAAAACAGCAGCTTATTAGCTTCAAAATCTTGTTGAGGCCACATTATCATTTCACAAGGTACAGACAGAAGGCAGCAGCACTGTCCTTTGGTCCGACTGACTCAAGTATTCATCAAAAACCTCTGCTCTCCCATGAGCTTACCGCCATATGCTGCTGGAAAATGTCACCAGTAAAAGTCATAATAATTCACTGATTTCTGAGCTGCTTCTGATAATCGCCTTTTCCTGGGAGTACTGGGAACAGCATCTCAAATTATGAAGCTGTTTGTTAGGCACGGAACACAGAGAAGATAATTGTTCAGATCAAAAGGGGCAAAACATTCCTGTCTCAAATTATTAGGCTATAAGAGTTAGCACCAAGTAAATATTATTAAAACTTAACTTCTAATGTGTATGTTTATATGAAGGGCAGCGGCACAAAAAAATAACATCATCTGCATCTTACTTTACAAACATGGACTCACATCATCATTTTTCAGAATAAAAGTTTGAACAAGTTTGCAGAGCAAACACTGAGGATACTGGCTTTCTGCAACCACACCAGAGTCTGTCTAAAATGATTCAGAGCTGCAGCACATATGTGTCAAAAGTGCTTCAATCAATTTAAAGTCAAAAGGTTCTGATGTGCATTTAGTTTCACCTTTTTTCAGGAAAAGAAAAATTATGTAAACTCAAACAGTGGTTTTTAATATCTTAGAGTACGTCAGCCTTACGGACATTTATATTAAACTGTAGAAACCAAAACATTTTTAGTCAGAGACACTTTGCAGATGAACACATAACTGAGGGGTTTTTTTACTCACGCAAAAGAGAATTGTGCTTCCAACCTCACAAGATCGTTGATAGTAAGTTCTGGCAATTGACAACTTTAACTTTTATAATAATCACAGTTTTAACTCATCTGTCAACTAAATATAGTTGGATTAGTAGCATAGACCTGCATATTTTTTTCAAGTACACTACCCTGTTTGATAGATAGAGGCTAAATTAAATGACTTTTCTCTCATATCAGTGCATATTTATAACAGCTATGTGATAAGAGGGCAAAATTAAATTACCATTTATCTTGGGGAGCAAAATTCAGACGGACAGGAGTTTACTTCAGTTAAAAAGCTGATGAACCAAAACGGTTAATGTAAGAGAAAAGTAACGTGTTCAAATTAGCTTAAGCAGGAAGCTTATGTTATAAATTACAAGTGTGTTTTTAAAAAGTACCCAGTTTCTTGGGCTATTCTTTTTTAAATCATTTAAATATATAACAGGCGAACCAAATGAGACATTTAGTCAGATTGCTGTGAAGAATAAGGATTTTATTTTCTATTTTTTATTTCAATTTCTTGTTCTATTGTTATGCAAGAGACAGAGAGCGAGGCAACGCTGCTCTGCGTGTTAGAGGTGAGAGTTGTGCCGTTATCTGCAGATCCCAGAACTTCCCTTGGAGCACCGGAGTGGGTCTGTATCACGTAGTGCACCCTGCACTGGGACTGTGCAGCCCGCTGACAGGAAAGCTCGATTAGCGAGTCACAAAGAGGCCAATATAGAGGAGCGCTTCCTCAGCCAAAGGGGGTTTGCCCGGAGAACTCACTCCAACCCTCTTTCCTGACAGGGGACAGTGACAAACACACACACACTCGCCGGCCCACCTCAGGGGAATGCATGATGGATTGGGATTTGGTTTTCCCGACGCATGCACGCATGGATCCCAACATAAAATATCACACACACACACCCACTCATACAAGAATCCAAGCAAATAAATAAACACACCTTTATTGAGAGGCGGAGTGACTGTAATCTTTGTTCCATGATTTCAACATGACTGTTAAACTGATTTGAAAAGGAACAAAGTTTACATTTTTCAAAGAAAGCTGGCAAGCGTTCAAAAAGAGAGATGAGTGTGTTTGGACTGGCCGCAGCCCTGCGCGTGCTGCCGTCGCTCAGACAATGGGATGTAGATGTGGAAGTGGGCCTGGGCCAGATGAGGAAAACGAGATAGCGAGGGTGGGATGAGGGGTGGAGGTGAGCCGAGCGTAGACCGGTGGGCTGTTATGGGACCTTGTGGCGGAAGGGCATTGTTCAGCTGAGGAAAAACACAACAACAATAAAAAAACAACTCTTCCTGAATCTTTTTATATGATTATGTAGAGAACAATTGAGTGGGTGGGATCCGCTACTTTGAGGATATTGAAAGAGGCCTCTCCTTTGAGACTTGGAATGATCCTTTCACACCTTACCGTGGAACACAAGCAGGAAAATAAAACAATGTGAGCTGCTGAGCAAGAAGCCTATTGATCAAGAACAGTGTGTCCATTGAGAGAGATTACAATGGCCTTTGGCCTGTGACACATTAAGGAATGAACCAAAGGTTAATGAGGGGAAAATTGACTGGTATTTTATCCTTTTTTTTCAGAGATGCAGCATTTTATGCATCATCTTTCAGCATAATGTAAAGTAAACCAGTTTAAAATGAGCTCATCCAGTCAATTTAGAGAAAAAAAAATGTAGAGAGAAATATTGCCAGTCATTTTATTCATCTAATTGACAAAAATCATACTTTATGTTTATAAGATCACACACCTATTGTGCCAGTAAGCATTTAACAGAAAGAGCATGTTTGTTTGTTTGTATAATACATTGTTCGCATGGTGTGTAGCTCTGTGTCAGAGTTTTTTCAGCTGATTCTGCCGGGTTGTGGATTCCACTAACCCTAGGGTCATGCACCTGATATACCTTTAAATCCTGCTGTGTGCTGGAGTGAAGAATCCTCTCAGGGGAAAGACGTGTCCAGAGATAAGAGTCCGGGGTGATGTTGTTGCAGATCTTAGCCCTCAAGGCCCAGACATCGGTTTTTTCTCTGTCTTGTTCTCACAATTTTGTATCTTTCCATTGATTTGGGACAGACTCCGTTCATGGGCATTTCAAGCAGTGCTTGTATTTGCCAATATACTATTCTTTGTATACAGACAGATGGATACAGACTTTAACAACGTCAAAGTTCATCAGCAGAGGTCAAAGCACACAGACTGGACCTGTTTCCATATTATTTTTTATAAAAAACAACATTTATGTTTCCAAATTTGGTTAAAATTGTTAAAAAATAAACAATTTACATGACGCATATGGCAATTGTGGCATTGATCAAATACAGGATACAGTTTTTTTTTTAAGCCAAGATACAATTTCATGTTTTATTAGTCATTTTTATGGTGATAATAATAATAAACAAAGGGCTTATCATTTTTGTGTAATTTTGCCATAACAAGCCCATTTAGTGTTTGGTTAAATATGTAAAAAACAATGTACAATCACTTAAATTTAACAAATCTGCCTGCTAAGCTATGATAGTCTGAAAAGTTAACAAATCACTGGATTTAATGCATACTTCTACACTATGACTGTTTATTGCATTGTTCTTCTGTAAGATCCAGTTTTTGTAAACAGTGTTATCACTTGAAATTGATGAAATCTTTACATAACATCAATGAATGAAGTCAATCAGTTAAGCTCTCAGTAATGAAAAGAAATACATCAAATTGTAATTCTAAACGTGGATTTACTAGAAACAGATAAACAGAGGTAAAGAAAAATGTAGTTTTACCTTTAAATAACTACTTTTTTAAACCATATGTTAAAATACGAAATAACAATGCTGTTTGAAAAGGAACCTTTAAATATATGGGGGAAAAAAAAGAAAAATCTGATCCCACAGACCTCTTTTTAAAGGTAAACATTTATTACCTCAGGGGTGCCTGATGGGCTGGAAGGCAGTCACTTCACTACGCTGTAAATGTCATCCTCTCTTTGACACATTAGTGACAAATGAGCCAAGGCAAGAGTGATGCTTTGACCTTCCTTTTTCTGGTCCAGACAACTAGCTAAAATCACAAGAGGTGTTCAACAGCTTACTGGTGGAAGTGAGAAAAATTCAAAGCATAAAATCAGGGCATTGATTTGAAAATTGTCATCATGGCAAATGGTGAAGGCATATTAAGGGGAAAAACCTGAAATTATTTTTAATAATTTGGTATCTATTAAAAAAAAGATATAAATACAGACTAAGTTAATGCAATATAAACAAGTTTAGGATCACAAATCTGTATTGTTTTGAAAACAAGTTCCAGAGTGAAAAAAATCTTGACCCTTGCATCTTTGTGCAGAAAGCCAAAACCCAGCCTTTACAAAGCAATGATGTCATAGCTCCAACTCTAATCTAACCCAAGACCCAAGAACATCCTGTTCTTCTTGTTGTGTTTACATTTTGCACCCAGTGTGCAAGCTTTATGTGCATGCTCCACACATTGTTTCCTGTTTTTGGTGTATTTTCATGGCAGCGGTACAGCACCACATACAGGTGTGGAATGGTCACTGCAGCATTTTGGGTCATTTTAGGTGTTTCTCTGTCGATGAAACCATTTCAAGAAACAGTGCCATAAAAAAAATGCATTTCTGTGTAGACAAGGCCACGGTGCTGTTTGCATGTGGATGAGGGGCACAAACGCAACAGAAAGTGTCTGTTTTGCAAAATATCTGTATTTGTGTGAACAGTGCCAGAGTACAAATGTGTCTCTAAACCTGTCTTTACACTAAGATGATGCAGAAAGATTTACATTAGGAACAGTTTTACTTTAAATGTGAACTTTGCACGGCAAGGGCTAATGCTAACTTTAGTATCTTCTACTTTTTTTGAAGAAAGTACAAAATTATCTGATGGTTCACATTTGTTTGTGTGTATGTGTGTGTGTGTGTGGGAGGGGGGGGGTGCTTGGGTGTGTGTGTGTGCACACCTTGGACTAACATTAGTCAGCCTTCTGGAAGTTCTGACCTGGGCCACACAGCAGCGCTTTCAAACTGACAACTGTCTCTCCACACCATTAATCAGGCACACAGCGGACTGTCTTCCATCCAGATGGGGAGCCTCTACAACCAGAGAAAAATAAGCAGGCTAATTAATTCTTATTGTTATAGACAGAGGGAGATTAGATGGAGAGAAATTGAGAGGGGGACATGAAGAGAGAGTGGTGAATAAGTCACCTTTAACAAAGACCTGGATTCAGAATATGTTCTCTCTAAATGGTCATTGTTTTCTTACCAAAATACATCTGTGATTTGTAATGCTATAGGACTGAAAGGGGAGGACAAAGCGACATCACAGCTAGAGGTTAATGAATGATAATGAGCTTGGAGCACTCTGGGACACAGTGTGGTCGTGATTAGACAGGCCCAGTAAGACACAATCAAAGTCTGGGTCCACTTTACCACAGTGAGTGAGATAACAGTAATTACTACAGGTTATATTACTTTGTAACTACTCACAGCACCACACTTTACACTGTTACATAAAGATAAATGTGGAAGACTACTAGAGGGGTATTTGAAGATTTGTCCTTTATATGCATTTGTTCGTTGATGTTTTTGTTGGGTAACGACAAATACAACTAATAAAAATAAGAAAAATGTTTCTGATCTCCAAATATCACTAAGCTGACAGATATATGTACATTGTGATGTAATAAAGAGGTCAAATTAGCTATTTAAACATTTACATAATGCAGTAGAAATTTCATCAAGTTACTTTACAATGAAATCAGGGATTATTTTTATTAGTTTGTTTTTGTTAGGTTAATTCCAGCATATAGGAGTTTAAATATGTCATTGTAGTCATGACTTAAAGCAAAAATAGCACAGTGATTTGATTTGATGTATACTGAAACATGCTGAACATGGATTAATGTAAAATTAAAAGCAAAGGAAAAAAAGTTTTGTAGAGTGGTTCCAAAAATAAATCTTTTTGACACCTCTAAAACTTTCATAAAATATTGCATATTTAAGATTGTTTATTAGGAGCTTCCATGGTACCAATAATCGTAAAAGATGTGTAAGACTGACTGGATCAAATAAACAATAAACTGATAAAATTTAAAAACTAACAATAAAATGGCACATGCTTTATATGAATCCAGAATGGTGTGGCTGATGAAAACCTCATCCAGATGAACTGTGTTTTTGTTTCTTGTTATTTTAGGTGAAGAAAACTGTGAGATAAGAAGCAGAACTTACTCCTTTATACTTGTGGCTGTCTTAATGTTGTTAGAGTAAATCACCTGTGCTCTTCATTAACAGGATAGCAGTTTATTATTTATATCTTACAAATGTCCTTTGTAGGTCATACCTGGCACCTGCAATGCTAAGCTAAGGTCAAATTCAGGCTTCTTAGCAAGGCATTGACGATTTCCAATTTTACTGTAGACCACAGTATATGACAAGGCTTGGCAGACCCGGATTCAGAACACGCAGACGATAACAAAGTTTTAAGATGTTTATTGTGGCTAATGTGCTATCGGGATTGCTAGTAGGCAGGTCGTGTCTCTCCGTGGGGTAATGAGAGAACTTCAGGAAAGGTAAACTCACAGAGGTGCGTGAGTGGGTACAGGCAAAAATCTCTTGTAGGTGGGCACAGGCAGGAGGGATAGTCCAGAAACAGGCGAGGGGTCAAAATCAGGAGATCAGAGGCAAGCAGACAAAACTAGGCGAGCACTAACCAGAAGGCGAAGTCCAGAAGGGGAAAGCGAGGTCCGTTATCAGAGGGCAGAGTCCGAGGAGGTGTCCGACTAGGAGCAGGCGAGATTCGAGGGTCAAGGTACAGGCGAGGGTTCGAGATCGGGAGAGGCATGAACTATGAAGGAACACTGGACATCTACTTGGTAAGACCTTTCAATAATCTGGCAATGTGTGACTGTGGGCTGTGAGCTTAAATACTGGCTGTGGCAGGTGGACCTAATAGCTGTGATTACGGTGGCATGGAAACGGGGGCGTGGCATGAGGCTGTGGAAAAACACCGGGACTGTGGCAAGGCTAAGATCGGTGAGCTGGAGATGAGAAACTGTTACAGTATAGTAACTATAACAATACTAAAGTTAGCTTAGTGGTAGGACACAGGTCAATAAACACCCTACAAACCCAGCAAAATTATTAGTTAGCATTAGATGTTCAGGATCCTAAAAAAAAAAGAGAATAAGAGGAAAGTACTGAACATCCTGAACAATTAAAACTTTGACTTTAAAACTAATAAATCTAGTTGGTGTTTATTCACGTTTAGGTCATCTACTTTTGTTTACACTGAATAAATAATTCAAATTTTTATAAACAGTCTCATTGTTTTCTGGGCTTTTAGCACACTGTGTTAATTTCAAAGAGAGCGTAACTCTAAAGAAATGTGTTCTGACGCTTTCCTTATATTTATCTATCCATCAGAATCGAAACAACTATAAATTCATTAAATTATCTGTATCATTATTTGCATCACAGCCTCAGGCACAGCTGGCTCATTCTGTATTTATATATTTCTTCCTACTCCCAAACATTAAATGTGGGTGTCATGCTCAAAAAAAACCAGAGCACTTTTATACATTAATAACATACCCAATAAAAACACATAGATAATGGTATGTAAATGGAGAAAAGCTTAACTCAGAGTTTCTTTCCATCTGTTGACTAAAACTTCACAAAGACATCTTAAATATGTTAAAATACAGCTCTAAGAAAACTCATTGCTTTTAATAGAAGTAGAAATATGAAATGAAGCATTTTAACATGTCAATAAACCTGCATTAAATATGTTTTTGTTTGCTTGTAAACAGAGCCAACTGGTGAAGAGATGAATAAGTTTGTTGCTGTGCAGATGACTAAAAACAACACAATCGAGCCATCGGTGCCTGTGAACGGAAACACAAACATTTGTGGAGGATTATGTAACAGGAACAAGAGGAGAAACACAAGCACTGGTTCATAACTCTGATTAAATGCTGAAATACTTAACTGGTCTCAATGTTTTCCTGAGCTTCTTGTAGCCTTGGCTTTGAGGGCAAAATTTAAGTTGAGTTACACATTAAATATGTAAATATGTGTTACAGTTGAAAAATAGCATCAGTAAATGGATCATCATCTATATGCTAATAAACCATGTGCTTGGTTTTCCTTACAAAGACCTGCCAAGTGGAATAGTTGTCAGGGACGTTCGTGTTACAAAGCATGCTAATCTGATGAAAGATGTGGTGCTGAAAGATTGAACTGGAAATGTATCACATAGGGGCCTTTTACACTGGAATGGTTCCTGTGCTGGTTTGGGGCCAGTGAATAACTAACAACCTTTTCATTTTGTGTCCATCACTAAAGCTCTGGCTTCAGGACAGAAAAATTGCTGCTATATTACCACAAACTTTCAAAGAAGTGCTTATGTCAGGAGCTGTGGGCAGGACAATGGTAACAAGACCAAGGAAAACTTTGTGATTATCGTGTTTTAAACTGAGAGCTCATAGCATCTAATGAGCATAGCTGAGCCCAGAACAATAAACGGTAAACAATAAACAAAAACGAACTTCAGCTTGTTGTCCATCTCATTTTCTTTTTGAGTTATGTCTTAACATTATATTAAGATGATAAATACACCCAAGATCTCAGGTCAAGATTTTAAAACATCCAGGATTCTGAAATTCTGATTAGCCTTATGTTCACTGTGTTCTCAGTTTATATAAAGAAAGGGGGGAAAATGAGCCAGTCCATGTGTCCTTACACCTCTGAATGCTCCAGAGGTTCCTGACATTGAGCGGGAGTCCTGTAAAACTGTGATGTGTGTCCGCGTGTGACTGGAGGAGGCTGTACAGCCATCAGCCACAAATTCCACTAATTCTTATTCATCCGAGCCATTGGATCGGTCGACATCTGAACACTGGGAACAAAAATGACAGAATTCAATAAAACACATATTTTTTTTATTGCAAAACAGATAAAATACTGCAAAACATATATAACTGTTTTACACTAAAAGAAGGACATTCAAGGTGGGCAATCTGCAAAAGTAGAGTACAAACAGTAGTGTACCAAGCTACATATGTCAAAACTGGATGTTTTGATAAACATATTTCCAAGGTAAAATGACATACCGTATATTTTAGGATTTATTTTTACAATATATTTTTTTAAGCAGTAAAATTTGTTATCCTGGCAGTTATCAGTTTACCTAATTTCCAAATAGGAATATGTGTGACTGTGGTTCATAATAAAACAAACAACTATGTCAATAGGTTAAATAATTAAACAATATTTAGAACATTTTTGGTTCAATAAATTGTTTTTTTCAGCATCAAATCTGAGTAGGATAGGTGCTGCTGATGATTTACTTACCTAAGTTTAGCACAGGATTGTATCATGTCAAACATCTGAAACAATAAATTGAGTATTTCTATAACATGTAGATTTTTATTACTCTGTATTCTTTATAAATAAATGAATAGAATTCAATAAATGAGTAGTGTTAAAGCCAAAGTTGTGAAAAAAAACAAGATTAAACTGGTACCAGCAGTAATGATCGAATCACTTCCAGCTCAAATGAGGTGCTGAAAAATAAATCCACGTTACAGTTTTTGGTTTAACATAAACCCATTGTTAGACAGTTTAGTGACTGTTCCTTTTTCTTTCTTTCTTTCTTTCTTTCTATTTTTTTTTGCATAAATATGCTTTATTTGACTATGTTCAATAACTAAAACAAACTAAAAGCCCCTTCTATTGTGTGCAGTGCACAGGGCAAAGACTCCTGCTCCCTTTCTTGTGCAGACATTGTCCCTCGTGAACTTGCTCCTCAACCCTGTGTGAGGCAGTGGCGCTTTTTTTTTATCCCGAGAAAAAGAGAAAGGTCTCTAGCATCATTATTTTCCTTCAAAATGTAACTGACTTTACTGCACACCCTAATTTGCTTGTCGTAATTATAGGTCATGCTCCCCTTTTGTAATTTATAAAACCTTTTGTTCTTATCAATAATGAATGGGCTTTAGCAAATCATGGTGCTATAATATTTTGATATTATGAAAATGCTAATGCGTCAGGGAGCTAAAGCCTTATCAGCCAGGTCGGATGCTCTATTAAACAGCCAAGAGGAGAAGTTGGAAGCAAATTGCTTATGTTAATGCCCCAGTTGTATCCAGACAACACGAGGAGCGTGCAATTAATTTCATCCAGGCGGTGGATGGACAGGCAAATTTATTTCCCTTCCACAGGACGGAGGTTCCCCCTCCTTCCTCACAGGTCTTCATGCACAGAATGGGAAGGCTGCGAGAACAAGAGACAGAGGGCAGAAGGCAAAGTGAGAGGGGAGCATTAACTTAGGAGCAATTTATGACCTAATTGAACAGCACCAAAAAAGGGAAAGGGAGGGTGGCTTCGAGGAGAAATCTTCCTTCGCTCCACTGACAAGTGTTTTCACAACTTAAACCTGGTTTATTAATTGTGTTTGACATTTCCCTAGTTACTTTTATTTACATCAAATCAGCTGCTTGCACATGACTGGACTGCATATCAACTCGGCGCAGTGTAGCAGGACATAAAGGAGAGCGTATACTGACAGACCTATAAAGTGTTATCACAAGTAGACCAGAACAATAAAATATCACACACTTACTTATAAGTGGGCCACGGCCCCGTACATTTAGAGTATTCTATTAGGGAAGAAATAAACATATCAAATCAGCCATGAATATTGATTGCTGGAGGATTTCTTCGGGTTAGACATATGAACAGAGCACTAAACATACAAACATCTGTTTGAACACGTTTCAAGAGCTCAGTTTTGGCATTTTGTAGAGCGTGGCTTTTAAGCATCAGATTTATTGGTATCACAGTTAGAAAAATATATGAGCCCTTTAATTTAAATACCATTTTAGTGGCAATAACACAGTGTATGCTGCTTCTATCATTTGCCTTATTTTTTTTTAACCAGGAGAAAGCTTAGTGGTAAAATATCTAGCCTAGCTACTCATCATCAACTTAACTTGGCAAAAAAGTAGTTGTTTTTTTTTGTTTTTTTACAGAAGACAGGTTGTACCAACATAAACAGACAAAAAAAATTGGTGATGTGTTTGCGTAGGAGTCTCCAAATGGCATACCGCAGTCTGGATTCCGAAACAAAGTTGTTTCTTGACCCCAGCTGATTGTTCAATTAGAATAGAATGAAATGTATTTTACTTGTGCACCTTTGTTCGCATTTACAGTAACTAATTTTAGGCAATGCAACATTTCTAGCATTTACAGTAACACCTGCCTTTCTATCTGCAGAGAAGTCAGCCAGTGGAGAGGTAAAAAGCTGAGAAAACAATACCCGAGTGAAGAAAATTGGCATGGTTGAGTTGAGGGCACACTACGGGATTTCGTGCAAACTTTTGCAGACGATTCCCAGGTAAGGCAAAATCCGCACGAGTCTGCACTAGTTGGGGACAGTTGGCATAAAAATCTGACCCGACCTGACTTCAGTCGCAGTCAGTTTAACTTCTAGACCTGAATCTGGACATAGCTGAGTAGAGTGAACTGAATATGAACCTATAAGTAAACATGTGACGCCAACAGCCAATGAAAAAGAGAGGACGGGACACAGGAAATGGCATCAGAAGAGCAGACAACAGCAGCAGTTTGTTTACCCTCTAAACAAAATCCATGTTTGTTTACCCTTTAAACTGTCACCCTCACAAGAGTTCGATGCGTTCAGTTGGCTTTAGTTGGCTTGACAAAGCATGTAGTCTGTGATCCCCAGTCTTACATCACACTGAACACTAAGGTGAGACATAAAATTAATTTTTATTCAACTACGATGGGGCAGTCACACAACGTATGTAGCTTTTACACACTGAGTAAAATGCTGTATTTGATTGACAGTCTTTTTTTTTGTTTTGTTTTGTTAATTGCCTCCTCTGTGGAGCTGTTAGAGAAAAAAAAACAACTTTTCCTGAAAGCATTTATTATCCAAAAACTATCATTTTCAAACACATAATGGAAATAGATGAGGATGACTCATAAAGATTTATACCTCAATTCTCCTTTTTAATTTATAGCCAACCACCCTAGGCAGATATTATTCAAACATTAATATAAAACAGAACTGTACATCACAAAGTCTCAGCTTTCACTCTTACTTCCATTCACAATCATGCATTTTGTATGCAGACTAGGCTTGACTGCTGCCCGTCTTACAACAATTAAACATTAAGTAACTTGTAGATTGATGGATTGATAGATGATGTCCATATTCTGCATTCACTATACTCAATTTTTAATGACCTTTCGCAGCACTCCTACCTTACACTTGTATGTTTAGATAATACACTTTATGCAAATTGGAAAATTCTATAAATTTTAGATTTGTCACTATTCATCATTCTCAGTGTCTGTGTGAAATGTCCATTGAGAAATGTAATTAAAGTCAAGTTTAAATCATTCATTTTGTACAGTCTTATCAGCACGCTGACACACTGACAAATCCAATGTATTAATTATTATACTTTTTCAACAAACCTAAATGGAAAGCCAGTAATGGTGTGAGAGCAGAATGAGAGTCTGAGATGGGAACGTCAGAGACATGGATTTTAAAGTTTAGGAAAATATTGGGCAAGACTTTAAAACTCACTCCATGATGTTCTGGTTTTCAGCGGATTCAGCGATGAACAAAAAGTCAGCACAGATGAATCCTGCCTGAAGCTCAGAAACTGTAAAATTCCTCCAGTCTGTCTCTCTGGGTTGCGACTGTGGCGACAAATTAGTCTCAGTTTTCTTGTGAGTCACAGGGACTCACTCTCAGGATGCTGGAAATTTCAAAATTTTGAAAAATATTCAGTCTCGTCACAGGCCTCTAGAGTCAATCTTGAACTCTTTTTTATTTATTTTTTTATTGCTTCTTTGAATCAGAAAATGCAGTACGAATTCAGTGTGATTCCAAATGAAAATCTGCATATTTTCCTCACAATTTTCTGTCTCCAAGTAGTCGCTAACAGTCAAAGACCATGACAAACAGGCTTTCCTCCATCATCCAGTTTTTCTATTATCAGAACAAAATAATCAGTTGGTAAATATGCATTACTATTACAATATTTTTCGTTTGTTTGTCTTAATTCTATTATTGCATTTTATTTGACTTCTGTTTCCACTTATTGTTGTAAAGTTGTATTGTATTTTGTTTTGTTTTCATTTTAATATTATTACATTTATAAACATTAGTAAAAGACTGAATAATGAAAAGTTTGATCATCGTAAATCCCATAAGGTGTCTAAAGGTCGATTTTAAAGATAGCTTGAATAATATGGAAAAAGGTTCACTTTAGTCACAGATGCATCTCAACACAGAAATGTGTGTTGGTGTGATCCATTGAAAATCTGTTACAGCTATACATTTTCGAGAAGATTTCAAGGAACTTTACTTATAGTTTAAAATATAACTACTGTGAAATATTAGAATTTGTGGTGATTGGTGGTTTGTGTGTGTGTGAGCACTTCCTGGTGGGCATCTCCTGAGCTGGTGACGGACGCCTCATCACCACTCCTCTCACACCTGTGGCTGATCAAGCTGATGGGACTTGGAGGAGTACTTAAGGTTGCAGTGAGGACCAGATCAGCGCTGGAGCATTGTTTACCATTCGGTAATGTGCAGAGCCTGTGAGAAACTTAACTGAGCTTTTGTGTACTCCCTGTTGTGATCTCAGTTTGTTTTTTTGTATCTGCTAAACCTGTGTTCAGGATACCTCACCGTCTGGAACCAGTCTGGTCTGTTTTCTACTGCCTGCCACCTAGTGAAGTACTTACCTGCGCAACTGAACCTACCTGTTTCTGCGACTACTGCCTCCTGGATTCAAAGACTGGTCAGTCGTCTGAATAATCATCACCTAAACCTGCACCCGGGAAATACTCACCTCACCTGGACTTCGCTCTCTGGAACCTACATCGGACCATCACTGGGCAAGGATCAATTCCATCATCTCTTCCGTGTTTTGGACTTTTGCCCGCTCGGTAAGAAATATCACATGGAAACATTACCTGTGCCATACCTGCTGTTCCTCTCCTCCATGATCCCATACTCACCTGATTCTCCGTTTCTCAGGTCCTGGTTCTGGTTCCCTTCTGTATATATAACCTGACACTGTAAATAAATTCACTTCCCATTACCTGCTGGCTTCTGCGTTTGTCTGTGGCCGAACTGCTCGCTTGGGTATATCTGAAAACCTGACAGACTTATGCTTTTTGGTCTAACTTCAATGTTTTCTCAGCTGCTGCAGCTGGCGGTGGGCTGTTTTTCTTCAGCTGATTGAAACTGTATAAATAACTGAGTTTAAGCAAATGCTTTTTTTTTTTTTGTTTTTTTTTTTACACAACCTTACTTTTTCATCAAAAAGTTACTCTGCCTGGTTGTGCTCAACATGTTCTATTTCTCAGGACATGTTTCACATAGACCTTTATCAATAACAGGCTACACAGTCAAAAAGCTTTATAGTCATGAACACTGTAAATAATCATCTAATGCAAAAATAATGGTTCAAAATACATTTGACTTTAACTGTTTTGAAACTTTTGAGATTGAAGTTGTATTAATAGAACAGAAATCCCCTCAGGTCATGGCCAGTTCAGACTAGCTATTAGCTTGTCTTAATTTCTACTGCAGGTAAGATATTGACTACTAATAACTCCACAGAACAATATTTTAAAAATCCAAACTATTGAAGTGTTCCTGGACAAGACGCTCCTCTTCCCTTTGGCCTGGTGTGTAGTGACATGTAAGTCACTTTGGTGAAAAGCGTGTGTTAAATGACAGGATTAAGAAAACATATCAGAACCTAAAAACAAATGTCTGTCTGTGAAGTAACTTCTGTCAAGTTCAGTAAAATTCTTTATCTCTGTTAATCAGTATTACTACCTTTGAGATCAGCCCCTGCTTGGGGATTAATTAGAAAATAGATACTGACTAATCATCCTGTATACTGTATTGATAGTGTATCATGTTTCATTAAAAATCATCAGTTCACTCATGCGATGTGATACTAACAAACTGTTTGTCTTATCCACGGGGGCAAGGTAAACACTCATATGGCATTTCCTTTTTGTCCTCACTCGTTTCAGTCCCACATGTTTGGTAATCGGCATTGCTAAGTCAGAAGACATCAGCTTGACTCCATAAATTACCACCTGATCCTTTCTTCCTGGATAATTAGGTACCCATTAGTTCTAATCAAGTAGTTACTTAATTATTGGAGTAATTAGTCTAATGGTCTAGCAAATTGAAGCTTTATCACTTTCGGATACTTAATGATCTTGGCAAAGTACATCACAAATGTCAAGGCTTGGGCATCGGCAATCAAGCAATGGAAAACTAAGTTTATATCATGTCATAAATGCTATTGGTTTACTCAAATGTGATTTGCAATTTACACTATTCTTATTCTAATGGCAGGCTATTGTAGTAAAATGACGTTGTCCTGCTTGAACATGGTGAAACATCTCTGACAAATTAAGGCTTGGTTGATTTACTTTGGTCTTTTTTGTTTCCGTGGTTGCTTCACTGCACATACAGCAATCGTGAAATTTGTGCACCCAGTTGGTAACGGCAGCGCTTCAACCTTCGGCTTCACACAGGCAACAGATGAAAAGCAAATAAGTTGTCTTCAAACTGCAATAAATTAGGCCTGGCCTGTCTGTCTCCACCTCCTAATTAACTGGAGTGTACTGAGTCTGCCACAGATGAGAAACACTGGCAGACAAAGAGAGTTGAGTCAGTACACTAAAAATCAGACGGAGCTCACTGAGGACCAAATCATCCTTCACCACTTTGTACGACTGATGTTGCATGTAGGACAAGCAGGGAAAGTACACGCATGTTCACAGAAGTCACTGAGAGAAGGCAAGCAAGAAAGAAGTAAAACGTTTATTGTGGTCTACAACATTTTCATGCCAAAAAGTGCCACAAACTGCACAGCCATTGAGAAATGACAACTTCTTTTTCTTTCAGCTGTTCCCTTTTCAGGGGTCGCCACAGCGAGTCATCCTCTTCCAGTTTTGTCTCCAGTTTTTTTAAAAGCGCCACTGTCTCCAAACCATACAACATACGTAGCTGCTCTCACCACTGCCTTGTAAACTTTTCCTTTGACCGTTGCTGCCACCTTTTTGTCACAAATCACTCCTGAAACTTTTCTCCATCCGCTCCATCCTGCCTGGACTCTCTTCTTCGCCTCTTTACCAGACTCCCCGTCCTCCTGGACAGTCGACCCAAAGTACTTGAAGTCCTGCAGCTTTGTGACCTCTGCGCCTTGTAGCCTCACTGCTCCATCTGCCTCCCTCTCATTCACATAGATGTACTCTGTCTTGCTACAGCTGACTTTCATTGCTCTTCTTTCAAGTGCATACCTCCATGTCTCCAAGTTCTCTTACTTTTTTATGACTATGAAAGAAATTTACCATTAGGTGCGTATGTGTGCAATGTATTATAACTCTGGAACATTCTCCAAATCAGCAAAATGTTGAAACTGAAAGAAGAATTGTTAGATTGATGGAAAAAACCTGCTGGACGACTGTCACCATATTGGGTCCACAAAGCATCATAAATTAATTGAAATTCAAACAATCTGACAATGAACTGGACTTGGAGCTACTATACAACCCAGACAATGTAGAGTTAAAGTCATAAAGATGCTGTCAGTAAATTTACTTTTATCTCAAGAGATGCTAAAAATGATATTTTAGCACAGTGCAGATATATTAATTCTCTCAATCTTTTTTAATTTATTTGACCGGGGTCTTGGTTTGTGAATACTTCTGGCCTTGTAAACTTTCCAACTGACTGTTAGGATTGATAATATTCCAAGGATAATTCACTTATAAATTAAAAAAAAAAAATTTAAATCTCATCTTTTACTTTTTCCATTTCTTTTTGTTTGTGTCACCTGTTGTCAGCCCAGATTTTAGCATTTCTGACCAAACAATTAAAATTAAAAAATTGAAACTTAAAGACCTAGCACTTCTTGAAGGAATGCATATCACTCACCGCCCTACATGCCAGAGTTTTAAACTAAGAAAATTTTATCTTAAGAAATGACTGCGTTGTACCTGTTTTGGTCAAATCTAGTAAATATTGTTATGACTCTGACACACGATATCAGTATGTGTTGAGAATGATGCTTAGTTACTATAATTACAAATTTGATCTCAATATGCATAAAACCGACTGTGTTATAGCCAATTTCTTCTTTTTTAAGGTCAATCAACTGTGGTGGCCATCTTGAACTGGGTTGACATGAAAAAGGTTTGCCAGTTATAGATATATGATTATTTTCTGAGAGTTTTAATAAAATTTATTCACTGGTTCATGATAATTTGCTAACAGACAGACATGGTTAACTGTAAAAATTACTGCTAAAGTTTAAAACATTGACCTCACACAATTTGTTTGAGCTTGGGGTGTGTTTCAGAGATGACTCGTAGCTACTGTCACTCAAATTTCTAGGTCAGTATCTATCAATTTGACAGAGTTATAGCCATTTTTGTGTTTGCGAAGGTTGATTAGTTGTGGTGGCCATCTTGAATCAGGTTGACTGCAGATAGTTAAAGTTGTAGATGTGCAAACAATGATTAGTTTCCAAGGGTTTCATTAAAATCCATCCAGTGGTTCATGAGATTTATTGCTATTAAGATTGACAAACAAAAACTTTTACAATTTCTTTATTGTTCATCTTTTGGTGGTGGGCAATAACTATTAACTATTTGTTCTGCTGGTTTAAAGCAGAAGTGGCATACACTGTTGCTTGAGCTGCAAATGAAAAAGGAGCAGACGTACTCTGTAACTAAGTAAGGAACTCTTTTAGTCAAAACTTTCATTAAGTAGAATGGAACAAGATTTTTTTATACTCACATTTAGAACTCTTTTGAAAAAATGCTTCATGAAATTTTTAAACTGACATTTAACATTCCACTTTATGTGACCTATTTGTCAAAAGAGGCAGAATGCCCCACAAGATGCCTTCACAGGGAAAAAAGTAAAAGGCAAAACTCTGCAGCGTGCCATATGACAGGAGTGTGTGAAAACTGACACACAAGAGTTTTCAAATTGGGGCCCGGGGAGCCGAAGCATAAAATAACTTCAATCTCAGCAGCTCTCCGAGGAATAGAGCAGAAGTGCGACCAACAACAACACAACAACGGAGAGGCAGGAAGGGGTGAAGGTAGGAGTTATTAGAGGATAAAACATGCCTCTCCATCTCACTCCCTCTCTCACAGGAACCCCAAGGATGATCAATGGATTTAGTCAGAGGGATATTCAAGCAGAAAATTGCTGCCTTTTTGCTTTTCTTTGAAGTATTTCCAGAATACATACCGAAACCCCTGTCCACCAAGGTTGAAAATAACAGCACAAGTGCAGTCTGTACCAGTAATCCTGAAAAAAGGAAGAAAAAAGGTGGGGGGAGGGTTCTGGTGCGGGCACCAAATGTTAAAGGACGCAGGGAGGGCCTAGATTGAAACTTTGCAGGTATAAAATTGAAGGCAGCCAGCTGAACAGACACAGTCAAACTATGGCTATTTTTCAAAAGTGAACCTCCAATGACCAACATGGAAATAAATATAATAAATAAAAAAAAGGAACTGTGTCAAGATTCAGGACAAAGCCATGCAGATCGAGCTGCATGATTTATAACATCCTGTTCACTTGCATTAACTTTAAAGGTCCAGTTAACTTTATTGAAAAAAAAAATGTTTACTATATTAAATTTTATTCTAGAGGAGAAAAGAAATACTTATTTGAGTAAAGCTAGGTGTGCTTGTTCAGTATTTTCTATAACAGTTTGATGTTTTAATCTTAAGCGCTCTGAAAAAAAAATATACACTGCTAAAATTAAACTTGAATGGAACACATTTAGATCGAACATTATTAATGCAAAAAAGATTTCTTGGGTCAATGGGATGGTTACGGTTTTCCTAAACGAGTTAAAGTACCGAGCTGTACCGGTGACAGACTAAAGTGCTGGATGGTGAGGGGCGCCCCTGCCCCTGGGGGCCCCGGTGGCCCTATGCAGATGACAGCAGAGGCATGTGGCACACTCGTGGCGTTATGAATAGGACACAGAGATGGGGGACCAGACTTCTCAGCTCCCTGCTGTGCTGTGTGATGGCATCATCTGTTTTCCCATCGCTACTCTAATACATCTGCAGCACATTCCCTCCTAATTAAGATTGCACAGTTCTATTTGTCATAGGTTGGAAGGGATATTACAGAGGGTAGTTTAGCCATAGTTTTGGATTAATTGCTGGGCAATTCACCACACACAAATATGCTAGGAAAGCCTGAGTTAGAACCCCAGCAATAATAATTCAGCTGCTTTTTTTTTTTTTTTCTTTCTCGGGTGTTATTTTTACAGATAAGCCTCCACGGGAATTGGTTCTCTGAACTATTTGTCACAGCTTATTCATAATATTCATTAATAGCAAGTAAGGTTTACTTGTTTGGAGCCACGGTAGTGAATGTTTAGGGGCAGGGTTGTTTAAAACTGAGCATGTATATGTTCACTTGCAGTTGTATATGAATTTCTAAAAGATTTTTCACAGCCTCTCAGTGGTCGCACAGCTGATCTTGATGATCATCCAAAAAAGCAAATTGTGAACCCTCCCTAAATTATATTTTGCCTGACAAATACTTATAAATCTGTGGTGTCCCTGTAAGGCAAGGAGCTTGTAAATCCATGTTCCATAAAACATAGCGATCATTTTACACATAAGCGCCTTCAAAATGATGGCATTGCAACAACACAAAAATGGGACTGTGAATTTATGGTAATTTAGGGGAAATTTCTTGGGAAAGCAAGCTTTAGCAAAGACAATGGTAAGTACAATTCCCTCATGTTATGTTAAAGTCCAAACTGTGAAACCTGACATACAATCAAGTTGCAAAACAAATAGCCTACTGAGAATGTTCCTACTTGGGACTCAGTCATTGGCTTGCTGTATTTGGGCTTTTGTTTTAGATAAAGTGGTAGTACAACTTATTTTAATATTAAAACAGCCACTACAATCAATATGATCCATTGAATATGAAAAAATGTGTATAAATCTGAATTTGCATCAAAATAAATATAAGGTTTATAATAATACCATAATATATATTATTAGAAAATATTCTTAATCAAATTTGTCTTCATAGAAAGGCCTTAGAACTATATAACCATATAGTGGCATTTACTATGCATTTGCACATGTTGTTTTTATGCATAATGACAAGCCAGTGCCATATTGTAAACCAGGCAGAAAACCACAGGTAAATCCTGAATACAATGACAACAAATCCTTGCTTTCAGTATGTGCTTCCTATCATGTCAACAAGGAAGGATTTCTTTGTTTGGTTTAATTCAACAATAGCATTTGCAATTGGGGTTTTGGGCATCTCAAGGGCATTCCTGGTAAAATTACTGAGACTCTGCCCCATTTATCACAGCCTGACATGTGTCATGTTCCAGATTCTGGTGCAGAGAGGTTACAGCTGAAGACAGCTCTCTTTGTTGAGCAGTCATCAAAGGCAACATCTCATAATAAAAAAGGAAAATACAAAAATGATGTCATGTTTTTTTTAAATATATATTTATATATGTGTGTGGGTATATATGTATGTATTTATATAAAACTTTACACCACAATATTTTTGCATAGAACCAGCATTCTACTTAAATAACCAAGTACTGCAAAACTGATGGTGGCATATGGGTTAGCTGTTTTAAGGCAACAGCCATCACTTTGGACAATGGAATATCTACCACAGGTAACATGTCAATTAGTCATAATCTGATCATAAAACTCAGTTTAAGATATTTGAACTATCACCTTATGTCTTAAGGCTGCGCAAACAGAAGCACTATAAACATTATTTTAATAAGAATTGGGTGTTTGTTTGTTTTTTATCATTTATAGTGAGACCTCATCTGTGTACAACACAAGCACAAAATAACATCCACAAAGGTTCTTTTAAAAAACGCTTCACAGGAATTTCAGCAGGACAGAAATCACATACTGTATGTATATTTATTAATGGTATTTTGCCTGAAGAAAAAGAACTTGCAACTTGTTGTATATGAAAAAAAAGACCTTGTCACTTCAGCAATATATTGAAATACTAAAACTTTGCTTTATTAGGATAATTACCTGATTAGCTAATTAAATAAAAAAAGAGTCAGAATAACCAGACTTGACCCATTGATTCACTACTCAGCAGTGAATATCTGCATTAATCTAAATAAAACCAAAACAGGTTCATTTAATCTTTTAATCTAAAGATATGAGGTCAAATCCAACAGTAGCCAACTACAATTATTTTAATTCAGGCTAAACGTTCTGTAAAAACGCTTCAATAAAGAAAGACAACTTCATTACAGCCCATACCAATTTAACTATTCTATAGGAAATTTAACGAACTCCATTAACAAGTCAGAAAACAGCTACCTTTAAAGAAAAAATGTAAAATGTTTAAAGAGTGCATCAATAAAAGCTGACGTAGTTAAATGTAAAGTACCACACAAAGGGGAGGGGCGTGTATAAAATTAATTAATTCTACTACCATTATTTATGACTTAATATGATATACTGGTGTGCTTTATAATAACACTGAATGTGCATATTTCTGGATGAGACAGTAGAGTAATTATGTAGAATGCCTTTTACCGTGAATGTACAATATTAATTACAGCTGCGGTTGTTTATCAAGTGTGAAACACAGTTTAAAAGCTGTTTGGAAGATTGCCATGATGACCCAGGCATGTCTCCTATCTTTTACCTTCAACTGTTTATAATGTGACACGAGACATCCTTCTCCAGACCTCTGATATGCAGTTTAATAGAGGGGAATGAGATAAAGGAGAACCTAGCGTGTAGAAGTGAAACGAAGATGTAAAACATTACAAAGGCAAAAGAACACATAAGAATGTTGCAGCGTAAAGACTAGCATGTATTTGTTGATTGGCAAAGACTATAGTGGACTCCAAATGAACAGTATTTATACCATCCATGGCTGCTGTGCTTTAGTCAGCTCATCTGCTTCGATTACCTCTTCAAAATCAGAGTCAGGTCAGAAACCTATTTGGACCACGTGGAGTGATGTGCCATCAGGGGCATTACACACTTAATCCTCTACATTATGCTGAATGAGAATCTGCACTCTGACAGTCTGAAGCACCATCAAGGATTTCATCCCATGCAGGGCCTTCTGTCCAGGAGTGGCATGTAATAACTGTTGGCTGAGCACGATGCACTGTTTCGTATTTCTATGCAGAGCCTATTGCCTGATCATTTTACCAGGAGGACTGCACCTACAGGTGCATTGGGAAACTGACAGATGTAGACTGTGGTTAGAGAAACAGGGGGAAAAGATTTGGCAATGGTCTTTCATAAAGTACTGATGCAATGAAACTACTTCTTCTTGAAGATGCTGGTAATTTGTTTCTATTTTTAGGAGAATTACTGTAAGGTCAATAGCTGTTTTTATGCATGAATACCAGAGATGTTCAGGAAAATGTTCAGGAGCAGTTTGGTCCACTTTGGAGTTTTTTTGCAGCTGTTGTTTACTTATGTGCTTCACAGAAAGGGATTTTCTACAGGGGAATGTGCACCGACAGTGTAAATATGTGTGTGGGGAAATCTGCATAACAAGCATGGGAGGCAGGGCAAAAAGGATGGTCTGGAAATTGTTTTTTTTTTCCTTTTTTTTTTTTTTTTTGCATGTCAAATTTGATGAATTTAAATCTTTGATGGCAGTTGATTGTCCTTCTATGTTTTTGTGTTTTAAACATATAAACAGTGTTAATGAACAGGTGCAAAGCAACATATAGGTCGTCAGAAAACCGTGTGAAGCAGCAGATCTTGTCAGAAGGAACATGTTTGCCGTGCAAACGTTTGGCAAAAACTTACAATGCAAGAGCCACACAATGTCCCACTCTCTGAGCTTCCAAACCTTTAACTAGAGAGGTGGGAGGAACATGTATGCATGAACATTTCAAGTCCTCTCTCTAGAATAACACTCAAACATTTCAGGACTGCAATGTGTGCAGCTGACGGATTTAAAAAGTTTTTCTGCAATGCACGTGCAGTGTCACAGTTTGGGGGGTTTCCTTTTTGTTTTCCTGTTTGATTTCTGTATCAGTGTTTAAGGTTTTTTGCCAGAATCTTTTTAAGGTTTATTAGGTATTTTTAGTCATCTGTTTCTTGTTTCAGCCTGGCATTTTTAGGTTTTGTTTTCTTTATTTCTAACCTGTTTTCCTTCAGTTGTCCTGTTTGCCCAGAGTCACTCACACCTGTAATTCATTACTAATCGTCTCACCTGCTCTGACTCAGTAATCAAGTCCCCAGCAGATATAAGCTCCTCGTCTTCGTCCTTGTGTGTAGATGTCTGTGTCAGTTTGGTTGTGTTTGGTGCCTGTTTTTCTGGCCAACTATAACCTCA
Organism: Kryptolebias marmoratus; assembly: GCF_001649575.2. NCBI lineage: Eukaryota > Metazoa > Chordata > Actinopteri > Cyprinodontiformes > Rivulidae > Kryptolebias > Kryptolebias marmoratus. Next base: position 15,458,106 of record NC_051440.1, on the reverse strand, counting down.
AAGTATTTCACTTTTTTTATGGAGAATTAAACATAAAAAGAGTCCATGGTTGAGCTAACTTTAGGGTTGAGAAGTAAAATGGTCTGAAAAGTAAACAAAAGTAACCATGATGTTTAGAGGTCAAGTAAGACCCAAAACATCAACTGGTACTTTGGACAAAAATAATTGTAATATACATTCATAAATGAGGTACATGAACTGCACTAAACATTTTTAAAAAACTCTATCAAATTACATTAAACTGATTGCTTTAAGTGACTTGATAAAGTAGCAAATTTGCATCTGACTAGTTTCTCTGAACATGTTTGAAGTGTGATCTGATAACTGGCATCAAAACTTAACCACAAACAAGAATAAAAACAGAAATGTTGGGGAAATGTAAAATATTTGCTTCTTTTATTGGTATGTTCATTTTGGGAAAGTGCAATCTGTTGAACTCTGATCAGTCACCTAGATAAAAAGAAAAGGTTTGCTGTCGGAGCTTCCTCAGAAAGACTATTGAAATCTTACATTACGAACATCATTGTTTAAGAAAAATAAAGTGAATGTAAAAGTTATGATACCTTGGATTTTAAGTTTTTTAAATTCCATCAGCATTTTCTTATGTGCAAACTTAAAATGTGATTAAATAAGTCAATAATAAGAAACAAACATTGCTGTATTTAGTTTTGATATTAAACTTAAGCTCATTGGTGTCTTAACCATCATAAAAGATCTAATGAAGATGTAAAATCCAGTGCTACTAGCGTTTGTCTTACAATAGAAAACAAACATTTTTTTTTCTTTTATTAGTCCTTTATTGTTATTTAGGAGTTAGTAACTGGGGAAATATATATATTGAATGAAATCTAAAGTCTATCAAAAAAAAAATGCTCACATAGTTTTTTTTTTATTAGATTGCACATTTACCAATAAAACGTCGAATATGACTTTTCTCATGCTAAAACCTGTTTATGAAAACCTTTTAGCCACAATATACCATTGATGTTTTACTGCAATAGCAGAAGAATAACTACACATACTAAAATAACTCCTTTACCTGAGGTATGGAAAAAAAAATTTCAGCCAGACTGCAGGATTATCACTAGCAGTTTAATGTTGCAGATAAGTGGCTCTCTAAAGCCTCCTTTTATTACATGTCAGCGCTGCGTATATATGTTGTTTTTGTTACACATGCCATGCTTGAAGAGTATTACATGTTCAGCTTTATGAGAACAGGCCAGAGCCAAGACTTAGACCGTGCCATGTGTCTTCACTGCCCTCTACAGGATTAACTTCATTGTATTTATGTCATTGTGTCCCAACAACCTTTTTCCAACTAATCATCAAAACCTGTGGTTTTGTTTATACATAATGAGTCTAGTGTACATTATCAATATGTGGAATCATATAGTTTATATGGTTTAATCCAAAAATAGTGCATAAAATACCATTTTATCGACTTAAAGTCACATCAGTCATAGGTTTAAAAATAGTATTTTTTTTCTTTAAAAGTAGGAGTTTCCTTTTAAGAAATCTGGTTAGTTCACATATAGATGTCCCAGTCATTTTAAGAACTTCCCATAGAGCCCCAAATAAGATCATCTATCACTAAGGTCACTGACCCAGCTGAGAGCTTAAACAACAGAACAATTAACTCACAAACATCCAAAATCATCAGAAAACCCTGCTCATCGGGATCACTTAATCTGACTGCATATTTACCTTTAAGTTACAAAATGTTGGTAGCTGTTACTGTGCCATCACAGAGACATTGACGAAACTCTTGCTGATGGAAACTAGGGTTCTGTAAAGAAAGAATACAAGAAAAGAACAAAATCTGAATGAGGCTGCTACCTGTTTGGGCTCATTGTTATTGCCCGCCAGCAAAGGTGAAGGTGGATAATGATGTTTTTGTCCATGTCTGTGCATGTGTGTGTGTGTGTGTTTGTGTCTGTGTGCATACATTCATGTGTGTGACTGCTACCAAAATATCTTATTAACTGTTGGACAGATTTTAAAGAAACGTTCAGAAAGTTAATTATTAAATAAACATCTACAACTGGTATTCTTTTGGAGTCATCCTGGATGCCACAACCAAGTGAGCTTCAAAAACATAAGAATGGCTCTAACCCAATCAGTTTTACAGATTTGAATGTAAACTTTGGTGTAGTAATAGCTGAGACTGTTTCTCTAATGCACATTTTGAGTTCTACTCGCAATATCCCATGAGATTGCACACAACATTTGACCAAAATGGCTACAATGCTGTTATTTCTCAACATAACAGATTCTCAGACAGTGGGTGATATGCATTCCTTCAAGAAATGCTATGCCTTTCATTTAAAATGAAGCAGTCTCAATATTCAGAAAGAGTTCCTTAAATATGTCAACTGGGATTGACATCAACACTGATTTGATCAAGTTGCTGCTGGGCATCTTGGAACACATTGTCTCAAAAACCTCTTAATACCTGTATTCGACTTCTGGTAAGATTTTTGAACGAGTTTATTAACTGCATGAATAACACTGCTAACATTACACACTTGGCTGTATTTTTATCCATATTTGGCATTCATTTACCCTATTTTTATATTTAATAAATCATGGTTTTAGCAGAGCTCCAGTATTCTGACTGATACTGACTGATTCATCTCTTTAATACACAGATTTTTATTTGAAATATTCACTTGCTTGTCCATTTTATCACTAGGGTCTGAGCCTTTTTTATAAAACCAAGTTATTGTTGGTCTTTCGACAAGTGTGCATGACTCATCAGAGTACATATTAATAAAATATGTTTGACACAAAATGCATTATATTGTGTTGCATTTTCAAAGACATCATTGTTACATAAGAATCTCCACTCCTGCCTCTTCTGCACTCTCTCTTCTGTCTCCATGTGAGGCAGCTGAGGTAAATGTGCCATCCTGCCCTATATTTGTCGCAGTAACAACCCAAAAAAAAGTGTTCACCCGAGATTGAACCCAGCTGACTTTGACCGTGCTCACGCCAGTTAGGCACTTCAGGTCACGCAATCTTGTATCCTGGAATCATCGCCCATATGAAATATTGCATTACTGAAACAAAAATGATCCCAAAAGATTCATCTGCAGTGAGCTGCTTTTCTTCCAACATTATGAGAAATGGTCATAAAATCAGCTGATTGTGTTGCCTTTGTTCAAACTTACAAAAAGACAGAGTATGGGCACACATGTCAGTAAAACGTGGCAAAATATCTTACAGATAAAACATAAAAGATCATATTTGTAGATTGGCTCAGTGTGAGCACACACTTGATATTTACATTTTGATTTTGTTAATAATCTTATTCTTCAAATACAATCCAAATGCTTAATATTTTGTAGAGCATCACTTGCTCAGTGTTTAGTTTTTGTCCATGCAAACACTGTGGTGATTGTGCCGTATCATCCGTCCAAATGTAAACACAGTCTTTCCGTGTTGATTTTTTGTTCCCCCAACGCAGTGAAAGCTTCTTAAAAAGTATTTATTTTCATCATGTGATTGTCAAATCTTACATTCATCACTACAGCACATAATGGAGGTGTCGCTGTGTTCTCCTGCCACTCATTTGTTATGTGTCAAAATATACTTGCTTTCACATTAAGAGGGCGGCAGTGACAAGCTGGTGTTGTATGTGTGTGTGTGTGTGAGAGAGAGAGAGAGAGATTGTGCAAAGCATGTAGGCTTCAACCACCAAAGCAAAACAAGCTGCACTAATCTGGCGTGATTTGTGACTCTTCCCTCATCATCTCATTGGGTGTGAGGTCTTGGGTGTGGTTATTAAGGACACTGATATTAAATGGGCCTTCTGCTTGCTCACTGATTATTACTTACTGCTTGGGCAGCTGTGAAATGGATCACTGAGCTGCTATTTCAGAGATCCGTTTAAATATTGCCTGGACAATTGTGCAAAAAAAAAAAAAAGCTTTAAAAATAATAAGCATGGTAGGTTGTTGTAAAGTCAAAAATTCTGACATATTTGGCTGAGTTTCACAGGATTAATAATGAATCAAGTATCACTGTAAGGTTGTGCTCTGGGCTAGTGAGGTCACAAAACATTCAGATTTAGCCAAAGTGCAGAGGCGCTAGTCAGAAGCTGAGAAAGGTAAAGTACATGTTGGTAAATGCTGGAGGGAAGCAAACATTGTTCCAGCCCTGGAAATAGTGTCAGGTCCTGTTAGCGGTTGAGAGGTGCTACCCACAGTTTAAACCCGTGTCCAGGGGTACGTAACATTCCTGCAGCCTCTGACCTATCCACTTTAGCTGTCTCTGGGGTTAATTCCATGTCCTAGAGCTGAAACAACAGGATCACAGCCACAGCACTAATACTCAATAGACATTGACCTACTTTGTTGGATTATACGGGTAAAAAAACTGATCCGCTGCCCCAATGCCAGCAATGAAAATGATCTAATGGTCCTAACTGCTCTGTTTAATCTGAAAGCATGCCCATGTTATTAATTTCTCATTATGGGAATGCAGTCATCCTGATGGGATTAAATGCCCTGCTCTGGCTCCATTTCATCTGGGAAGGTTCCCATAAAAAAAACGCAAAGGCTAAAAACCATCTGGCTGGACATAAACTTGTGTCCCTCCTTTATTTGTTTATGCCATTCAAGTTTTAGTCTGTGCACGAGAGTGGCACCGGGTTACTCATCCTTATTAAGACTTCACAATCATTTAGCACTAAGGCAAAGGAGAAGATGAGATTTTGTCATTAGGTGTTCACAAAAACAATGCAATATAAAAAGGTAATATATTAGTCTAACATGACAGTTATATGTATATATTTTTTAATAATCTTGCATATTAAAAACATGCCTATAAGTCTTTTCTTTATAAAGCAGAAAAGCAATCCACCAGTTTAACGTATTACAATGTTTTAGCTCATTCTATGAAGCTTGCAGGTTGAATTCTTCTCTGCAAAGTAATGCTCAAATGGACTCAGACTGCCCTTGGCTGCTTGTACGCCTAATACGAACAATCAAAATCTATTTTTTTGGCCCATTACATTACCACCAGGGGGCACTTGATTCATCAAGCATGCAATGTGGTGTTCGACAAATTGCCGCAGAGGTAACATATGTATTCAGCGAAGGGATTAGTGAAAGGACTGGGTTTACAACCAGCCTCCCACCTTCCCAGCCCCTTGATCGTCCTTGTGTTTGCTCTTTCTGTGTATTGTGTCGGGCAGCTGCTGAAGAGGAAGAGCTGCTTCGGCAGTGGTATACCTGCTCAATAAGTTTCAGGATGGCAAAAACTCAATTTTTGATAGTTGTGATTGAAATGTTTGGCAACTATTTGTTATGGAAAAGTGTACACACCCAAGCAAAGTGTGAATACAGTAGCCTCAGAGATGAGATCATAAAAGATTTTGTATAATAGAATATGTATCCCTACTGAAATACTTCATAAAGAAGCTTTATTTACTTCAGTTTCATTTGCTGTAAATATTAATAAATCGAACTAGGGATAAAAAAAGGAGACGGCACATCGTATTTTAACGAAAAGATAAAGGTAAATAGTTCACAGACACAGCAATGACTATTTAATCCAGTGTTTTACCAACATAAATACAAAGTAGTGTAACATTGTACTTTAAAGATGAGGACATTTAAGTCAAATGCATGCAGTTGTTTGATGGAAATCAGCTCTGAAGAGCATGTATTGAATGTCCTTGTCGATGTTTACCTTTATATTTATCAAAAAAGGGACAAATTCTTTGATCAGCATATGTACTCTGGAAAAACTTGGAGTCTTAGTATATTCACCAATCTATCACGACAAATTTGGATATAAAAAGGCAACAACTCAAAGGGCTGAATAAGCAGAAAAGGTGTCTAAACCTGAGGCGTTCAGTGCGCCTAATAACGCACACATGACATGTCATACATCATACAACCCATTACCACTTAGCCACATAAAACAAGATGAAAACATGCACAGTGTTGACAGATCAGGACATGGATTTGCATTACCCTGTGGTATTTTGTCTTTGTTCCCAGCAGTGGTGCAGTTGAAACAGTGTGTGTAATGTATTTCAGAACAGTAACCGGGTAAGACTGTTCAGCTGAAGCCTTTTTTTTTGCTCGATATTTAAACAGTACAGACAAGAGTTAAAGTAACAATTCAAATTATCTGAAATGGGATTTTGTGGAAAGGTTAAAAACAATTGTTATCTTACCTGTTGCAGATAGCTCTTTAAATGACCTCAGCTTGGAGGAGCAGAGTGTAATTCTGACTGGATTGCTATCAGCTAGCAGGACCGGCACCAAAATACCGTTGTCTTAATACAGCTCTAGCTTAGAAACTTTTTAAGCAGTTTTTGCAAAAGCTATTTTACAAACTTTTGTATTGTCATCAATTTTGCTTTAACCGTTACCAGCAGCAGCTGGCTATTGCACTTCCAGTGAAACCTGAGGCCCTTCTGGCAGGAATATTATAACACTTCCACTGGAACAACCATGTACCCCCAGGTTGATGGCAGTGGAAAGGTTTATAAAATAGGGCTTGCATGAACCACTAAGACATTTTTGAGAAGAGTTTTGGGACGGCAGCAGTCCACTTTGGTCTTGTCCTGCCTGGACTAGCCATTAACTTGTCAATGCAGTCAAAAATAAACTAAATTTCTCCAAATTGAGGCTGTTCAGAGACCTATCTACAGCAGGTAAGATATTAATTGTTCATCATATTTAGAACTCACTTTTAAAGATTTAAATTATCTGTTTGAAAATATTCAAATTTTTTGATTTGTTTACACAAAATGACCTTTTCTCTTCTCAATATACAGTATCACCAAAAAATCCCAAATTGTGACTTTTTTTTTAAAGCACAGCTGTAACAACAATATTTAAAGCTTGTACCTTTAAGTTCAAAGAGTCAATCCTTGGGGGGCCGAGTGCTATGAATTATTTGTGAGGGAAAAGGCATGATGCATCTTTTAACATGTGCAGTCATTCCAGAGTGCAAAACCTACAAATGTCATGTCCACTTAAGTTCAAAAGTAATTGGTCAGGCTGCACAACAAGGCACCGGGGTAACGACGCAGTTTGCCACTGTAACAGACTCAAATGACATACTGAGCAGCATGTCGGTGAGCTAATAGACCTTTTCTCACAAGGAGACGCCACAGTTTCACCCTATCTTAGCAAATTAAGCGACAAAGGTGCAACTTTTTTTTTTAACCTGCAGACATTATTTTCTTGCGGATCTATTAAAGCGACTGTGGCTAGACAGCTACTTTGCTTAAGAGAAAAATCATCACATTACAACATTTATCTTGTTACAGTGTCTAATTTTTGTTAACAAAATGCAAATGCATGAGTATGACATTGGACAGTTCCAGTATCCAAACAGAAATTCTGGCATTCTGTGTTTGCAAAAGTGTGACACTTGCCATTAAAAGGGCAAACGGGGGATGGTGAGGGTTAGGGTTGGCTCACGGAGCAGCAGCTCAGCCCTGTGGTGCCCAACAGCTACAGGAAGCAGGGTGACAATAAGGGAAGCAGGTGATGAGCTCCAAGTCGCCTCCACCACACTGCAGCCTCCAGTGGGCTCCTACACACCCATGAGGGATTATATGTCAGATCTTATAAAATACAGCTCAGATCACAATACAGACGGAATTTCAGTTTAAATTTAGGTCTGTATCAACTCCAGCCCTGAGTTTTCCATACAGCCAAAACACAGCATTGTTAGAGTTTTACAGGGAAAAAACTCTGAATGCAAAGACAGGATCTTTGTTGTCAGTATGGGGAAAGGACAAAGTAGGACGCTAAATTTTATTTTCAGTAATACATTGGCTCAAAATAAGAGAATGCAGCATAAAATACAAGCCCTAATATTTCATTTCTTCTCATTCTCTAGACAATACAGAGTCACTTATTGCAGCTTTGAGTCAAACAAACAAACATCAAAGTCATCCGGTCTGAAGATACAAGTTGCAGCTTTTGAAACTTCAGACCTGCGATCTGAAGGTGAAGTTGAAGCTGCTTCATAGGAAAATAACTGTCACGCTCCCATCAGTTGGTAAGTGGGTCACAGGACTGTACATGACCCAGACATGGGTCTTGGCCCTCGGGGTCGGGGGTCAGTCAGGCATGAGGTGACAACTGAGCGCCTCTAATTTGACTCTCAGTTAGGTGGCCTGAGCTGAGCCCCTGAGTTGAGCCAATGGCTCGTTATACCAACACGAGGCACATTCTGTAAGGAACCTCAGGGTTCACACGGTCATCGTCACATGTCTGGAGCAGGACATGCCTATAGTTGGCTTTGACGAGTACCATTACTCCTCTGTTTCGCCTTTCCTTTTTATTCCTCTTTTCCATCCAAGTTTTTGTTCGTGTATATAAAGAACACAATTCGAAAAATATTTTTCTTGCTTGTATGTTGCACTCAGTATTTTTAAGTTAAAAACAGTCATATTAATAGTTATGTTAGTCACACATTAGTCAAACATTAGTCTGTCGTTAGGACTCGTGCAGTGACGTATAATGATTTAAAGTTATGCATTTTGTTCAGGAAATGCTATCACCTGTCTGCTTGCATGGTAAAAGCTTTAAACAAAGATCTTAGGCAATCTGTTAGTGCTCAAAATATGTGTTAAGAATGACTCTCGGCTACTACCGCAGCAGATTTTAGGTCAATAACTGCAATCATTTTTACATTTGTTGATTAGCTTTTGCATCCATCTTGAATCACTCACTCCCAAAATTAATTAGTACTAGATATACATATTGTGTGATATTTTGACAGGCAAACAAACAGACAAAGGTGACTATATTATTATTTGCTTTTGCATGGTGACAGATAATAAGAAGCTTTTGTCACAACTGAAAAATCATCAAAATGGACAAAAATAACATTCAGAATACAGTAAGAAAGTCTAGAAAATATCTGTACAAGCAAATATGTTGAGATTTCTGTGCGTGTATATGTAAAATAAAAAACACACCAGATTTAATCTAATTATTAAAGCTGCAAATATAAATAGTTAGGGGAATGACATATCCCATGTTCAACCAAATGCTTGGCCAGAAAGTTTGAGTGGAGGATATTAAACTGCAGTACTAATTAATTCAACTGGCCTGTGTAACCCTGAGACAATTCATACTCCAGACTGTAACATCTTTATTGATCCTGGGAACGCTTCAGTGGACTCCCAGCGCTTATCTCACCATTAAAAGCATCTCTTGTGACGAACCACAATTTAATTAGATGACAATCACGGTTAACAATGCACGGCTAGCATCACAAAATTTGCACATTAGCACTGGCAGTGATAAATTTCAGTATCCCAGCAGGGACAGCTTGCATCCCACATTTAACCCATTCTTTACAACAAAGCTGTGTTTTACAATTTTAAAAAATCATAAGAATTTTATACTACAAGCAATAAAGACTTTAAATATTTTACTTTTTTTCTGTGTTGTAAAAGTACAAAATGACTTCAGCGAGGCGTTAGACTGTAAGATAAACATCTCATTAAACTATATCCTCAAACAAGCTGAGAGGTTTCTGCAACTTTCCCAGAGATGAGCCCAGGTTGCATCTTTCCCATCTCTTTTCCTGAAGGGTACCAACATGAGCAAGTTCATGAAACCAACCACTGGAGGGCAGCATAAAATGTAAACTCCATTGACCTGTACAGAGTTTGCTTCTTTTTCACAAAACAATAAAAATTTTAAAACAAAAAACAGTTTCTCTTTAAACATGAGCGTCAAAAATGCATTAAATACAATCATGTTGGGCGTCCAAGAAATTAACAGTGGCGCATTAATAACCCTCTGGCGCATAATTAATTTATACAAGCAAAACCAATGTGTGTAGTTTTCAAAATTCTTTGAAAATGACACTCTGCAGATGAAACCAACATTTACTTGATGTTTTTCATCAGTATAATGTATCACGTTTATCAATTAACTAGCTTGAAAAGTGAAACCATCATCAGAAGGGTTACAGTGACAACAATGGGATGACACTATTTTTGGCAAGGGACAGATTTAGAGGCCAGGGGCTAATAGCAATGAAGCATTTGTCAGTCATCTCTGTATTTAAAAAATCCCTTGCACTCCATTTTCTACTGTTTGTTTATATTAACCTCTGGTTGAACTCTCTTTAGTAGCAGCCTCTTTTGCCAGAAAGTTCAGTGAACATTCAGCATGGAAGCGGAGAGCATGTCATCTCGAATCTATTAGCCCACAGGGGAGATTTCAGCATCCAGTGTGTGTGTGTGCCTCTCGCCCCTTCTCTCACTCTTTCGCTCTGAAACATAGACATGTGTGCGCGCACGCACACGCAATCGCACACACTAGGTGCGCTGCTAACCCACACATTTTCCATACTGATGATGCATGTAACTGAGATTATTGCATACAGTGCCCTGGTGTTGACCTCGCCTTTTCACTCATGCCTAATAATCTCATCATAGCACGCACTATATCACTCTACTGCAGAGCTCCATGGAGCTAAGGAACTGAAACAATAGAAGATAAAGTTGTCGGACAACATTTAAAGTTTGTGAGTTTGCTAGGATTTTTTTTCTTCAATACCCTGCAATAAATCTATAAAACACATTTTCATAGAATAAATAGGGTAATACAGAATGCAACTGTACAACTTATAAGTAGGTATAATGCAAATCCAGCACTTCAAATGTTTTGAAGTGGGGTTCTGTGAAAAGGTTATGAACAATTCATGTCTTACCTGTTATGGATAGCTCCTTGAACATCCTCAGTTTGAGGAAATAGTTTAATTATGGCTGGACTGACAAGCTAGTTGCTAATTGTAGTGGGGCTGAGACCAAACTAGATGGCTGGCGCTTTATAAAGTTCTAATGTTGTTTTTCCTTTGGCTGCTCCCTTCTGCAGGGGGCACCACAGCGAGTAAACTCTTATGATAGATCTGCCCGTTGTTTAACACCAGATACCCTTCCTGACGCTTGGGCTTGAACCTGCAGCTTCAGGATCACAAGACTGCGGCACTGACCACAGAGCGACCACAGCCCCTTTAAAAAGTTCAAATGTCTAAATAATTTATAGCCATTCACGTGCTATCATTTTCCATCACATCTGTTCTGGCTGATATTTTATAATATACCTGTTGGGAGTGTTCCAAGCTGCACTAAAAATGTTACAGCTAGCTGCTATTGCACTGTTTTGTGCTTGCAAACAATAGGATTTGATGTAAATAAGCATGTAAAAAGCTTATTGAAATACTGCGTTTGCATGAACTGCTATGAAAGTTTTGATATTTAAGTTGTTGGCAGCAATCCACTTTGTCTTGCTTGGACTTGCCATTAGCTTACCAGTCTGGTCAGACTTAAACTCTATTTTTCCAAACTGAGGTTGTTCAAAGAGCTGTCTACAACAGGCAAGATAATGATTCTCTTTAATCTTTTCACAGAACCCGGTTTCTAAAGATCTGAACTATCCCTTTACCTGCATGAATCATTTTTCTGACACTAACATATATTTAGGTTACCAACAATCCAGCACTTACAGTACATTTGGTCATTTTAGGCCATAATGTTTGATGAAATCAATGTTTATAACTAATTCATGACACAAAATTAATTAAAGCATTTAAAGAAAAAAATTATGTCTAATTTCATTAATCTTTTCTTATAGTGACACGAAGAACTATTATTTTTTAGCAAAGTGATCGCTAATCAAAGTCACCAACTGGCTATTACAGTGTTGGTAGAACTGTGCACCGATCTCCAGGAGTGCACAAACTTGTGTGGGACTCCGACTTCACAAGCTGAAAATTTGTTCCACAAAACTGCTCTAGAATGGAGGCAGTCTATATGTGTTTAAATGAGGCATGGGCCAGAATTAAAGCTAAAAATATCCTAATTTTAACTGGCTGTAATCAATTCATAAATGAATAAATAAATGATTTTAACCTTAATGTGGACTGACAGATAAGTCTGCAGCTAAACTTTTCCCTAAGAAAATATATACCATTTATTTTATTTAAAAACTAAAAACTATTCAAGTTGCTCTACTTCTGTTTCTTCTCTAAGAACGAAATAATGCTATAAATTGCTTTTGTTCTTTTTGTATTGGTGTATAGATACACAGCATGATAGAATGTGCTGAGATTTGGTTTACTTTTTTTGTTCTGCTGTTTATCTGAGGTTGTAATTTCCGTATTTTAAAACCTGATGAGGACTATTTTATGTTTTACATACTGGTACACAACCCTTTAAAATAAAAATTTGAAAGAAAATGTGTTTACTTTTCATTGAGAATGTAGAAAAGATTCTGATTCTTGGAACGGCTTGCATTGCATTTTCATCTTTGCGCCTTTCAGTGCATCTAGAAGCACTCCTGCATAATCAATATAACTAAATCCTACTTGAGAAATTTTTTTTAACACATAAGGAAATCTCAGTCCATGAACCAAAATCTGTAAGATGCAAACTCACGCAAAGCTGAATGCTGTCGTAGATCATTCAGTTTTCTGTCTGCTTGTGCTCTTTTTGCCTCATGTTTTGCAAACCGAGTTGACAACTTGAGTGTTAATATGAAACAGTAACATAAAAATCCTAAAGTACATGATAGTCGAGACAAATCTGCCAAATGTCCTCCAGGTGAGAATTTACAACAAGGCAATTTAGCTCTAATGTGCTCAACAGCTATATGAGGACACATTATTACTTTAAACAAAAGAAACGGTTGGATGTTAAGGTCTAACTGTACATTAACATTGCAGTTATGAGGTCGTTTGTGTGACACGGTGGATTTAGTTTTGTTATCATTTATTTTATTGGCAAGGTTATTTTTGGAACAGAGCTCAGGCGGCATCAATCAGAGTCTGACTGCATTCCTCTTTTAGAAATATTCCATTTATGTATAAAATTATTACTGCTTCTTTTGTCAGATTCATATTTGAGAGCCTGTGAGAAACGTGACATCAGCCTTCCCGTTATTTAGTCACACGGAGCTCATCACAGTGTGACAGTCTTATTAGTGGCCTGGGGCACGTGATTTAATCACCTCCTACTTAGCTCCACAAATGACACGGTTTTATCTCCTGTCAGTCTGGAGATAGCAGGAAGTGGTGTTAATCTGAGACGGCACGCAGGTTAGTTTTTGTTAGCTTGCACAAAAAGAAATAGCTTTGTGGTGATTTAGATGTGAAGTCTCATAAAACCCCACAAAACAGCATCAAACTATTCAGGTGCAACAACAAAGCAGTCAAATATGATACTCTAAACAATTCTATAGTTTGTTATTAATAATTTAATAATTTCTTACCTGTTGTAGATTGTTCTTTGAACAGCATTAGATTGAAGAAATAATGTTTAGGTCCGAAAGGACTGATGAGCTAACGGCTAGTTTGAATTCGGCTTACACCAAAGGAATGGCTTTCATTTTAAGACAGCACTAATCTTTGAAATTGCATCGTGGTTCATCTGAATGCTGCTTTAAAAACCTTGACATCAGTGTCAGTTTTGCATTAAAGTTGTTTTCATAAAATTCTGTAGTTATTTGCAAACACAAGTAGCGTCAGCAGCAGTAGGTTACACTTCTGGTGCTTTCTTGCAGCACTTCTGACAGAAACTTTACAATATTTCTAGCAGGGTTCATAAAGTAGCGGCCACATAAATCGCTGTGAAATTTTGAAAACTGGAGTTGTTTTAATACAGCAGAATCCTTTTTGTAATTGGGTCCACTCAGACCATTATGGGAAGGCTAAAAGTGAGTAGTTTGATGAACAACGCAACATTCTTTTGACATCTTTATTTAAATGCATATTTTGTTCATCTCTGCATTACTTTTTGCAGCCTGCATCATGCTCCAATAATACACCAGAAACATTCGACAACCTGCTTTTACTTGGCAAAGTCATTTCTGTAGATCTACTCTGAGGGGTGAGGTGAAAATTCATTAAGCACAAGAACATCCTTATGGGTACGCCAATTTCATCCTCATTAAATGCATTTATTTTGCTGGCCCATTTTCCTCAAAAACATGCTGCTTAACTTAGAAAGAAGCGATAACCTCCAGCAAATGCCCTTAGCATAACTGCGTTTGATCATATTCAAACAGGAGAGTCTCTTTTAACTTCCAGAGGCATGTTCAGATTAGTATCCTACCGACTGCTAAGAGAGTCAGACTCTGGGACACGAGAGATTTAATGTGGTGCCGTTTAGAATAGCGGCAATTAGATTCATGATGGGGAAGGAAACTACAGTAAGTTTAACAGAAAATGATTTAGCATACATCCTCCGAGGCTAACAGTTGTAATTAGAAAAGCTTCTAGCATCTTCAGGTAAGACGGTGTGTGTGATTTTGAAGTGTGTTACTCTGAGGAAAAGGTTACCAAAAAAGTAATAACGTCGAGGGTACATCTTGCCATCAAATAGCAACAAGAAAACTTCAAGAGCAGCTTGTTTTAAAAACTGTTTGGCGTAAGCTCCAATTGATTTTATTAATGTTTCCATTTATTTCAGTAAAACCTTAGACCATGATATGTTAACAACTTTCTTTCTGCACTATGACTTGATTTTTATTCATTTGTCATTATCTTTATATAAACTTTGCTTAATCTTTCTTTTTACGATGTCCTACATCACTGTCTGCAGCTGGCATCAACCTTTTATACTTAGCACAGTTACATTTTGCAAATTTAATCTTAAAGCTGAAGTTACAGTTTAAGAGAAAACAACTTTGTTCTCAGTAAAGTGAACTTTCTATTAAGACAATGTGTGAATATCGCCTGCATAAATTAGCAAAGAGATTTAGCTCATTTTAGTGTTCAAAGCAAGAACAGGATTGGTCTCAAAACAGAACCCTGAGGGACTCCACATGGGTAGTATCTGACACTGTCTGGTTTTTAGATGTTAGTGCTGCTGCACAGCAAGGAGCAACACTCCTGATGAAAAATACCGTTAACAAAATACGTTTACAGCATCTTAGCAACAATTCAGCAGCATTAAAGATCATTACAGCAGTTATTGCTCTGTTTTTGGCACAATATTTATATGACCTGAAGACTAAAAAAGACAAGGACATTTTAGTTCTTGTAACAGAGTGATGTTCTCGCATACTACAGTGTTTAAATAGTACCGGGTGTACTGTATGTACGGTATGTAGCGCCTTCTAATGTTAGGAAGGTTGAAAAATACACTTTTTCTTACCCAAATGCTAACAATGAATGTTTATTGGCGCCACAATGTTAAAATAGTTAGGCTACATTAGTTATTTAAAAAATAATCCCATTTGTAAATATAGAAATATTAGAAATATAGTAATCAGCTGTTGCAAAAGACTGTAATATTAGCTGTCAAGTTGGATAGTGTTTGGTAAATTCAGATAATTGCCAGATCAGATTTTTTTAGCATAGCATTGAATTGTGATAGAACGCTCTATTAATTCATTGATCTAATCCAGAATCCTTACTTTCTAATGTACAGCTAGTACCAGTAAGCATAGAAGTGAAACTGGTGGTAAGACAATACTTTTACAACATGACATAACTGTGGTCTGTGACACTGATGTTAGAGTGATCAGAACAACAAGTTGAGTCATTTAAAAGACTGGTAAGACTCCACGTTTACACAAAGTCTGATTATTTTTTATTGTTTTAATGTTTAGCACTCATAATGAGAGTCGCCCTACATATAAAGCAGTTAATTAAAATTGTGACCATAAATAAAACATATGATATGAATTTATTACGGATAAACGACAATACTTATTAAGATGTCCAACAATCTCACAATTAAAAAAAAAAAAAAAATCTTTCACAACTTCTTTTTTATTGAAACGCCCACTTGTTATGTTTAATGTTTTTGATGCCAGTGTTTTCCTTGTACACGTGTGAGGGGTTAAGTGACGGCAGTAAAGGTTTGTTTGTTTCCATACTGCTCCCTGTCCTCGCCAATAAACTGCAACAATGTGCCTTGAAAGTCTGCTCATAAAACTTTTATGGAACTTGGAGAGCTTAAGTAATCTTCCTCAGCTCTGCCGTAGCCTGCAGCGTGCAGGATGTCTGCTTATATTAATTTCATGGAGTTTAGGAGGTCACCAAACTCATTTGGAGATTTTTACTCATTTATGAACTCTGCAACCCTCATGTTCTGCACTGCTCTAAGTTACTGGTCCAGATATGCTAAAATTTACATGGGATTTTATATGGCTAGGTGTTAAAAAAAAAAAGTACGGAGCTTTTGAAGTTTAAAGTGCAGAGCTGAACGAATCTGTACTTTGTAATGGCATTTACCTGTGTTTTAATGAAACGTATGCGCACATACGTGTTTTATCTGACTTGTGTAAAGGAAATTGGGCTGCTGAAGCAGAGGATGATGGGTTGAGCATTAGAGCTTTTGGGGAAATTGGTTTATCCAATATTCTAAAGGCTTGCAATAAGACAATAGGCTTCTAAAAAAGCAGCTTAGCTACAAAAAAGTGAAACCCTGAGAGTGAAACTGAGCAAATGAACTCATTTGATGCTCTTAACTCTCAGAGTAGGCATACTGTCATTGTAAGAGAAATGATAAGGCATTCCTTTCAGTAAAAAAAAAAAAACTAAAATAAAGTTAAGATACCAAAGCAGGGCTATAAAAAGGACGCAGTTAAAACTTAGTTCAGAGGTTAATCTGATTGTACTTTCTCACAATGACCTCGGAGCAGATTGACTCTTATGGTGGGGACAGCTTCACTGCCCACAGAAGCCCCTTGACAAAGCCAGTTTGTGGCAGACTTCCATCTGCAGCAGCTCTCCCAGTGAGAATGTTTAAAACCAATGAGGCCTCACATCTGTGCAGGGGCTGGGCTTGGTCAGGGGGATAGTGGGTGATTAATTGATGGTCACATCTTGCTGACTGCTGCCCACACCGCTTTGATGAAGAGGGATTAGCCTGTTCACCATGGCCTTTGCTGATAATAGGAGAACGAAGAGGAAATGCTCATGTCACGCTCCATGGCAAGGATTTCAATCAAAGACAACTTTTTAAAACCAGTAAACCCCTTAGTTTCCTGCTGGCTTCTCTGTTTTATTATCTAACAGTGATGAATAAGTTGTCTTGTGTCTTATTACCTGCATGTTCAAAGAAAACATGCACACAACCTACACATTATAGGTTATTGTACTGTACACAAATGTAGCTTTTTTGTCTTTCCTCAAGATGTATATTTGTTAGTAACAGTACCATTATAACAGTAGTGCAATGAAATAATACAGACACTATTCATACATTACATGTAGTAATCTAAAACTAACTTATTTAAAACAAGTGCTGGCTTGTGAATGAGAAAGATTACGTCATAGAAATGGGCTAATTACTACAGTTTTTTTTAGTGGACACCTAATAAATTTAGTTCAGTTAGTGAGATTTTATGGTGATCTGCATATTTTTTCATAGTTGCACACAAGATATTCTGGATGTATGGAAGGTGAGCTGTTTTACCTAAAGGGTCATTTAGGTAGTCAACAAACAAACATAACATACGTGACATTAAGGTAACAATTGCATTTATAATCATTATCTGGATGAGTACACTGCTGGGGTCAAATTGAGCCCAAGCTCAAAAGCGATTAATATACTTCTGTTTCAGTTTATATTATTTGTAATGCACTAGTTCACAACAAAAATCATTTCAAAATGCTTTAGTAAAAAACAGACAGGTCCAAATCAAATCCAATTACAACTTAATCCAATAGAGTTGCTTTCCAATTGAAATCGATTTGCATAAAGTGCATTTTAATCCAATTGTAATCCAGCAACCAGATTTATTAACTCATAAAATGTTGTCTTTCTGGAGAATTTTCATGTAGGTTTAGTCCTGCATCCTGGGCATGCACAGGGTGGCAGGCAACAGTGGAGAGGAGCAAGAAACTTCCAACAGAACCAGAACCGTGAGAGGTGGCCATCTGCTTCAGAGGAGAGGGGATGAGAGGACAGAAAAGAAATACAAACACAAAAAGACCAGGAGTGCTTTAGTGCTTTCTTTGGGAAAGGGAAACACAGAGTTTATGACCGCAACAATTTCAAAGTGGAGTGTTTTAGATACTTTGTTTCTGTTGGTTATGCATGGATAATAATTGTATTTTTCTTTTACAAAAAGCAAAATCCCTTTGTGCCCACTAAACAAATAAATATGGAGCTGTTTTAACCTTGTTCTCATTCTCAATTTGTCACAGTCAGACTTATATAATGTGCTGAAATGGTAAATGACAAAGAGGAAATATCATACAATATAAAAAATAAAAAATAAATGTGGGAGGGAGGATCTTTAGCCAAGTTAAGCATGGTTTTCTGTATATTTTGACACAATGGCTAGTGTGAATGTTCTGGCCATCTAGTGGTGCTAGATTGCTAGATAAGTATTGCAGTTGTTTTGTTAAACTGCAAGTGAAGAAAAAAGTACACTAACAAAAAATATCTGTAGTAATGTAGATGGGGCCTTAAAAACATAGAGAGTGACTTACAGATAATCTGGTTAACACTGACACAAAATTTACTTTAACATCCATAGTTTTTACACTGAAAATAAAAAATACATATTTTACAGTGATGCAAGAAAACTGAGGAAAACTCATACCTGAGGTGATTCTTTCTAGCAGCACTATTGCACATATGATAAACACGGACATCACAAACAGCAGAGGAAAATGATTGTCTTGAGGTTGTAAGGTTGAGGTACAGTTTCATCTATCTGAGCCTTTATTTAGCCCCCCATCCTGTCTCAGGACTCTATGAACTGAGATCAGTCTGCAGTTTTCCCCAGAGACAACACTAATGTCACATACCTACTTGGCTCACCAATATTTCACAACCAAACCAAACCTATTAGGGATGACTACTTACCATAGACAAGATGTGTCCTTCACAGCTGCAACCTTCACATTCTGGCTATTCTCAATCTTGGCAAAACTACACAGAGACATATATATATATATATGTGTGTGTGTGTGTGTGTGTGTGTGTGTGTGTGTGTGTGTGTGTGTGTCATTAAAAATATAGCTTTATATGCAAACACAATATCTGAGTACCGTGAGAAAAATAGTTATAATTATAAATATACCATAAATGTGTGTAAATGATTTTTGATGGGGGGAAATAGAAAAACACTTTTCAGACCATCAAGATACCATAACTAGAGAAAGGAGGAAGTTGTGGCCACATCAGACGAGCGCTCTTCTTAGTAAAAGGGACCTTTTCCTGGCAAAAAAAAATGAAAATACACTTAAGGTATTTTTTTAAGTTGAATATTGTTGATTAACCCCTAGATCCTACCTTGCTATTGTATGTTCAAATATGCATTTTTTTTCATATGTTTAGTTCAATTAGCTAATTCAGGCTTTTAAAAAAAAGTGTCATGTTATACTGTGACTGACAGTGTCAAGGCCTGTTAGCTGGCTGGGAGGGTGTGTAGGTGGGACCTTAAGTCGAAGGTATAGCCCCACATCCATTGAGTTCAGTTTAGATTTTAAAAATGACCCTGACCTGTTGGATTTTACTTCAGTGCTAAGACCGGTGAGTTAAAAGAAACATCTTGCATTGAATAAATTTTAAAACATTTAAAAAACAAAATAACTTGACTTCTATTCTTTAGTTGAAAACTTTTCGCTTCCCATCCAAGGAGCTTTCTCACTTTAAACTAGGAGAGTGGGGAGTTCCAAGCTTTTTGTCTCGATCCATCGTCAAGGTTTGGTTTACGGTGGCCTGGCTCCAAGTTGGACCGCCCAGTGCTGAAACAAAGTGCTTGTTATGGACAGGAGTCCAACAACAAAACACTGCTTCAGATCAGGGAGGCATTCAATCGCTCTTAGTCTGACCCCTCCCCCGGAGGCCATGTTTAACATGGGAAACCCTGGCAAACATGGACCCCAGGATCACAGAGGTACGCAAACTCCTCCACCGCGTTAAGGTGGCGATTGTTCAAAGGAGACTTTTTTTTTTTTTTTTAATTTAATTTCTTTTTTTTTTTTCACAGCTGAGTCATTTATTCCAATCCATTGCCAAATCAACAGAGACAAAAGACAAAAACACACACTGACACATTCAGGTTCAATTTAAAATGTCTGATTAAGCAAACTCACACATGCACTCATACAATTTAAGAGGAACAATTAAATTAAGGCTTTTGATTTTATAGTGGGGAAACCGGAGTGCCCGGGGTAAACCCACAAAACAGAAAATGTTTGGTGGAACCAGGATGTAAACCAGAAAAAGTTCTTGCTGAGAGATGACACTGTATAGTTTACAATCAAGTCATTTTCAAACATTTATCATTATTCTGCATGTACCAGGCCAATTGTACATACTGCAACACAGTCCATATTCCTGGTTCCAAAAAGTTTGTTTTTGGTGGTAATAATTCTGATTTCCCAGTTCTGACTTACTCTTCACTAGGCATGTGTGTTGTACAAGTAAAAAGCCTAACAAACCAGTTCCTCTTCTTCCTTTTTGGCTTTTTCGTGTCAAGCAATTTCATTTTTGCCTCAAGATGTAGAATTTTTTCGTCCATGATGTTTTGCAGTTCATCGTTTTTATCAATGGTCTCTTGATCGGACTTGATTTCTAGTGGTCCTGGCAGTTCGTTTTGAAGATGCTCCATGGGTTCAGTGAAAGGCTCCTCAGCTTTTGGAAGCTGTTCGTTCAGAGCCGTGAGTTCAGGTTTGGGTTCAAGTTGTTCATCTTGGTGAGCTTCTGTGATCTCCTTATCTTCTGCTGGTAACTCCTCAAGGTCCGCCTGAGTCTCTGTATCCTGGTCCTGTGTGGGTTGGATGTTGTTTTTGCTCTGTAGGTTTCTGTTAGCAGCCTCTAGCTCCCGATTTAGGCGGTCAATCATATTTTTTGATTGATCCAATTTGACCGTTTTGTCAAACAGTTTGTTCCCAAGATTTCTCAGCTCACTTTGAGCTTGCTCCAGTTTGGATTCCATTTGAAGCTTTGACTGCACAATGTCCTTTAATTCAAAGACATCTTTTACACAATCTTCCTTTTCTTTGTAGACTTTGTGTAGCTCTTGCTTTAGGTAGTCAATGGTTGATGTTGCTTCATTAAGCTGACTTTGAAGTTTTTCCAGCTGGGACGCAGTTTCTAAACCAGTCTGCCCGTCTTGTGTAGCTCGGACCATTTTCTTTTTAGCTGCCTCCAAGTCCCGATTTAGGCTGTTAATCAACTTCCTGGCTGCAATGGAGTTAAAGTCAGCATTAAACTCCCTGACTCGAGATTCACTCAGCCAGTTTTGGGTTTTCTCCAACTCAGCTTTAAGTTCAAGGTTTGACTCCTCAAGGTTTTTTAAATGGAGAATGGTTTGCTCACAAGCCTCCTTTTCGTTGCGAACTTGGTTGAGTTCTTTTTTCAGTTCGTAGATAATTGTCTCATATTTTTGGGGAGTTTGCTCTTGTCGTTGGGTCGTCAGCTTTTGAATTTCAGACATAGCCTCGCAGAGTTTGGCCTTCAACTCCATGTTTTCTTGAAACAGCATAAATGGATTCATCATTGGCAGAGGCTGATGAAACACTGGGTATCCACTTGGAGGAATGATGTTTTGATAATTTGGAGGTCCATGGTGGTACTGATTGTAGTTTGGATAGGTCTCTTGATTGTAATATCCTCCGGGGCGAGAATACCTTTGCGGCCGACGTTCCTGTCGAAAGTTTTCCCTGTGATCCATATTCCTGGGTCCTGAACCAGTAGCAGCCATTGGAACTGTCTGGAAAGTGTTTTCTTGTGAATACATCTGTTGTTTTTATCCCTAAAAGCAAATGTGTTTCAAAAGTAACTTTGCAATGTACAACTTTTACCTTGACGTCACAACGTTTAGGAGAAGAATGAGAGAATTCCTAATATTCTAGAATCTGTTAATCAAAGGTGTGTGATGTCATAAAGGAGCATGCATCACTGTGGGAGGAGCCTATTTTTTTTCAAAGTAAAATTTATTTCATGCATTCCAATAGGAGGGGCCTATCTTTTCAAAATAAAATAAAATCCAAACAATTGGAAATTAAGAAATTATGTGTTGTATGCTTTCAAATACTATTTTGAAGACCACAGTTTCTAGAGTAATTGCAGTTTTTAGCACTGAAAACTACAATTATTCTAAAAACTTATGTCAACAGCTCATTGGCTAAAACTTTCTTAAAAAAAATTTCTGAAACTTTTTTACTTCTGCCAAGGACATATATGTTTTCGGTAGCGTTTGTTTGTCTGTGCACAAGATTACTTAAAAAGTAATGAATTTTCAGGAAATGTGGAGGTTGTCACAAAGAGCAAATGATTTTGGTGGTGATCAGGATCACGATCTGGCGCCTACAATTTTTAATGACCCTATGACCCAGGCAGAGGATTGTGCCCTCGGGATGCTTCTAGTTTTGTTTATATGTTTTAATGACTCCGCTCCAGTGACAGTTTTATTGACTTTATTGTGTCTTTCGCTCTTTCTGCCTTAGATCTAATTTTTCCACAAGGTTTTTTTTTTTTTCCCCCATGAAAATATGGATTGAAATAAATAACATTTTATGCTAAAAATGCTATACTTGGGAGGTTACCAAGCAACTTGGTTCTTCTGAAATATTAAGACACTTTTAGCTTTTGTCATCATGCGTAACCATAGCAACAGAACAGTTATGTACAAGTCAGAGCAGCAGATTTACCTTTATAATTTACAAAATGCTGCTCAAATAAGACCATAAATTTAGACAAGCTGAAAATCAGCCATCAAGGATGTAAGACAAAAGCAACATGAAGACCCAAATGACTTCATCGATTTTATTTTTCTTTTCTGAACAGCCGTTTTTAATTTTATTTAAAAAACGTATAGTTTATTTGAAGATTTTTTTTAATGATTTGTCTGTGAGTGTGTACAATGGGTATTGTTTGTTTGTTTGTTAAAATGCTTAAGTTTTCATTATCAAAACACTGAAGATGAATTAAAACAATATTGCTATAATCAGATCAAAACATATTATTAGTCACATGGAACGTCCTTATGGTTTAAAGTGGTTCTGTGGAAAGGTTATTAACAAATGATATCCTGCCTCTTGTAGATAACTTTTTGAATGACCTCAGTTTGGCAAAATAAAGTTTAGCTCTGACTAGACTGCTGAGCTAACGGCTAGTGAAGAGCAAAGTGTACTGCTGCCACCCTCAAACAACACTAAAGTAAAAAATGCCATAGCAGTTCATGCAAATGCTATTTTATAAACCTTTACATTGACATCAATTTTACATTATAGGGTTATTCTGACTGGAATATCATTCATTTCCAGTTGGTAGTGCTGTTTGAGCTAAAAAAAATACCATTAAATTTTATGTAAATAATCATGTAATGTAAAGCAACCATATAAAGGTTTCTAAAATAACATTTGCATAAAACTGATATTAAAAGTTTGAGAATGGAGTTGTTTTAAGATAGCAGGAATCTATTTTGGTTTTTACTATACTTGATGAGCTCTTAGCTCATTAATCCAGTCATAATTAAACTCTGTTTCTCCAAACTGACGTTATTCAAAGAGCCATCAACAACAGGTAAGATATTAAGTGTTCCTAACATTTCCAATGTGCCACATTTTAAAATATCTTTTGCTTTAAATTGCTAATAATTTTGTGTCTTGTAATTTGCTTAATGTGTGTACACTGATGAGATAATTCACCAAGAGATGAAGCGATGGGATATTATACTGTTTCTCTTTTTTTTCAGTGGGAAAGAAAAGTTGGGTTTGATTTATGTTCTCCCAGATTTTATTGAACCACACAAAGGAACTCTCCACCTTGACCGCTCTATTAGAGTACGAAGCCAAAGTTATCAATCGAGGTGGTGAAAGGAAGGAAACTCTTCCCAACAAGCCATGCTTTCTCTGCCTAATGGATCACACAATGCTGCAGAAAGCGAAAAAGAGAGTGAGTGAGTGAGACGGAGAGAGCAGGATGTTGCTCCTTCAGTACGGTTTTGACTGATTATGCATTTTTTCTTTAAGCTATTCATAGAAGATAGATTTATCATTCCAATTTGTCAAACTACCAAAGATTTCAATTAATTATGTGCAACGAAAGACTGGTGTATTAGGCCTCTCTGTCAGCACTCGTCTGAGTCCCCATTTACAGGACTCAAAATAAAGAGGTATCAGAGAGGTGCTTGGATCCACTAGTAATTAATTTGATGAATGCCTCAGCGGCACAAATAGTGGCAGCCGTGCATCTTTTCATCAGACACAAGCGACAGTCTCTGTGCTCGGTGCTAATTTGAGGGGGCAACTCATCTGTATAGTGGATGTGCTTGTGGCGGGGTCTATTCTTCAACCTATGCCTCCTGCTGTCCAGACAGTGTGTGGGGGCCTTATGTTTTCTGTCAACTTTGTCCTTGTGCCAAGCAACTTGCTCCACTTAGTGCCCAGTTTTTTCACTCTGTGGCATGAACCTGATAATGGGAGGCCTGCTGGATTAATGGAAGGTGTAATCCTGTTATTTTCCTCCTGCTGCTGCTGCTTCTGTGGCTTGGTTATGGTCTTTTGGACAGCATATTGCAATCATAACATTAACATCATATCTAACCAACCATATGAGAAATATATAAGCAATAACCTGATTAAAAAATGATAATAACAACTCTTCCATTTTGGAGCATTTCTGATTACAAATTTAAGGACTAACAAGAAATCTACACAGTAACAAAAAAGCAGATAACACAGTGGGAGGTGTGATTGGGCCAATCTAAAATGATGGATCATATTATTGTTATTAGGTGAAAGCATCAACGGTCGCCGTTTGTGATGCAGACCGTCAGTGTCGGCAGGAGTTTCAGCTGAACAAAGAGATAATTGGACTGGTGCCACATAATTCAGTTCTATATTTTCACAAAGGGGGGTGGGGGTGTGGGGGCATCATTATAAATCAGGTCAGCCACTGATGCAAGACCATAAATCACAGAAAGACATAGCTCAAACAATTAGATAATTACTATACCACCGTGTCACGGCTGCTAGGATGTTTTGCTTTACCGCCATGAGATAGAGGGGAGAAAGTGACAAACGGCGCTGAGAACCCACAATAACACTTTTAGCAGGAAACAAAAGTCGCAAAACCAATAAGATATAAACACATGCATGCAGATGCTTTATTAGGAAAACCAATTTTAGGTCAATGAACCAGTTGCACACAAAAATACAAAAGAATTATTTCAATATGTTATGTATACTTTGGTCTAACATCTTTTGATCAAACATATAAGTAATTATATACATCTCTGGTAAGGGTCTCTTTGCTATATGATTACATGGATTGTCACTGACCCCTAGTGTTTCTCAAATGTTCAGTTACAGTGCTTGAATTACACTTCCTCTAATTATATTTATGACCCTTGATTACCTCAAGGCAAAGAAGCAGCCTGAAATCCAGAGGCACGAGTCCAGTTGACCCCAATTGAAAGTGTCATTTCACGGAATTGCAGAGTTGGAAATGCTTGTGTAACCAAGGATGAGCAGATATTAATTCCATGTTCCTTCTCAGCTTCGTTGTTTGATATTTGAGCAGCTCCTCCGATGCATCCCTCTCTCCTCAGATGGGCGGGTGGAGCACTGTCTGCTCCGCTCTTGTGTCAAACCAGAGTGCGAGGAAGCTCCAAGTGCAGCAAAAAAATTGAGGTCACAGCACCAGAGTGAACCAACTGGAACAGATTGTTGTAGAACCTCCAGGCTTTTGCAGACACGTGTTGATCCCAGAACAGCATGCCCTCGCTTTTACCTTCCTACCCTTCTTTGCAGCTCCCCTGAGAGTGGCTGGAATGGATAGGGAGAATGTCCTGGTCCATTACTACAGCTTCTGACTATTATATGCACCTTCTTGTATGGGTTGCTGATATAAAAGACACACAAAAATCCGAAAAAGGGGAAATTTTAGGGGAGCACACAGTGCATTTTTAACTGCAATTTACCAACTTATTGCTTTTAGAATGTGTGTTGAATAATATATTGACTAGCATATGCATTAGAGGAAATTCTTCTTTTAATACAGTGGTATATATATGTAACAGTAAATTAGATCAATTTCGAAGCTTGTACAATCAGATGACAGAGTTTTCTCAAACCAGCCGAACAAAATGTATATGTCTCATTAGATTACTGTCTCCAAAGCACTTTAAATAGATATTAAAGAACTCTGCATAAGCCCCATCTGCTCCAGTACATATCCCCACAGAGAGAGGCAGTGTTTTAAGGCACAATTGATCCTTTAATAATGTCATGACCACTGCATGACCCGTAGCAGGGGGTGTGTTTGTCGGGGTGGGTTGGGGAGGACTGGTGTCCGCAGACATGTACTGTAGATACATAAACACACAGCTCTCACACACACACATCATGTAAGAAAATCAGAAAAAGTGTTCTACAGTCAGGTGATGGCTGATGAGAAGAAGACAGGTACGATATCTCTGCTTAAGAACATGGGTATTCAAAGTGTCGTCTTGAGTTAAGTGACTACAACCGGAAACATTTCTGACATTCTGTCATAATTGTCACTTTACATGAAAGCTGCATCGACAAAGAGGGAGCACTGACAGCAGATTGACCTCAGATGTTGTTCATTTGATTGATATCTTTATAGACAATGATCTTTTTCTGCACTGCAGTGGTGGCTACACGGGGAGCCATAGGGAGGGGGCAAATACAGGAGAAATGTCACACTAGGGAAGTCAGCGAGGCGTAAAGCCCTGCCTGACGAGTGCAGGGTCAGTGGCTCCTCACTGCCCCCTTTGTGCCCCGGGTAAAATGATCTAAGTGATTCTGGACCTCTGCCACCGATCCGCCGGAGTGCAGGAGTCAACCGCGTGGGCACGCCAGGCTGAAGACTGGCAAATCATTTGCTGGTAAAACTGCACGCAGTGTGCAAATGCCAAGAGAACAGACTCAGTCTTCTGGTTGGTTTCATTTGAATGTTTCAGTTTGTTTGTGATTAACTGGGACATATTCTAAAATGTCTTAATAAACATTTGCTTAACATTGTCAACCAGGAGAACTCAGAGAGCACAAACCTCCTCCATTGCCAAAGGATCATTAAAAAACAGTATGATCTGAATCACGACCAAAATCTAATCACTTTTTGTGACAACCCCAACATTTGCTGAAAATTTCATGAAAATCTGCTCCTTCTTTTTTAAGTAATCTTGCTAACAGATGGAGAGACGGACAATCTAACCAATGAACACTACCAAAAATATAGCCTCCTTGGCAGAGGTAATAAGTAATATCAAAAATAACTGATTAAACAGGGTTGTTAAGCTTTTACTGCAGTTTCTTCACTTTACAGCTTTTTTAGTACAATTTCTAATGCTGTTTATCTGTAACTAGAGTTGAGGAGAGAGGTGAAGATTGTTCTGATCAATTATTTGGGAGAACAGCTGTAAGGCAGAAACCACATCAGCAGATAAATGATCAAAGATTAAACTCTACTTATAGTGTACTGTATCTGGGCTTCTGATTGTAAACTGCCTGTTTGATGAG
Source organism: Kryptolebias marmoratus (assembly GCF_001649575.2). NCBI lineage: Eukaryota > Metazoa > Chordata > Actinopteri > Cyprinodontiformes > Rivulidae > Kryptolebias > Kryptolebias marmoratus. Next base: position 15,430,647 of record NC_051440.1, on the reverse strand, counting down.
CGCAGTTAGATAGTTCGTATTTTTTTGAAGTGAGGTTCAGTGAAAGTTATGAACAAACAATATCTTGCAGATAGCTTATGTATAGCCTCAATTTGGAGAAACAAGATTTTAATTTTGGCATGATTAATAACTAACAGCTAATCAGATAGTAGAACCACTCCAGCTGACTCCTTTCGATGCAGAGGAGCAGCAACTCTACTCCAAGGTCCCCCCGATGTGTGAGGTCCTCACCATGTTGCTGAGGTTGAGCCAAGCCACTCTACGGAGTCATTTTAGCCACTTGTCTCCCATTTCTTTGGTCATGATCCACATTTTATGACCATGAGTGAGGGTTTAAATGCAGACAAACTAGTAAATTGAGAGCTCTGCCTTTTGGTTCAGCTCCTTCTTCACCAACAAAAGACCAGAACAACACCTTTATAACTGACAGTTAATCAATCAATCAGCCCCCAATTTATTAATTCTCGCTTCATCCTGTCTTTATGTTGTCAGATTTGTGTTAAATGGTTGTTGACATAGAATTTCATGTTGATTTGAAGGAGAAAATAGTGCCAGTAGCAGCTAGCTGTACACATTCAGTGTAGCCTGGAGAACTTCTGGCAGAACTAATAAAATATTTTTGCAAAAATAAGTTGTTTTAAGATGGCTGCAATCCAATTTGATCTTGGCCTCGCTTGGATTAGCCTTTAGCTCCACAATCTGGTCAGATCTAAATTAGTTTCAAGAGCCATCTATAACAGGTAAGATATTCATTGTTTCCACAGAAGCGTGCTTTGACAGATCTGAGTTTCCACTTTCAGTAAATGTTTAAACTCCTTTTTTTGTCTGTTTAATGTAAATGAATAAAGACTAAACAATCCAACACAAAATATATGATTTTTTTTGTTTGTTTCAATCAAAATATTGCAATAGTATTAAAAAATAATTGTTTTAATATTAAAAGAAAATGTCTTGTCATGAAAAAATGTAACAGTAAAGGTTATCATTCAGTTGAGTTTTTCTATAAATACTAAAAATTATGCTAATTTTTTAAACATTTTCAAGTATGTTAGCAAATAGCGATCTGCATCTAGTTCTGTTTGTGTGTTAAAAAGTCAGAGGGAGCAAGTTATGTGGCAAGCTTGTCACTGTGCAGGGTAATAAGGTCAATGCAAAAAATATCCCGTGGGCACATTTCAGCAAATGTGCAGAAACACAAATACACACATATAAACACACACACACAAACATACACACACACACACGCCACTCCACTGTCCTGGCCTTATGCTGCAGAATCCAAACCAATCGAGTCAATTGCCAGAAAACATGACATGACCTTTCAGATTCACTGAGCATCAACTGTGAGTGGGACTGGCGTGCTTTCCGTTTCAGCGCACCCTCTGCCCCTCCCGTCCGCTCCGTCACCCCCAGGGCCCTAAACCCTCCACAAATAATTACTCTCGGTGGAGTCTGTACTCCACAAGACATAGCTGAAAAAAACTTGACTCTCATCTTGACCCATACTTAAGGTACTCTCACTATTAAATCATTCCTCACAGGGGTTTTATTATTTGAACAACTCAGTCGCTAAAAAAATGAAGATGGGGAAGGTCAAGATTATATTTGGACCTATGTGGTTAGAGATATATCTGATGTGCCATATATTATTTAAATATTATTAGGAAATGAGTGCTTGTAATTTGTTTAGTTACATGAATGCATATTTCTATCAATTCCTAAGCAACAGTTTCAAAATTTAGTCTACGGTACCATCTTGATTGAATCTTAGTTACGTTTAAAAAACACAAGAGGACGTAAAAACAAGTGGTGCAGGTTTCAATGAAAAAAAAAAGAATGACAAGACAAGAAGGTTTCCAAAATGCAGTGTTAAACCATTTCAATTACATTGAATCTCTAATGTTATATGACTACCACCTACTGGCTGAGAGTCACACTCTGATATCTGTCCATCTCTCTTAATGCAGGAGGTGTGAGGCTCATTTTTGTTTGAAAAAAAAAGGATATTGTAGAATGTGAAAAACAAGCTGTCAGTGCTGCCAAGTGGGTAAACATTTGTTGTGGGCTCAATTTCCAAAGTAAAACAGCCCACTATGAAAAATTAAAATGGTCTTAATATTTGACTACAACAACATAACCTTTGACAGAAGTTAAAGTTTCTATCTCACCATTCCTGTGGCATGAAGTGTTTTTTTTATATAACATTGTCAATCAACAGAAAAGGCCGAAGTCCCTGGAGTCATATGCACTGTGGAGTAAAAAGTCCCCCTGCTGAAGTTACCCTGCTGACTGTAGCAGAGAAGTACCAGTTTCCTGCAGCTGTAGGACCTGTGAAGAGAGAGAACATCTCTGTGTTTGCATAAAGTCTGTGTTGTGCACAAATGCGTTCAAGTGAGCGTGTTTAAAGGTTTTTATTAACTTTGATCTTAAGACTTTTCTTTGATTCTGAGGAAGTTTACCAGAATGTGGTTCAAAATGTTGTTATAGAAACACAATCTTCTTAACCTTGAACAACCATTGTAATTTGAGAAACTTGTAGGCTGAATCCTAGCTACTTATTGAAGAAAATCTCATATTTTCACTCATAATTTCAAACCAACACTCATATCTATTCTGATGACAACCACATGCCCACCGTCCTTTAGTTGTACAGTGCAGTATAGTTGGCTCAAAGACATCATCAAGAAATGGAAAGAAACAGCTTAAGATGCACAACAAAACTCCAAGGTGTTTACACAAACTCCCCATAACCCATTTGATTGTCCAACTGCAGAGGCAACCGAGACCAGTGATTCCAAAAGTTCAGGTCGAGACCCAACTGTGGGTCTTTAAAACGATCTGCAGAAATCAAATTAACTTAAAAACTGATCGCCGTGGCATATTTACCTTATATGTTACAAAGATGTAATAACAGCAGTCATTAACTGATAAATAGAATATAACAGTCAATGAGGTTCTTTGTTAAATAGCTTATTAGCATGAGGTTTTTGATCATGAGGTTTTTGTTTTGGGGGGTCAAAAGCTGAAATGTTTGGGTACCACTGATGAAGAGAACCTGTAGGGAAAATAACACTGATGGTATCCCAATAACAGATACCACAGGACAACCAGAAATCTTATTATAATTCTCACCAGTCAGTTCCTACTTTTAAAAAAAGCCCCAAACTGTCTTATACTGTAAATATAAGTGATCTTTATGATTTACCAATACAGTAATAAGCTATGACCTATCTAAACACCCTGATAATCAATGCTTATTTACTGTATTTTTCAGCAGTGAACTGTGAGTGCATCACGTCCTGCCCAAATTTCTAACTCAAATATACTGTCTGTAAAAAGAAAGCCATCTATGCAAAATGTATATACCGTTTTAATTTCTTGAGTATTCATCATTTGGCAGACATTTTCTAAATGTCAAGGGTCAAACTATGAGGTTGAAGCAGTGACTGGACTAATTCCTGGTTTGTACGGCATTCTGCATGGCAGCACCTGGTAAAATCATGGATCACTGACAATTACAATAAATGACAATCAGCAGAGAATTTAAAAGCACAACATCACATCCCACCCAGAAAAGTAAGGATGTTCTGCAAAATGTCAAGAACAATGAAATAAGAAGATTAAAACTTTATTTGTTCTTTGCACTTTGTGATTAGAGAACCTCTTCCCATCTTTACTTCTAAGAGACCTTTGACATGCTCATTTTATTCCCATGTTTTAGGGACAGCTGTTAGTGAGATGAGGTGAAAACACAGCCTACTAGGGGTTTTTGCATAACATGTACTTTTAACTGCAGGTATCTGAATTGTACACTAGTTAACTTTGTAATAGCAGGAATCAGATCTTAAGGAGTTTTGTCTTATTACGCACATCATTAGAAAATATAAGCATTCTTTCAAGTTTCCACTAGATTTAGACTATTTTAAACAATGTATTTGTCCTCAAATGATTGTTTATACCAAAACACAATGTAATAATTAGCTAAAAATATGTGCAAAGGGCAACCTGAAGTTTAATATCATATAGATGATGAATAATACCTCAAGACCTTTGTTGGTTTAAGACTCAGTCTGTGAAACACATAATGAGAACAAACAGTAAGAATGTAAAGGTCAAATGTTCGGATTTTAATCCCTGGTTCTGGTTTTTGCTGCTGACTCTGACCTGTCCACTTATTCTGCTCTTTCTCCAAATAGATTTAAAGCTCGCAATAATGCAAGGTCAAGTACATTTAACCCTTAACATTTAGCTTATCCCAATGTCACAGTTGTATCATCAAATTAATGTCAAGCTACAACACTTTTTCTCTTTTACCTTAGAGAGGGTAAACCTTTGTAAAACCCAACAAGGACAATCCAACTAGTCTATTCATTTCAAAATGATGAGGGTGGAATGATAGGGGGCCAGAAGCCTTAATACAACAATCTTATTTCATGGAAGATAATGCCCTCTGCCCCTTTTGTGTCTTTGAAGTTGATTTGAAGTCATGGTTTGTCCTTTTGGTATGATGTTGGGTCAGACCAATTTGCCACCTGGTGGGTATGGGAAGTAGGGAGGTACATTTTTTAATTGCCAGGTCACTTGGTACAGGGACAGAAGATCCTTTGGGCACGTTGTCTATCTTTGTGTGAAGGAGCAGCCATCGGAAATCCCCCACCTCATTATGGGAGAGGAAAGATTAATTGACCAGTTCATTGACTGGCAGCCTCAAGACTAGATCAACTTAGCAAAGGGACTCACCAATTAAGACTGGACGACAGCAACTTTTCTCATACCAAGAGTAATCTCTTTTGAGTGTCATTAGTCTCTGTAGTCATATGAGGAAGATCAAGGCTAAGTCACTCTTTGTCAAAGACACAAAAAAGGTTTGAAAGCACCATTTACTGCTACCGATATCTTAGCTGGTCCAGTTTTTAGTTTAGTTTATTTAATGATCAATTTAACAAAAATATTTTAACTTTTTAATGCCACAACACTAGTTTAGATAACGCCCAAAATATTTAAAGGATTTCAGTCTGGGATTATTCTTGATTTCATTAACAAAAAAATATATATATGTAAATACTGTTTAATTATGTAGCAATTATTTTCCTTTTTTCTGCAGGCTTGAACATTTTCTGCAGAAATGCTTCACTGATGAGACACTGTGCCTCAGAGTGATTCTTAAAGCAGGAGTTCAAATGTTTTTAAATGTGGTTCTGTGTAAAAGGTTATGAACATTTAACATCTTACCCAGAAAGCTCTTTGAACAACCTCAGTTTGCAGAAATATCAATCAGTCCTGACCGAACTGATAAACTAACGGCTACTTTGAACAGGGACAAGACAAAGTGGATTGTTGCCATTTAAAAATAAAAACTAAATTCTTAAAAATTGCATTTTGGTTCACATGAATGCAATTTTATGAACTTTTATATTACCATTATAATTTAACTCAAAGAGCTATCTACAACAGGTAAGATAATAATTGCTCATAAACTTTCCATAAATCCCCATGTCAAAGGATCCAAACTTTTTGTTTAAAACAATAATTTATTTTTTAATGCTGAAAACAGACAGTTGGGATTTTTCTCAATTAAAGAAAAAACAGCTTTCATTTTATAAAAGAAATAAGTAAAATTACTTATTTTTTTATCTATATGCTGTATTTTGATACATCCATAATACATACCAAACCACGCCCTAAACGAGAGGCCATAATGTCAAACAGCCATGTGTTCCCGTAAAACTAACTGGAGGGGATGGATATGTTAGGACAACAAAGGTGTAAGAGATTCGCTGCCAACACCTGTCGGCTCCAGGGGAGGCTGCATCTGTAATAACAATACTCACTTTGACGTAAAGCATACAACACATGCATATAAGCATGCTCCAACACAAACACACACACACTCTTTCTCACTTTGTCTTCTGCGCATACATAAATGCTTTGGGGGGTTTACAGAGTGCAGAGAAGATGTCATCATCACTCTCTTCAGGAGGCCATTACAGAAAGGAAGCTAATACACTCTGCAGATATTCTGGCATCTTGTTTTACCGAGGGCTGCATATCCCTCGTGGGTGATCGGTAAAATTGGCTGACATTTTCCTGCCTCCAATTAACCTTCGATTTGACTCTCAGTTTTGCCTGTCTTCTTTTATTTTCTTCTTGAAAAAGGGGGCAAAGGAAAAGCACTGTTGGAAACAAAAGTAATGTTTCTCCAGTGTTGACCAGCTCCTTTTTTGGCCTTTTTGTTTTTGCTTTCCCAGTGGATGACCACAAAATAGAGACAAAATGTGCTTCAACAGTAGGTCATGGCATTCTCCACAGAAGGTTAATATGCTTCTCTTCATTGTATTGTGGAAAGCATCTTTTGAAATGAAAGACGAGTGCCATCATGTTCTGCTTCTGATATTTTGGCAGTTATATAAACCGATATAATATGTTGTGATCATTTTAGTTATTTTGTTTAAAACCAGTTTATTGTCTTTTTCTTTTAGATTTAATCTTGCCCTACGATAGGTGGATGTCTGTTTTGGAGAAATATATAAACAGTAGTTCTACAAATATGCAAACATATATAAGCACTATAAACAGCTCTGAATATCAATTTTGTTTTTAGCCTCAAAAGGAGCACTTGCCATAATGTAGAGGGTACTGTGTTGGGGAGGGTAGTATTTATTATGTCTTGCTTGCTAGCCCAAATCAACGTGGTGAAGATGACTTGCTGAAGTTCAAACCAAGCATCAGAACAAGGAATGAAGGGGATTTAAGTGACTTCGAACCTCATATGTTTGTTTGTGCCAGACAGGCTGGTGTTAGTGTTTCAGAAACTGCTGATCTACTGGGATTTTTCACCCAAAACCAACTTTAGGGTTTAAAGAGAATAGTCAGAAAAAGAGAAAATATCCAGTCAGCGGCAGAACAAAAATGTCTTGTTGAAATCAAAAGTCAAAGGAGAATAGGCAGACTGGTTCCAGATAATGAAAAGGCAGCAGTAGCTCAAATAACCCTTCTGACAACTAAGCTATGCAGAGCACCATCTCTGAACAGACATGTCCAACCTTAAAACAGATGGGCTACGGCAGAAAACGACCACACCGGCTCCAGTTCACACGGGCTCACCAAAATTCAGTAATAAAAGACTGGAAAAACATTGCCTGCTCTGATGAGTCTTGATTGAATGAACTCCAGTGGCCTCCACAGTCACCAGATCTCAATCCAATCTAGCACCTTTGGGATGTGGTGGATAGGAGATTCATATCATGTATGTGCAGCTGACAAATCTGAAGCAACTGTGCAATGCTAACATGTCAATATGGAGCGGAATCTCTGAGGAATGTTTCCAACACCTTGTTCAATCTATGGCATGAAGAATTAGGGCAGTCCTGAAGGCAAAAGAGGGCTGAACCTGGTACCAGCAAGGTGTACCTAATAAAGTGGCCGGTGAGTGTTAGAGTTTATTTCTGACAGGACCAACAAGATAAAGGCGAAATCCAGCACGGGTAAGACCACAGTGAACTCCATTCTCAAATGTTTCATTGCGTTTTTCCTGTAATATTCTACATTTTTACAATACATGGTTGTTCTGGCAGAACTGTTATATTTCTGAAGGAAGCTCCCCAGACTCCACCGGAGATGCCTCAGCTAGCTGCTGCTGCTATGAAAGTTTGACAAACAAAAAAATGAAAAAAAAAAACTAAGATTAGTGAAACTCAGAGAAATTATGTGTATATTCTGTTCCTCAGCTGTGAATTCTAAACAAGTCAGTGTGTAAAATGGAGAACAACACTTACAGATGTCACATAGGACAGCTGTAACATGGTCATTCCTTTTTGTTGTTGTTTGTGTCGTGGCACAAACAGCAAGTTTTATGAAATGTGAGACCATTCTTTGACATGTTAAAAACCCAATATGTCTGCCTTAAGACAGTGAGTGGAAGCTGTTAGGGTCTCCACTCTGATCAGAAACATTTGTCACACAAAGGCACCAGCCTTTGACTGAGCTGCAGGGTTGTATCAGTGGACAGGGCAGTTTGACCTCCTAATGCGACCCAGACACATCATCTACATGACAATTACGAAAGATACGTCACCAAATCTGTGACTTTTCCAGTTTGCTTGTTTGTTAGCTCAGCTAACAAGATAAATGCAGCTTGCAGAATTAAATGGATAATTTCATATACCGAGAAATTCCCATCAACGAGTTATCAACAAATGGAATTTCAGCTGCCTCTCAACAGCAATTCAGATTAGGAAATTTGCTGCTTCCTGTTATTTACACAGCATCTGAAAATCAGTATTATGACCCCTAGATATTCTCTGTAATATACTGCACACGACTCTCAACACAACTACTACAGTCACCAATACCAATGCAGTCCAAGCCAGCCCTCTCATTGGTAATGATTACCTGCAGCATATAGTCATTTTTGAAGCCTTAGAGCCGAATATACAAGAAAAAACTGCTTCAAACTGTTTAAACTGTGTTGAAACCTCTGATCTGGCTGGATATATATTCATACTTTGACCTACTCATATCTCGGCCATTTGGTTTACAATAATTGCTCAAACTTGCACAAGGTTAAAAAAAAGATCATGCCATATTTTAAAGGTACTAGCTACAAATAAAGATGGCATCCTGATGCAGAAGCATGCTCCAAATGTCCTAGCCCTGGTACACGGCTAGGGCGAGGTTATACAGAGCCTCAGATCTCATAGGACTGGAGTGCTGGCTCAACGTCAATCCCAGTAATGTAAGCTGACACACTGGTGAGGGTGGTGACAGGGCAAGGTTATGTGTCACTGTTCGCTCGTGGCCCGCATTAAGACCAGAGCTGCCAGACCTCTGTCTCATGTGAAGGGTCACCCTTAGGGTCTGCAGTCCAAATTAATATACCCAACTACAGTTCCCCTGCACCTATCAGCAACTTTCCCCCTCGGTCCCCAACATAAAGCCTTTTGTTGCCTGAAATGGTTCCCAGAGCAGCACACAGTCATTGACACAACATTAAAATTTGCAAGGGCACTATCTGTTTTCTCTCTTTTGTTTTTTTTTTTAGCTCCTATGTTTATACTAAATGTTACCTTTCATTTTGCTGTAAAACATGCAGAAAGGATTCCTTAGTGTGTATTTATTAAGAATTGGTTTGCTCGCTTATAGAATTGACACAAACATTTCTACTAAAAGATAACGTCCTTCAAATCAAATATGTTAATTGCACAACAATATACTGTAAACGTGGAGGATAGTGGAATTTTCCTGAATCTAAGAAAATACAATTGAAAAAGGAGTCATTCAAAACGTGATAGATACAGGTGGGAGGGGGGATAAAAACACACGTGCACGCTCAGGTGCATTCAAGCAGCCCCTGGCTAACAATTCACACCCAGTCGAAGCAACATGCATGTGACCAAGCTCCACTATCAATGACAGTTTAAACACATGCTGAAAGCAACAGAGCGTGCTTACTAAGTTTGTACTTGACAGCGATTTAGCTAGCAACATACTTAAATTAATCTTAAGAAAGCACAAGCTGCAGTTGTTCACGACTTATCCAAGAGTTCTGCTACTGCTCCCTAGAATGTTTGGTGGTCGTCCAGCACCGACCAAGAGTTACTTAACAATGGCTGCGCGCAACATCACACGGGAAGATGGGAAGCCATGTTCTGCAAATTTGTTCAATTTGTGAACCCACAACCACACATCTGGCAGAGCAACTTCTGGAGACAGAGAATCAGAGAAGCCAGACGGTACAATTCAAGTCACAGCACTCAAACTGGCAGAGCGAAAAGATTTTCCTTCTGCTGCGCCGAAAACTGACTGAGTCATGGCTTCAAAACAGAGGTGTGTGTAGATTGGGCTTTTTGTGTTTTTACTGTTCCATCCTTACTCACCTGTAGTTCAGACTTGTCTTGCATTGCTTACATTTTTTTTTCTTTTCAGTCATATGAATAAATAAATAAATTATTATTTATCCTTCCTGGGAATTATTCAGCTTAAAAAAAAGGTAAACCTAAAACTACAACGTTCAGTCTGAAACATTGCCTTACCCTATACGTTAAATTACAATCCTAACACCGTCAAGAACTGCAAGCTGATGTGCAGAATTATCGTCACCAGAACCATCCCGTTACAGTTCGGTACAGACGAATTACCACATGAGAACTAAGCTGTGATGATGTGCTGGTTTGAATGTTCCTCTGGCGGTGATGGATTGTTGAATTCGGCTCCTCTGAGTTGTGAATCATGTTCACCTGGGCAGCTGACGTTTAATCAATAAACATCTGAACTGTGCCATGACCCCGAGCCAAAGGGATTCAATTTGGTTTCCCCACGCCGACCGCTGCAGGACACCCACGGATATCAGAAGAAAACATCCAGTTATCTGTGCTTCATTTCAACAGCTACCCTGCGCCTGAAAACAAACATTTTATGCTCTATTTTTTACAAGTCAAGTAATTAATTTTGTCAATGTTTTGCAAAGAGCACAGCAAGTGGGCGTTATCAGGCCTGTGTCAACACTTCAGCAACAATGGAAATAATAACTTTAAGCACTACATGTTTAATATGCAATGCAATGCCATTAGGAGGTTTATTTTTAGCTTATTTTTAAGGAATATAGCTAGGAAAAGTTGAACCCTTGACATGCTCAAAATAAAAAAAAAAATAGGAAAGTGTGTACATTTTTTGTCTATTTGATTATAAATCTACACTTATTCACATAAAGTGTCTTAAAATTCTGCAGTCAGAAGAGACAGAAAGACTTTGCATCATTCATGTCCTTATTATCACTGATAAAAGACGCTAACACTGTAAAACAACTATTTTATGAGTCATTCTGGACCATTTACTCAATTACTGGCTGCTCATTTATAATTTAAACGCTACTGTCTGGTCTGGACACTTTCCTCGGCTGCTTGCAGCTTACTCAAAGAGTTCTAAATACTACACTACCCATAATTCCAGTATCTTAAAGGGGAAACCTCCACTGGTAAAAGTATATTTGAATAGTTTTGCATTTAAAAAACTATAATTGACAGACTCATGCATTTGATGCCTAGAAATTTTGATAGAAATGCATACAAATAAAAGTTGTGGTTTACTTTGCATTTCTGTGAGTTTTGCTATTTAGATTCAATTCATTATGTTTCAGATTTAGATATTTTTTAAGAAGTCAAATAAAGTATAAATTTATCACAGAGTTTATAAAAAACACAAAAACTATCAGATGTAAAAGGATTCAAATACGTTTATTATTAGTTTTTCTTATTAATTTTAAGCTGCATCCTCCACCTCCTGCAATAAACTGGTGTATACGGTTTTCAATCAGTAATTAGAAAGTTTTGTGCTGTAAAAGAATCTAAAATAGGCCTTTCTGCCTAATTGTAGATGTTTTAGGTACTGTTTATTTTAAGTCTGTAAACTTTAGTTCAATCAAACTTTTAATAAAGGAAGTTAAATTTGAAAGAGAATACTTTTACTCTGCAGTGCAGGGCTGCATAAATTACTGAAAATATCCCTCTGCTCAATAATAATATCACACAAAGGTGCAATAAACTGCAGACACAAACTGCATGACAGTAACATATCTGACAATCAGACGGACCCCTAGTTCTCTCTAGATGATAGTTGCAGCAATGCTAAAGAACATGGAGAGTGTTGCTGATTGTGATAACAAAAGAAAACAAAAGGAGTAAGGAAAATGTAGGTTCATCACAGCTGATATCATCATGGCAGTATTAAACTGTGGTATCACAGTTGCATAGGTTTGGAAAATCCTGCAACCTGAAAAATTAACCTTTTAACCCAAAGTACTGGAATATGACATTGTGTGGTTATAAAGCAATGAGCTCATACGTGTAGAATGTATGAATATTTCACCTCAATAAATTTTTAATCTTTGATCTAAATCATTTAAAACAAAACCCTTTTTTACAGGCGGGTGTGCAGGCAACATGGTCCTATCTCCACCCTCTCCCTCCTCTCACCGTCTTGAGTCTGTCTCTCCTGGACAAGCTGCTCAGTGGCCCTGAAATATGGCGCATCATGCCGCTCCGTTGATCATCGCTCGGTGTTACACCCGGTATCTGAATGCAATGTAAATGATACGATGATTCCCTCTGAGGCAGCATTAACTCTATCATTCAGCTTCTTTTTTTTTTTTTTCAGTTGTAAAGGTTGACTTCATGAGACAATCATGTCAACAGTAAGCTTCGCTTCAGTCCAATGCAGAGTCTGCACCAGCAAAACGCAACGTATCCAAAGGGATGACGCAGCAGTCACAGATGAAAATGTCAAAAACATACAACCATGATATCAATTACTGATGGAAAATTGTTTTTAATTAAGGGGCTGACTTATTTTTAAATACAAAATCAGACTTGGCATTGAGTTGATAATGCTGTCTTGTTAAAGGAGTCAACTGGAGGTCACGACTGGTTTCCAGCTGAAAGGATAAGTGAGAAGAAAACACTAGAATATGAATGAATGCTATTAACTTCTTGTTTAAGCAGTCCTACTTGTAGCTTAGTCACTTACGTCTGATTAAAAATATTACAAAGTGATGAATTATTTTAATAGAAAAGGCAGTGATGAAGCTAACAGGTTTTGTGTGTACGTGTTTTCAAAAGCCTGGGAATGTACAGCACTACTGAACATTGAACTCCAAACACTAGAATTTCTTATTTTAATGTCACTATGAGTAAAAGAGTTTCTTTTCTAAAATGCATCGTTAAGCACACATAGAAGATTCGTCATCAGTTCAGAGATGCAACATAAGATTAGTGGCTTTCTTTCATCGACAACCATCCGTCCGCTGTCTTCATCCATCAGTATGAGTTCCTGTTCAGGGTTGCAGGGAGCTGGTGCCTGTCTCCAGCCGTCACTGGGTGGAAGGTGGGGTTCATCCCGGACAGGTCATCACAGACGCGTGGTGACACAGCTGGTGAGCACTGTCGCCTCACAGCAACAAAACTGCAGGTTCAACTCCCACCTGGGGCCTTTCTGCGTGGAGTTTGAATGTTCTCCGCATGCATACATGGCTTTTCTCTGTACTCTAAATCTCTCTCACAGAGCAAAAAAACATGCATGCTAGTTTAACTGGCAACTAAACTCCTGTTAGGTGTGAATGAGAGCATGAACGCTGGTTTGTCTTGTCTGTCTCTTCGCTGACCTGCCCAGGGTGTACCCCGCTTCTCACCCAATGACCGCTGGAGATAGGCATCGGTTTATGAAAGACATAACATCCAAACCATAATTTTATGTTGTTACGCTGCATTTATTTACTGTAAAGCTCCTAATAAGACAAATGTCAAGTACTGAATTGTGGGAGAAATTATACACTGATATTATTGTGAAACACTGGACGATATGGTGAAGGAGTGCAGCAATCATTTGAGGGTGAAAATAAGGGCACACTTTGGATTAGATTAACCTACACTTTAGCCTATTTTAGTTATTTGTTTGTATTCTTTATTGGACTTGTGATCTGTCTAGAGCAGAGGTCTCCAATCCTGGTCCTCGAGGGCCACTATCCTGCATGTGTTACTTGTTTCCCTGCTCATGGTTAAATTACCTCTTCATGTTCTGCAGAAGCCTGTTAATCACCCATTGATTCAAATCAGGTGTGCTGGAGCAGAGAAACAAGTAAAACATGCAGGATAGTGGCCCTGGAGGACCAGGATTGGAGACCACTGGTCAAGGGTGTCCCCTGCCTCTCATACAGTGGTGGCTGGAGATGGACACCAGCTCCCCACAACTCAGAAAGGAGAAGCGGGAAAAGAAAGTGAATGGATGGATGGATGGATGGATGGATGGATGGATGGATGGATGGATGGATGGATGGATGGATGGATGGATGGATGGATGGATGGATACTGACCGTAGTTTCTGATCAAACATATGAGATTTTTCAGTACAGTACACAACTCTCTTTGTATTTTGCTCTTCTGCTAGTTTGGCAAAATTTCAACCGAGTCCGAAATTAACTGAATTTTATTTAAATTAAATTGTTTCTGAAAACTACTATTAATAGGCCACCTGTGCCATTCTGACTGACTCTTTTCAGTCTGACTCTGTAGGAACTGTCTGTAACGTTACTCCATAGTCGTGTCGTGCAACTATTTCATCCTCCATTTGGTACAGCTTTGTTTGATCTACTTTTTTTTTTCAAGAAAAGTGCCTAAACCATAGTTTAAGGACCATATTAAATCCAAACCCAGACAGTTTCTATCACATTTTTTGCACCATGTGTTCGAGATTGTAAATCTCTTGGCGCGAGACGAATGAGCCACAGGGGTGTTTAAATATCAAAGACATGTTCTGTGGGCAACTATATGGCTTTAATAAAAGTTTTAATATTTAAAGTTATTGTTTCAAAGTCTCAGTCTAATTAACCTCCATTAGCTCACACCTTGTGCAGTTCTAAGTTAATTACTGTTAGAATAAAAAAAAAAAAAGTTGAAAAATAAGGTGCTCAGCAGCGCTGGAATGTGTAATTCAAGCTGCCCAGAGACGGAGAAAAAGACAGCCAGCTCCATAAGATGGTCAAATATAAATGACATGGAACATATTAATCTTGGGTTTACATTATTGAAGACAAACAAGGAGGGAAACCTCTGTGAGCTGGATGCAGAAAAGCAATCAGCTTTCGCATAAACTCGAATGAGAGCGGGGCGGCGTGATGTCTGTGTTGAGCTGGTCTTAATATCTAAGGTGAACCTGTAGGCTAACTCAGCAGGGAACCGCTTCTCTGATGTATAAGAGCCAATACCATTCAGCAAAATACCTCTTCATGCTATAAAATAATGTAGAACACTGGACAAAATACTACAGAAAACACTGCATGCATGACAGAACTAGTGTATAAAAGTACAGTCCATTTACTGCGTCCATCATTTTCAGCAGAGCTGTTGTTAAACTTAAGATTCTTTTTCAGTTTAATCTTGGTTTTCTGTGGGTTGTGGACAACTGTATGGAAATAAAATGTGTCAGTCATGTTTAGAACAAATTGTAAAGATAAAAAAAATAGAGGAAAGTAAATGTTTCTGAATTTGAAAGGAGGATTTTTTTAAAGTACTGTTAATGACATTGCTGGTACCTAAAAAAGAGGTTTTCTTGGTGGAAAAGCCAGTTCAAAAACAAACCAAAGTCTGCAAGTCCATCTTTAAGGATTAAGACGTTTGTAAAGTGGTGCTTTGGTATTTTGGGTCCAATTTCATTTGAGCCATTTTGGGAAAACAAATAAAAATTAACTCTCATTATTTTAAATCACCAGACTGTCTTTGTAACTTTAGTTTAAGACTGTACGTGTTTGTTTATCACCCATTTGCTGCAATGAAAGCTACTGTAAATGTGGCTGCACCTTTCTCAACTGGTAGTTTTTATGTGGGACTAACATGAAAATATTAGGGTAGTGCTCTTTACGCAACATTATTGAAAACTAGAATGTAATTTTATCAGGAAAGCTGTACAAATTGTAAACAGAACAGAAATTTATATTATTTAATATCAAAACCTTGATAACTATCATTTATTGCAGACTATTTGGAAACTGACAGAGTTACTAAAAGCTACATAGAAATACATAAATGACAGTAAAGCTAAAATCCTCTACAGCAAATAAAAAAGTGCCATTTAATCTGAAAGTTTTGATTAAAACCTTTTTTCTACTCGGTAATGGCATCCGACCAGGAATAAACAGCTCTTTCACAGTTAACTGGCCAAACAACCATATCCATCAACAGTATTAAATGATGACAGAGTAAATAAAACTTGCGCTTTGCTCAATAAGAGTAAAAATATATTTCGGTTTACATCAGTTCTCCTTGATGAACAGTTCGGTCATTTGAAAGGACAACACCCCCACCTAGTGGAGAATAAGAGAACTGCCATCATCCTTAACACCATGAATGAATGAAAACAAGTCAGAGACAAATTTATATATATATATATATATATATATATATATATATATATATAATGTGAATTAAGATGCACTGTTTTGCTTCTTTGTGGAAGTTAACAAAAATGTGCATACAGGGTTTTAGCATTTGCAAGTTTCCTTACGAGTTGTGAAATAATCAGTATAGGTTCACAATAATGTTGAACCTAAAACTGTTCATCTTGTACATCTCAGCTCCACTGATGTATTCAGGTAGTTTTATCTTTTCAACTCTTTATGCTGAAATTCACAAATAGTTCTGTAGTTCATTTGAAGTCGCTGGTGCTGTTTGTGTGCCACACCTCAAGATTGCCAATCACTTTTTAAATCAGGCTATTAGTGGTGCTAGATGAAAACTTAACAGATTCTGTCTGTGTCTTGGTATGTTGTGGGTAAACACAGCAAACATTGAAGAGGAGAAAAGCTCATTCCAGTGCTTCGCTGGCTCTGATGAGATGTAAGTCGGCTCTGTCAGAGAGGAGCAATTAGCACAAAACACTTTAGAGAAACAGTATTTGGGATTCGCCACTTTAAGGAGCTTCTGCTTTTGACTTAAACAGCACTTTTTGCTTAAATGTCTTGTGTGTAAAAAAAAAAAAAAGAAAAGAAAATTGCAAAATGATGACTTTTTCTAAAATATTTGTTTTACTTTCCGATCTGAATATGTAGCAGGATATTAAACACTATACGATAGCACAAATAAAATGAAAGTAAATAAGCATAATTGTTAGTATTTAGTTGTATATAAATGTATTTAGTTGTTAGGAGCAGTGAATTACCGTATGAACCGGCTGCCCCTCGGTTGACCAGTAGGTGGGGGTGTGGCGCATTTTCGTCGTCTAACGTGCGCAGAAGAAGTGCGCAAACCACCACTAGCATGAGCGGCTACCGGTCTTAAGCTAACAAGGTCCAGCTGAGGAGGAGAACAGGTTTTTGGGAAGGCAGTGGCTTCTCTTACTGTTGCCAAAGCATAAGGTAATCACATGAAACGCCACAGGCTGAGTTTAAAGTGGGTGAAAGTGTGCGGGTCTTAAATAATAAATGAACCGATTGTGTCTGGAGCTGAAATAAAACGGAAAAGTTGGCGAACAACACACGCTCCTGAGCGACGAAAAGGTAAAGCTTGAACTTGATGCTGCGTTCAAGTGCTCGGCGTGAGCTCCGAGCGCTTCCCTTTAAAAAAAAAAAAGAAGAAGAAGAAAATTTCACCCGTCTCATGTCAACTTTATCAAATAAATTACCTCAAGGACAGAGTTGTACAGTTTGTAGTTTAACACGTCTTTCCTTTATTTTGTTTTTTTGAATATGTTAGCTTATATCGTAAAAAGGAGCTCCTGGATGTAACGTGACGGTGAAACTCGAGTCCAGCAGGTTGAGTTTCAGGAGGCGGAGCGACCTAATTTTAAAAGAAAGAAATGTCAACTTTAAAACTTTAAAAGAGTAGTGTTGGGTGTGAGAAAAGTTGTGATTGTGGTGCTGTGAGTGTTTCCTCTCAGCTCTGGTCTGTTCCGCTTTTAAATAAGCGAATGTCCTCAGCTGGCTTCAAGGGAAAAACTGAAGCAGTTTGGTAAAATAATTGGTCAAATATTGGCCCCAGAAGTAATGGAGATAACATATGAATGCAGGGATAACAGATTTAGGTCTGTCAATAATTATGTTTTCTCCAAATGCCACCAAATATTTGATATGGTTCGTTCCAAATGACATTTAGCCTTCCTGTGTCAAACTGAAGGCCCTTGGGCCAGATTCGGCCCTTGTTAACTTTTTAATCTGGCCCCCAAGATAATGTTTTAAATCTTTTTATTTATTTTTTAAGATCTGAGCCACCAATCTGCCACAGACTGAGTCTCTACCACTTCTCAGTTTGCCTAAAAACCTAGCATATTTAGAGCAAGGCGTCTCTAGCTTTGAAAGCAGGCAAATTAAGTTTAACGTTTTCAGTCATTTTTGATTTTGGCGTGGAAAGAGCAGCATCAGATCGGTCCGATCAAAACTTGTTGATCAACTTGCAGCCAAGAAAAGATGTATCTGACTAGTTAATGTGCATCAGAGAGACAGAGAGTCTTCTTAATTGTCTCAATTAGTAGCATATGTTTGGATATTTATTATGTTGTTGTTTTTTTTTGGTGATGGATTGTAGCAAATTGTATTACTAAAGAAACAGATGAAAAAGCTGTTGATAGACAGAACAAGGAATAAGAAATTAAACTAAAACTGAATCGTTTTTTTCTTTAATCAGTAATTTATATTTATTCTAAATTCTCTATATTTCATAAGGAAAAGGTCATTCATATTTCTGTATGATCAGTTAGACTTAATAAAACTGGAAACCATAAATATTGACAGATTGGACCGAGTTTATAAGTGTAACTGAGTTTGACACCTCTGTTGTATAGATAGATAGATAGATAGATAGATAGATAGATAATATTATATTTAGAGCTCAAATGCAATCATACAAGTTCAAATAAATAAAAAAATGTTTCTTCTGTTGCAGTGCTTTGCCAGGTCCTTAACTGCAGCGGTCTTCAGTTGTTTGTTTGGTCCTTCAACCTTTAGTTTTTTGTTTTAGAAAAAGGCATCTCTTCTTAGTTGAGATCAGGTTTTATTTGGCTTTGCAGTTGTTCAATTTTCCACTTCTTTAAATCCAGAAACTCTGTGTTCATTTCTGCAGGATGTTTTTGCTCTGCAGTGTAAAGCATCATCCAGTCCAACTGTGCTACATTCATTTATCTTCCAGCTGCTTCTGGCTCCACAGTATTTGCGTCAGTGGAAGTCTGGTGTATGTTGTTTGTTCTATCAGAGCAGAGTCAAAGGCGTTCGTTTAAACAAGTTGTATCCGCTTTTCTGATGATGCAGCTGTGGGTTTATATTTTCAGGCTGGTGTGTCGTCATGTGGAGGGGGGAGCATGGCCCGCAGGCTTTCCAGGCCCCTGTCGATGTTCATGCCAGCGCAGACGGCCAGGTGTACATGTTCCGGAGGAGACCCAACGAGTTTGCTCTGTCCTCGGACGACGAGGAGCTCAGCGTGTTGGAGACGAGGCAGATGAATCAAGACAAAGTGAGGAACGTCCAGCTGCTCGAGCGCGAGGTTTTAGATGGGGATAACCTCAACAAGCTTGCATTACAATATGGCTGTAAGGTAAGAAATCATCGAGGCTAAAGCCTTTCCTCGTTATCTGTTAAAAGTAGCAACCAACAAAGCCCGGTTGTGTCCACAGGTGGCCGACATAAAGCGGGTAAACAACCTCATACAGGAACAGGATCTTTTTGCACTGAAATATATCAAAATCCCAGTTCAGAAGCACACCTTATTGCAAGAAACGTTCTCAGATCTGCGTGATCCTCAAGAGGACAAGCCGGGCTCACCTCCGTCACCGGTGAGTCCTCACGACCGCGCTCGGGGTCAGCCGCATCTGCAGGAGGTCACAGACTTTCTCATGGAGGTGGACAATGACATCGACAAACTGATCATGAGCACATCCGATCGCAACGAGGATTTCTTGCAGAACTCCGAGAAACCTCGGTGGTTCGGTTTCCGACGACGGCATCCGGCGAGTCACGGAGCCGACTGGGGGATCCAGTGGTGGAACGCTGTCGTGGCCATGCTCCTCATAGGCATTGTCCTGCCGATATTTTACATCATTTATTTCAAGTCGAAAGCTAACGGAGTAGTTTCGCCGACGGATGGCGTTGACTCATCGTCCATCTCAGCCTCAAACGCATCAAGGACAGGGAGCTGAGGTTCAACGTCGGCTGAGCCGCTTTCAGGATCCGGGTCAGAGCAGCTCGCTGAAAGACAGAAACATTCTCTTAGGATTGGTGTGTTTTTGGTCTTAGAGGGAAATGACAATCATAGCGAAGCCTTATTTCTCTGTACTTTGACTCAATGCAAGTCGTGTCTAATCACCAGCAGCGGCGCTTGAAGCAGAAGCATTAACGTCTATAAGCAAAGGGAAAATGTTTCATACATGTCCATCCCTGTTTGACACACCAGCAGCTCATAAATATTTGTTGAACTGCAGTTTCAGTGAATATTCCAGAGTCGCTGCTGGTTACATCAGGTGCAATGTTTGTCTCGCTCAGTTTTAAGATTCTCCCGACAGCAAATAAAAGGGAGATGCAGAATTCGTTTTATCAAAAACATGCAAGGTTTTCATCATATTTGTATTTGTGTGCATGTTCTTTATTAAGATGCTGCCAGGCGTCTGTGCCAAACGTGTTGACTATAACAAAGTTGTGCAATATGTTTTTGTGTGTTGAATCTGTCTGGAAAGCACTATGTCAAAGTGGTGTTTACATTTTAATAATCTGTCTGAACTGTGTGTTATCTTAAATGCCTGAAACCTTTATTTATTTATTTTTTTGGTCCAGTTTCTGTTTAGTTTGCACAATCAGACACAAGTCCAACATCAACGTGGTGGTGACGGCTCCTATTTTAAAAAAATCTGAAGTATTTTAAGGGTATTGGACAAATTATTTTGTTGCCTTTTCTAGGAAGTATGTTTGTCGACAACTATTTTTTTTTTTTTTAGTGGAAACTTGACTTGTGTGAAAATTATCCGGCGTGTCCCATAATAAATGAAGCTGTAAGTGTGGTTGTGTTTGAAGTATTCCCTGGCTTCAGCTTTTGATACGAACTCTTTGTTTATGCACAGTGAGCCTGTCTATTATACATGATGCCATGGAGTATGACTGCACGGTGCTGATGACAAATCCACATCAGATCGTTCTTGTCTGTTTTAGTGCTAAAGTGTGTTTTGGTCCCAAATGCTTCCTGCAGCTGCAGTACCGTTTTATGCCAAAAGATGGCAGCACGTAAGAATCACAAAAATGCCTCTCTGTAGCAGCTGCTGAGTAACAGTTATCTGATAGCTACAGGGCTTCCAGATAGTTTGCTGAGTGGGGCCAAAAGTTGGGTAGTTTTATGATTTAAAACTTGATATAGTTTAATTTTGCCCCACCTGAAGTCCCCCATCAGCATTGTGTTCAGACGGGATAACATTTTACACGTTCCTAAGCTACAACTTGTATCATGACCATTTACCTTCAGATTGTTCTCTTTTAATTTTCTAATAAGCTTTTGAATTTGTACCTGAGAATATCTGCCATGTTGGCTGAGGTTTTATAAACCTTACACAGCGGTAAGTCACAGCAAAACTGAACGTGACTCGACAGTTTCTGCTAACTCTTAGCAGTCCCACAGACAACAGGCCGCTCTATGAGTATTTTAAATAAACCTGCAAACTGTGTCGGTGATTTCAAAACTTAAAATTAAGCCCAGACTGCTTCGAAGTTCAGACGAATGTAATGGAGGTTCTCGTGGGAACACAAAAGTTAAAATGCAATAAGTCAAAAGGCCACGCTCACGTAGTTACAGTCCACGTCGAGCAGCTCAACCCGTGTCTCACCTCTGTAGTTTAAGCAGGATGACTGCAAACACCTGAACAAGAAACCATGTTTTACTGGATGCAGAGAAGAGCAAAGTGGGGAAGTGCTTCCAAAAAAAACACATCAGGCCACAAATATCTGCAAAAACAACTCAAATTTCACTTCTTGATGAACTGGTAGGGATAATTGGTTTTGCAATGTACCATCAGTTGATCTTCATCCCCTATTTTTGATTATTTTTAAGACCATGAGGACTGATTAAGCTACCAGACAGCTTTTTTGATCGTATTTGTTTTAATCATAAACCAGTAATCACTTTGTCCACAGCACGATCAAAGCAATGTAAATCTAAAACAGCAACAAAATAAATGTTGTTTCAAAGCTAATGAGCTGATATCGGCAGTAATCGGCTCGGGATTTAAAGCCACTTATTCCCTCTAATTCTTACAATGACTGTAAGAGATTTTTAAATTTGATTTAACAGACTGTTTTGTTATAGCAGAGATGGTTTGACACCAGCTTACTCAGACACAATTCCTCCTTCAATGAGACTTTTATAGAATTGTATTTATTTCAGGCTATTTTGTTGTTTTTTTTAACCAAGGTAAGATCTTGACTTAAAAGATGTTATTCCTTTTCATAAAAGCTCAGATCCAGAAATAGAAAGGACTATTTTTGTACACGCTCTTGACGGGTTTTTCTACTTATAGTCTTTCTGTGCAGGATGTTCTAATGAAACTTTTTCAAAAAAAAAGTAAATTTGTCTGTCAGAAATGCATCAACGGCCTCACTGAGACCTGAGCTGCTTCCTGACCGATCCGATCACAAGTCAGCAGCTCCGGCTGAACTGGGCAAATCTATCATGAATCTAAGACACTTTTTTAGTTGCCTGTTCTTGTTTTCTACCATAGTATCCAGTGGTCATCCTGGTATTGGTTTAAAGCACTTCAAAAAATTAGTTTTACTTTGTTTATTGGTCATAATAAACTCAAATGTTTCTGTTGTCTGTATTCAGGATCAACGTTTCTCAGCAGAACTTGTGCAAATGAGCAAAATGTCTGCTGAAAACTATGAAATAAAATGAAATCTTTTCTTTCCGTAAAAAAAGAGAGCCTAAAATTGATAAGCAAACCTCAGAGCAGGAGCCTAAAATAATGAATGTGCTGGTTTTCACCTCAGAAGCCGTTTATTCTGCGTCGTCTGCATTTTTAAAATTGAAATCTTAGAAAGCTATAAGTGAAATTTAAAAGCTGATATCTTGGGAAGATAAAACTAAACTTGAAGCTGACATTATATTATTTTAAATAAACTGCTAATTAACCCAATTAAACAAGAATATAACAACAACATAAACATCCACAAATCCATCTACATTCATTAGTGACTGACTGTTTGTGTCCTTTATAACAAAATGTTTGTTTTATAATGTAAGTTGATATCTAAGGCTCCCCCCCTCCTGGTGTTTATAAGATTACACACTATTCAACACTTTTCTCGTCTTTTTTTATAACTGACAGTTAATCCATTTGTTTACAAAACAAATCATGCAGTGAAAAAGACGGTCACAGCTGGGAAATCATTTTAAAGCTACAATATGTGACTTTCCTCTTCATTTAAAAAGCAAAGAGCAGTCAGGACAAAACAAAAAGAGTCACTGTCCTGTCTGTGGGTAAAAATGTTAAAGCTACAGCATTTGAAGTATTTCAACAAGCAAGACGTGCTCCATGAAGACATTTTTAGCTGTTATGATGAACTGAAAAAAGCGAAACTCTGCAAGTAACTAAACTTCTTTTACCTCCTGAATACTTGTGTGTAAGTCCACAGCTTCAAACTGTCATCGGTGAAATCGGGGGGGGGGGGGTAAAATAAAGCTCCTAAGACTCAAGAACCAAAGTTGGAAGTTTGCTGTTCTGCCTTTTATTATTCCTTGACCTCAGCCCCTGGGTTTCATAACGTCAGCTCGCTCTGAGGCAGCTCCAGGCCTCAGCGCTCCGGCAGGCCGCCAGCAGAGGCTTATCCTGCTGCTGATTTAGGTTTCTATAGAGCGAGTGAATCCTCGCTTGTGCGTTTCAACGTAAATGAACGTTATCAAAAGCTCGCACTTTTGAGTCCTGGGTGGGGTTTGGAGGGGACGGGAGCCAGTCTCGAATCCGGCACATTTCCGTGGGGAGTTTTTCCAAAAGGTGTGGTTTGAAGAGAAGTGGAGGGTGCTCTTCCTCTCGAACAAAGCACAGCCATCCTTCCAGTCCCTGCGGAGGGTAAACACAGTGAAAAGGCTCATGGCCGACTCGAAGCTCTGCAGCTTTAAGACGTTTGCACACTTGAGCAGCTGGCAGCGGGCCACTTGGCCAACATAAACACTCCTAATCCTTTTTCCAAGGAGCTTTCAACACCCATGTCTCCTCCGCTCCCTCTCCCCTCTTTGACATTCCTGCCTGTTTGGGCCCACGCGGCGGGGGCCTCCAGCAGGAGGCGCTGCGGCACCAGCAATGTCCCAAGTGCTGTGCTGTTGCTCATTATTCACTGCTGAGGTATGTGCCTGCCTTTTGATTTTTCCCATGAAGTGAAACAGGTCTCAGTTTTCACTCTTTCTTAGTCGGAACGGGGGCTTAGTTTCACAGAGCCCCACAGACGCATGTGTTCGTGACAGTGCTGCTGTCGGGGACTTTTTTTTTTTTTTTTTTACCACCTCTAGGCATTAAAAATCAGCTTTTACGCAAGAGAAATAGTGGTTTTAAACTTGCCTTTTCCTGGTAGATGTACAAAATTAGCTCAGACTGGTTCAAATTAATCATGTTCACTAAAAGAGAGGTGGAAGAAAGTCCACAATTGTTGCTACATAAACTAAAATAATCTGTGTGTGTGTGTGTGAGAGAGAGGGTTAGTGTTAGTCTGTGGGGGCAGGGAGATCCAGGGTTTTGATTTCCAGCACTCCCGGGGGGATTTGGCAGACACAGGGTAATTTGTAGTGAAGTTTCCAGCACAGTTTGTTTTGCAGGTGGCTGAGAACGAAAGCAGGGCGTGGCGAGGAATGAGAGAAGCAATTTGCTGTCTGTGGGATGTGAATGTGCGTATTGTTGCACAGCAGGCCCTTTTGGTGCGTGTGTGCTGGTACGGGCTGGACTGGTTATAAAAAAAAATGGCAGAATTTAAGATTTGTGGACAGTTCAAACCACAAAACCTGGAAGAAACAAAAAACAGCATCATTATTAGTATCATTACTCGTGTGAAAAGATTTTGAGTCTGGAGGTGGGGAGGGAAAGAAATGACTTCAGGTCATGAAAACGGTTACGTGGCAAACCGTCATGAGTTTGCATTTAAAGGTGGCTGCCAGAAGACATCTCAGTCTCACAGATCTGGGGGTGGGTTCAGTTGAAAAAGCTTTTGATTCTGCAGCCAAAATGTCAACGTATAAATCCACACCAGATGCTGCAGCCTCGCCAGAGGAACACACAAGGAACACACGAGGGCTGAGCTAAGACGGTTTCATTTGTTTTTATTAGCTCATCTTTTGTCTTGCATTAAAAAAAAACTCCACCACAGAGAGCAGGAATTATGCTACACACACTCAGAATACCTTTCTTTTTTTGTTGTTTTTTGTAAAGCAGCGACTGCATTGAATGAGAAAGCAGAATATATTGCACACATGCTGAATGTTCTCCAACACAGCTGGCTGGAGAATGTGATGTTCTGTCAGTTCCTGCAGGAGGGGTGCCTGTTTGTCTCCCCCCCCCACCGTTGAGGAACCGATTGTGCAGCACCTGTTTTAGATTCCTCTCAGTGCTTTAGGGTCCTCGCTTCATGCAGGGTTAGTGAAACTGCACACATCGCCAAAATGAAAAGCATAAAGTTACATTTTTTTTTAATATAATTGCGTTCTCCAAAGTTTCTGTTACACTCATCAGGCTGCGCCCACTATTGTGTAGCACGCACAGAGCCATTAAACTTAGTTATTTGATACGTTAATAATAAACTTTTATCCTAAGGAAGACATTTGGATATACTCTTACAAGAAAAAAAACATATTGTTATCGAAGCAGGCCTGGAAAGTCACAAAGTGTCTGGCATCTGGTTTTTTAATGTAAAGTTTCTCATCTGTTCACAACAAAACAAGCTAGCATTCCTTGTAGGAGTTCATATTGTTTTAACTAAAGATCTCATGTGATCTGTTGGCTCTCAGACTGTGTGCTGGGGATGACTCTCAGCTACCATCACGCCAAGTTTTAGTTCAATATCTGTAAAACCGACAGAGTTGTTGCCGTTTTTGTGTTTGCATCTCGAGTTAAAGATGAATCGATTGCAGATGTACATCAAGGATTACTTTCTGAGAGTGTTATTCAAGTCCGTCGAGTGGTTCGTGAGATGTTTTGCTAACAGACAAACACACACAAGCAATTAGATGAGCGCCCGCCTTCCACAGCAGTGGCTGAAAGCGAGAAAAATTGAAAGAGAATGAAAAATTAGAATTTCTGTGCGTTTTATTATGTTTAATGTGCAGACCAGGTTAAGGCTCCCCCATTTTTTTAAGTACAATTTAAAATAATGATTGTAAAAATCATCTAAATTTAAGCTGTGTTAAAAACATTATTAAAGCATGTTGTTTTTTTTATTATATATTTTTATTTTTATCCACACACACTGACTAATTCACTACTTTTCTGTAACATTAGGGTTACAGTCCCATTATGTCTTCAAACAAACCATTTTATTCAGGACAAAAAAATGAGTATTGTTTTTGTAGCAATTGAAAAATAACAATCGTGAAAACTTAAATACACTTTATATATAGACTTTTTCCTGTATTGTGTCAAATACTGTCAGTTTATTACAGAAATAAATGCCATAATGTAATGTTCAAATTGTTAAATATTTGATATTTTGTATTTTCAGACAGGAATAACCGTATGCAACAAACATCTAAGTTGTACATAAAATTTCAAGTAAAAAAAATGCATTTTAAGAATAAAATTTGTCATGTGTGGACATTTTTGTTTTACAGCTCTTCATTTCAGGTTTGAGCTTTCCCTAGAATTATCATTGCAGTAATAAAAGTGTTGAGGTCTCACAGAACAAGTTACATATATGCATATAAATCTGTGCGTGTAGAATAATTCATGTGAAGCATCCCACCCACCCTGAGTTTAGATAAAAGAATACACAAAACTGATAAAGTCTTCTTGGAAACGTTTCGACGGCTGCTTGGATTCTGGGTTTATTGGTTCTCAGTTCGTTTTAACACAAACGCAGCAAAAAAGTATTTATATATTTCAGACCAAACTGTGAAAACTGTGATGATCAGAAAGGTCTGAATTCTGTGTAAAAAGAAAAAAGGAGTCTTTTTTTTTTTTCTGTCTGGCTTGGCTGGAGACACGGCTGCCATGACACATTCACCTCTGAACAGACTCCGAGATTGCTTTTCGTCCACCTCATCCCCCCCTTTCAATATCTGTTGCGTCTGTTTGATGAAATCCATTTATTGACCTGTACAGAGCTCAATAATGGCTTTGGTGCTTTAATTTCTTTAAAGAGGCTCCCAAATTTGATGGCTTGCTGACCAGAAAAGGGTTTAAAGATGGAAAAAAAAGAGCTTTTACAAAAACTGCTATTCTTGTCTTTTAGGTCAACAATTTAGATAATGGTTTATTTTAGCTATCCGCAGGGCTCCTGGGATGATCCAGGCTCATTGACACAGACTCTCACACTGTGTTCTTGTTAGGGGTAAAGGACAATGTGGGGGGAGAGAGAATCCACTGAGACAGGCATGGATGAAGAGAGGATAATGGGTTGGACATGCTGCTCTGAATCACTGGATGCAACTCAAGTGAACACCTGCTTGGCACGAACGAGCTCAACGAGACACAAACAGGAGACTCTGGACTCGGCTGTACCTGCGGCGCTGAAATAAAACAAACGTCTTATCTCCTGTCTCCCTTTGATCACATTACAGCTCCTTACAAACGCACAGAGGTGATCTAGTCTAGATCTGATCTAGTTCCTTTTCGCTTCACATGGATAAAAAAATGGAATTTCAATCTGATTAGCTGTAAATAAATATACTGTGAATTATAGATAATTTATTTTTTTTAAGAAGAATAAATTATTTTTTTATCTGCCTCATTTAAGCTAACGACACCATTTTCCTGTTATTTTTTTTGCCTGTAATACACATTCAAGATCCTAAAAACATAGCTCGGATCTTTTAAAGTGGGGTTCTGTGGTAAGATTATGAACAGTTAATATCTTACCTGTTGTAGAAAGCTCTTTGGACAACATCTGTTTGGAGAAACGGAGTTCAATCTTAAACTGGATTGACGAGCTGACAGCTAGTCCGAGTGGCTGCCGTCTTAAAACAACTCCAACCTCAAATATTTCATAAAAGTTGATGTGAAGACTATCAAACCTTTAGGTCACCGTCAGTTTAACATTTACATTTAATTCTGTGGTTCTTTGCAAAAAGCAGCAGCTAGCTGTGACGCTGCAGAAATAAATCTAACATTTCTGCCATAAAAACCATCTGGCGTGAAACTGAAAATATTTAGAAAATGGCGTTCACATGACCTGCTTTTAAATGTTTGAGGTCTGTGTAGTTTTATTGTTCAGTGTGTATTTTTACTTTCGCCTAGCTATTTGGATTAGTAGGACCTCATAGACATAAAACAATTAGTAAATCTAATAGCAAATTTAAAACGCAAAAAAGTAAGGAGTTAAAAATAAATATTCAAAACGAGTTAAACAGAATAAAATGTGATGCAGGAGGTTAAAATGGCAGCCGACCCCTCTGATCTTGGCTGAGACTAGCTGGTCAGTTCAGTCAGACTTAACTGCGGCCATTTAAAGCGCTATCTACAACAGGTAAGATATTACTCGTTCACGAGCTTTTCGCAAAGCCTCATCTTTAAAGGCACAAACTGTTCCTTTATCCCAGAACTCTGCTTCCCGGCTTCAGCTGAAGTGTTTGGGAAGCAGCTGTGTGGGACCAGGTGCAGGCGGTTGTTCTCTCCAGCACCAGACACAATTTATTCCACAGTTCCTGGCAGATAATTCGCTCTCCGCTCGCTGCCAGATGAATGCCGTTAAAGCTGGACGGCTTTTAAACTGGAACAGGAATGTCCCCGCTCCCGCTGCTTGGAGGGGTGGTGATTCCTGTTATTTGTCTGTGGTCTCATTCCACACACAAGGGCTTTTCAGGTTGTTGTGTGAACAAAAGAGAAGGATAAGGCGAGCATGAAAAGTGATAATGATATGAAAATCCACCTCGCCTGCTTTCATTCAAGTCATGCATTGTTAACAACAAGTGGAACACTGTTGTGGACACATTGTGAAAACAGCAAATAATAGTAATTATGCCAGGAGACAGAGATGATCCAAGCGCCCCAGCTGCGAGCGCAATATGGCAATTTGTTTAGAAGATGACATGGATAATGAGAACCACTTGCTGCTGGCCTCCATGAATTCTGTCAGGCTTTTTGGAGTTTCAGCTCATCCCTCTGAAAGTGCTCGAAAAACACTCTTGTCACTGCTCATTGCCCGCTACCGAAGCCGAAAGGAGGATTACGTTTTTGCTCAAGTCTGTGCGTGTTTAGGTTCTGCAAAATACCTCAATAGCCACTAAAGGCACGTCTACAACTGATTAGCTTTTGGAGTAAAATCAAGATGGACACCACAGTTAAGGAGCCTTATTGAACACCGAAATAATTATAATTCAGCCAATTTTAACAGATATTGAGCTAAATTTGGTGTGATAGTAGCTGACCACCCAGTTTCTCCTAAAAGAGTTAACTACAACAGTTAAGATATTAAATGTTCTGAACATTTCTAGCAAACCCCGCTTTAGACACAATACTGATGAAAACATAAAAAATGAAATGTTTGTGACGCAGGGACAAATCGAATGAACTTTTATTACTTCTTACAGTGTTCATAGAGATGTCATACATGTCAGGCCCTCATCTTGCTGCTGAGCAACTAAAGATCTAAGACCACATAAAGTCTTTAGTACCTTAGGGGGTCTAAAATATAATTTTCAGTTATGACTGTGAGCTTGTTTGAATTCTGACGCCTTAAATATGTCAGCAAAGCAGGCTTAAAGGGATGGAAACCCGTTTTTGTGTTTGTATATGCCGTTTGGTTGATTGGTCGTTAATTGTGCTCTCAGTCTCCAGATGCCAGCAGATCCTTCAGCTGATTGCAACTTGTGTTTTTTTTTTTGTTTTTTTTTACTGAATGTGAAACACAAATAAACAGCAGGAGAGCTGTAGCCAGCAGTAAATAATGCTGGACTATGTTCTCTGGTGTCTGAACTTTAATTATGGCTGTTTAAATCTAAATTCATCAGATTTTGTTTTGTTTTTGGCAGTATTCTGTCAGTACAAGTCA
The DNA here is from genome assembly GCF_001649575.2 of Kryptolebias marmoratus. Lineage (NCBI taxonomy): Eukaryota > Metazoa > Chordata > Actinopteri > Cyprinodontiformes > Rivulidae > Kryptolebias > Kryptolebias marmoratus. Next base: position 15,400,958 of record NC_051440.1, on the reverse strand, counting down.
GGGAACAAAACCATCACTGGATCATACTGGTTATAATGTTTGCTTGCCTCTTGGTTTGTGTGATGATAATCTGTCAAGATGCTGAAGAAGTTGGGATAATCGCAGCATAATGGAAATGAGCTTATTGTAAAGATTTGCCAGTGTAGCCACATCATAAGAGTTAAAAAAAGGCTGTATTTCAGGGTTTTCCTGCACCTGTCTGAGGCGTTTCAGTGTCTAAATCTGATTCATTTGCAGCACTGGAGTGCTGAAACTTGGGGAAACTATAAAACTGTGTCAGTGGAATTTGTGTTAGCCTCAGAAAAATTAAAGTAGGTCACTTATTTTCAGACTGTAATACACTGGGAGCGAGTTCTTAGCGGCTCAGTCAGACAGATTTCCTTGAAAAGACTCCTCCGGCGCTGCAGAATCGCGTCAAACGCGACCTGATCGGTTATTCCCAAACATTTTGTTTGTGAAAAATGTCTCTTTCTTTGAGACATGATGATGATGATTATAGGAGAGCTGTAAACACCCTGTGCTCCCTGAGCCTCTCAGCTTTGGGATGAATCCCAGCACCAGACTTGTGTTCAGGGAGAAGATCACAGAGCTGCACTAAGCTTCACACTTCGCTGTGGTTTTCCATTAATACCACAGATGCTGCTAAATATTCGAGCAGATTCCAAAATGCAGAGACTTTTTTTTTAGGGCAGATATTAAAAGAAGATGAACAAAGTTGGAAAATGTTTCACATACTTTTGTGTACTTCCAACATGACTCAGATTTTTGTCATTAAAAATCAACTGCAAATGAAAAAAAAGGGGCCTTTAATTTTCCAGAGAGACGTTTTAATGCAAGCTGCACATTTTTATCATAGAAGATGTTTGCATAGAGACATATACCATGTTACTTTAATATAGATATGACTTTTTAAACATTTAAACAAGAATAATCCATGCGTATATTCATACAGTGATCAAAAAAAAAGGAAAATAAAAAATTGACCAATATTAAAGCAAAATTGCACCAAAATAAAGAAGAAAACTATTTATTTGATGCATTGATTTATTTTTGGGAGCATTTTGTTGTTTATTTGCTTCAACTTAACATTCTGTACTGGGTTGTTTTATGCACCCAGCATGAAATCACTCTTACTTTCCTTCTGCTCACTCTGGAATTGTGATATTTTCCTCTCCTTTTTTTTTCTGACCTGATTTGTGCTCCCATGGATACAGCTGTGGAGGAATGGAAAACATGATTCCTCTCTTTGCTCGGAGGTACGGTGCACACCGTCTGTGTGTGTCAGTCTCCAAAGTGCTGATAATAACACCTCCCAACACAGCGAAACCCGATGCAAAAGGTCAGATGTTGCTCTCCTCTTGAAGCTTTTAGCTCTGCGGTGTGATACCAAACAGGAGCGCCTTCATGTTCAGGCTGTAGTTCGCCGAGCTGGAGAGATTTCAGTCTGCAAAACTGAACTACTGTAAAAGTTCAAACGTGTCTTTGATTGGGCAGAACTCTGAGCTGTAAAGGGCAACAAAATAAACAGATTTAAATGTGCCAAAAGTAAGGCAGGTCTCAGTCACAGCGATCACGTGGCATCAGTGGGACTGTCTGTCTGGATTTGTGTTAAATTTGGGTCTCCAAATGAAAATCCAGGAAGAAGGAATGAGTCGATCCACTCCAGTCTCTGATTTTCCTCTCAGTGCCCTCCTGATTATCGAGTGCCATCATGAGAGGATAAAAAGAACAGACTGATCAGTGTAACAAATGCATCCATGGAGTGAAACGTAGAATCACAACCTGAAAGCTGCATGCAAATGTGGACATTTCACAACGTTACTCACTAAGTATTCAATCTAACCTCTTGTTTTATATCTTTTTTTCTGAGTTGGGGGGTTTAAAATGTCCAAAATATTAATTTAGCTCAAGAACAATGAGAATAAATGTGATCTCAGTGCTGCTTTTATGCTCAGTTTTGAAGTCGCCGCAACATTTTCTAAAGAATAAGAGTAATTTTGTATGTTAAACACCAGTTCATTTGTTGTCAGCTTTTTATTCATTTAACTATTTCATTTTCAAACAGTCTGTCATCATCACTGTCCCAAGGTTATGGTTTTATGAGGTGCTCCGTTTATTTAAGTTTTCAATCCAGCCCTCAGATCCGGGGCGACCTGTTCCCAAAAAAACTAAAATGTTCTCAGGAATGTTCAGCTGTTTCAAAGGGGAGGCTGGCCTCGCAGATTCAAAAGGTAACTCTACATAAATCATCCGTGCTCGGAGAAGCTTTGTGCTCACATCTCGTTGGAGCAGTGAACAGAAGAGGTGCCGAGCCGCTCCCGCTCACGGGGCCTCTTCATTGTCACCATCTGGTTCTCCTTGACACCTAAAGAGCTTTCAGGGGTGTTTTCTGAGCCTCATCAGGTCAGAGCATTGAAGCTCCTCTCAGCACGGCGATAAGAGAGTGACAACAGCCTCGCAGAGATAAGAGCAGGGAGAGAGAAAGACCCCTGGACAGCAGAGTGTGTGTGTGTGGGGCGGGGGTGTGTGCACGTGCCCCTGTATCTATCTGCGGAGGTGATGAGTGAGAATCGGGCCCACGGGGGATCATATCACCACAGAGATAGCCACCATCGCCTAGCAACCTCAGCCCTCAGACCCAGTGACGGAAGTGCAGAGCGAAAGCTGATCCTCTTTAGAATAATTGATTTTTTTTTTTTCCCAAGCAGAGAGGAAAAACAAAAAAAACTGACATGAAATAAAGATTTTTCTTGATTTAGTCTGTTTGACAGATGAAGCTCGGGCAGTTTGTGTTTTTCACATTTATAGATAAATTCCATTAGATTGCAGCAAAACACTTTCATTCCACTCAGTGGGGATGAAATGTTTTTTTTTTATTTTGTTTGGTTGGCTTTTTCCACGCCTGGGTTAATTATTGGCGATGAGCAAATGTAAGCAGTGATTTCTGTCTTAATTGGGAGGCTGATAAAACATAGACAATGTTGTTCACTGAAACCGATATCTCTAGGCCTCCAAACTCTCCATTACAACCGAACCCAAAGTCTGTTTCATTACACAAAAAAGTGCTGTCAATTTAACAGTGTCATTGCTATTAAAGCTATAGGTTTTAAATGAGAAAATGTGAGTTGCTGCATGGTGTTGAGTGGGCAGATTTGAATTCGAGATGTGTTTTAGAAACGCAGCCTGCCTCTGCAGCCCTCCCCGAGCCAACGGCACCCAGACCCTGAGCTCATTTCAGTCGTGTTACGAAACAAATTATTGTCTTCCTGCTCCACACTCCCGACACGGCACGTCAATACTGCAGGTGCAGCTGGGCCTGAAATTGCTTGCTTATAACTTGTCAGGTTGGAATGGAGATTTAAAAAAAAAAAAAAGAAAAGGAGACGTCCTCATTTGCACAGCTGCAGGGCAGAGTGCAGAAACTGACAAATTCCTCCTAAATTCTTGTTTTTGTTGATCTGAAGGAGAATTTTGATGAGAGAATTTTGATGAGCTGAAAACGGAGCTTTCTTTTTCCAAGGGCTTCAACCGATTGAGACTTTGTAACTTTGTTGTTAATAAGAATTTCGCTATTAATTTTTTTTTTTAGTTCTGAAACATACAAGGCCCGTCTTCTCGCACTTTTCGTTACAGGCGATGCTTCACCCTGACATTCATGCTGCATGCGCTCCAAATGGTAAAGATCTCCCAATAAATGCTGAAACTAAAAGCACCTTTACTATTTCTGTTTTTTTCAATTGATATTTAAATTTCCAGAGGCAGATTAAGTCCAACATGCATGGTAGGTTTATAAGCTGTGACATATAAGTAAGTGTAGGGAAGTCCAAGTGTCCGATACTTTCGCCATTTTGTCTGGTTTTGTTCCTTGAATGGATAAGAAAAAAAATCTTAGTTAGTTAAAAGACTGCAAAAGCCCTGTTGTAGAAGTACAATTTTTAGATTGTCAGTTATGTAATTTTCACTCTGCTGGGCTCAAAATATGCACAAAAAAAAAGTATGTATTAAAGTAGAGTAACTTTTTTTCCCAGCAGGCCATCCTGACTCAGGTAATGAGTCAAAGTTCTGCAGATTGAACTGAAATAGACACAGTGTGGTGCCTGAACGTGTCGTATCCAGCATCCCATCATCGGCAGAAATCCACACAAAGGAAGGATTTTTTATCTTGTACACAAGAACGTGAACCGAACACGTGTTGCATTTGTGTAGATTTTGTAGATTTCTATACTTGTTCAAATGCAACAATATTCTCTTAGCATATTAAACACAGGGTTTGTGCACTAAGTCTTGTGAAAGTTAATTTAGAAATTAACTCTTGGTTTGAAATAAAACTTGGTTTGTGGCTGTTCTCCCTCGGTGGATGTTGTTTTCTGCGTTTGCCCACATTGACCGACACTACAAGTCCTCCGCCTGCAGTTCTACGGCACACCAGGTCATTGAGATGCTTTTCCTGAAATGTTTCATTTTGGTACTGATGAAAACTCAAACTGCTTCAGCTTCTTTCAACGCCTGAACTTCATCTGAATTGTCATTTCTCCTGAACGTCTTTTATTCGCTGATATTCAAAGGTCCAGACGCTCAGAACTGAACTCATCCAGTGGAGACGGCTCGACAGTCAGGACCGTGTCTGTTTCACGTTTTCAGCAGGGATTTTTCACCACAAACCCAGTCCCCTGCATCGTTTTATAAACCGAGCTGTGTCTGTTAAAAGCAACTACGTTTTGGCACGTTTCACAGGTGTCGGGATAGATTAAAGTTGAAATCGTGTAAACTGACCACATCAGAACTCGAACGCGCAGATTATTCTGGTTTTTCCAAGGACAAAAGGCCTCGATGCACATTCTTTAAGCGGAGCAGCGGGGGGGGGGGACGACGACGACATTCCATCCACTGTTTGTAATCGTTCCCAGCTGGAAGGAGAGCCTGCTTCCTATTTGTCACATTCACGGGTCAAAAATTTACCATATTTTTTTTTATAATCGCTCACAAAATAGACGCAGAAAAGGAGAATTTATGTACACTCGCAGCAGCCGTTGGCGGCCATCTTTATGCTCATAGGGATGTTTGAAGCATTTATCTGTTTGAGGAGACGACTGTAAATAAGAGCCTGCTGAGCGCTCCGTTGGACTTTTCCTGCCACATCACCCAACGCCAAAAAGCGGGCGATTGTGTAATTGTCGGTATTCGCGTGTGTCCATGTGTTTATTTGTCTGTAAAAATATCTCATAAACAAGTAGACAGATTTTAATGAAACAACCAAAAAGTAATCACTGGATGCACATCTACAACTAATAACATTTTGGAGTCAGCCCGATTCAAGATGGCTGCCGCAACTAATCAACCTTTGAAATGAACAAAGAAATGGCTATAACTCGGTCAGTTTTGCAAATATTTAACAAAACTTTGGTGAGTTAAGTAGCTGAGAATCATTCACAACACAGACTGAGTGCTGACTGAAAGCATAAGATTTCTGTTTAAAACTTTAACCTTAACTGTGGGAGAAGGTATTGTCTGTCTGTTAGCAAAATATCTCACAAACCACTGGATGGACTTTAATGAAACTCTCAGAAAGTAACAATTGGATGTACATCTACAGCTGATTAATTATTGGAGTTGACTTGATTTACTGCGGCTGCCACAGCTAATCCACCTTAGAAAACAGAAAAAATGACTATAAATCTATCAATTTTACAAATATTGAGCTAAAATTTGGAGTGGTAGTAGCTGAGAGTGATTCATAACACGTGCTCTAAGTTCAAACAAATCGCACAAGATCTTTGTTTAAAACATTGATATGCAAGGCGGTGGGCGATATGCATTTCTTTAAGGAATGCTAGTTTCATAACTTTAAATTTGATTTCATTCTTTGCTCTAAATGAAGTCACTTTAGCTGCTTTTTCTGGCTTTTAATCAGATCATTTAGGAATCTGAGGCAGTTTTCGCTTTTGTTGCAGAAAAATTTTAAAGTAGTATGCTCTTCCTGTTTGCCTGTTTATTTAAAGTGTTAAAGTTTGGTGTTTTAAGTGTGTGTTAGCTGAGCGTGAGTGAGAGCGGTTCCCTGAAGCTGCACAGGCCTCGTTGTTTCTGACCGCAGTCCGTAACGGTGTGAGTGAACAGGCCAGACAGTCAGGTGGTTGTTTTCTGATCAGCTGGGAGGGAGGATAAAAAAACAACTATTTGCTTAGCTTGACACACTCAGTAATAAATGCCCATTGTTTCACAGACCAGCAACAAACACAACAAACACACACTGAGGCACAGAAATCAGCTGGAGCAGAAAACCTCAGATGAGTAAATCACTTCGCTCGAGCCACAAAATTATAGCCTCCGCGCCTGTGGGTTGGAGAATGTGACTGAAGGTTTTTCTTGTGGACTCGGAGGGGGATGGTTCCCCTGGACCACAGACTGAAAGGACAGCAGGTGCCTTTAGAGGGCGCTGTGGATCCTACCAATGAAATCTGCTGGAGATTATTGTTCCAAATTGAAGTCATGCTTTTGGATGTAATCGTCGCAGTAATACCTCCTCTGTCATCTTTTTTTGTGTAAAGAAGTGATGAGCGACAGTAGTTTTGCGGTTTCTCATTCTGACTGTCTTCTTTTTTCTTTCTTTTTTTTATAATCATACTATCTCGGTGCAGCCTTAACGTGCATGGGTATGCATATGTGTACAGAGTTTAATGCAGAGCTATGTCTCTCTTAACCCCCCCCCCTCTGCCTCCCCATCCTTTCTAAAGCAAAACAGCTGCCTTGGCTGCTTTACCTCCAGCTGCTTCCAAATTGTTCCACCATTAAGCTATTATATGTTTACAACCACAGCGGTGAGCGGGCCCCGGCTGAAGGTGCTAGAAGTCCCGATGATCTTCCTCTGCTGTAATGGATCATTATGTTGGTTTCTTATTACGCAGCTTTAGCCATGCTGTAATTAGCTGTGATACAATTAGGCACACTATCTTAATGGAGCCGTAAAAGTATCAGGCAGCATTTTACTTCGCCGCTGCCCTCAATATGTCACTTTGACAAGACTGAGGAGCAGAAAATTTGAAAAAAAAAAAGGCTTTCACGGAATCATCCGTATCTCTAGAACACAGAGTTTTATGCATGCCGCTGTTCTCTTGAATCCAAATTCGCAGGCATAAAATGATGCACAGTTCTGTCCTTTGAAATTAGGAGTTTATTATCTTGCATAAACAATTTTTTTTTCCCCCTTCTTTGCCTGCAAGCATAAGCTTCATACGAGCTTATTTATTCCACATGTCATGCTGCTGGACCTGGGAGAGAGCGCCTGCTCGGAGGAGAAAAGCACAAACACATTGATCTTATTTGGACAGGCTTTTGTCTGGGAAACATCCAAACCCAAACAGCCGAGGGACGCACCACAACACAGCGCAAGTAATTCTCCCGCCATCCAGACACACGTAGGTTACAGACAGAGCAAAGCCACTCGTATCATTCAGAGCAGTGCTATTTCTTTATTTAGCATGTAATTACTTATTAAACTGAAACAGTCGTGCGTGTTTTGTTTTGACTTTCTTTTTTTTTTTTTGCCTCCTGAGTTTTAAAGAGTCATTGGTGTCCTTTTTACAGCTCCATTCAAGGTGAGAATTGGTGTTTTTGTGGTTGAAAAAAACGCAACCTCCAACGTACATCTGGTTTATGTTGCGACAAAACGCCTTGAAGAGCAGCTTGTATTAAAGGGAACCAGTTTATATCTCCCAGGAATTGAAAGCATGCAACTGCATGAATGTTTCTCATTAACGGCAAATGCGGAATTATTCATTTTTTCTTGGTGTATGTATTAAATATTAGCTTGAGTCTGTGAACATTTGATTTAAATCTACAGCTGAATCATAACCGTATTCTGGTTTGTTGCTATGGCGTCGTACTGAAAACCACACTCTGAAAAAAAAAAGCTTTGTTTGTCTATGTCTTTTCTCCACGTAAACAATAAATATCTTACCTGTTGTAGATAGCTCCTTGTTTGGAGAAATTCAGTAGAGTTTAATTCTGACCAGACTGATGAGCTAACTGTTAGTTTAAGCAGGGTCACCGACAAAGTGGCATCTTGAAATAACTTAAATCCCAAAGATTATTTAGCAGTTTATGCTAATGCTATGTTTATAAACCTTTACATTTCTGTCAGATTTGATTACACAGCTAAATTGGTAGAAATATTATGGTATTACTGCCAGAAATGCCCTCAGGAAGTGCTACAGCTAGATGTTGCTGCTGCTAAAGCCGTTAGCTCATCAATCCCGTCAGAAATAAACTTTACTTCTCCATACAAAAGGCTATCCACAACAGGTAAGATATTAATTGTTCAAAACCTTTCCACTTTCACTTTAAAAGTACATGAAGCTTGATTTCTTGGTTAGCAAGGGAAATGTAAGTAAAACCTAATTTTTCATTATTAAAAAGTTGTTTTTTTTTTGTGAAAACTCATTGTGAGTCTGGCCTAATGCCAGAGAAAAAAGCCAATAATTAAGCTAAATAATATTTGTTGAAACAAATGAGTTAAAAGAAGTTTAAATGACGCAAACATTGTTTCTGTCTACCTTACTCAATGACTTGATAGAAAGATAAGCAAATGAATGGACGCATTTAAAAGATAAATAAAGAAAAAAATATAATCTTCCCATGTGTGTTTAAATCCCACTGGAAATATTCCACCGCTGCGGCTTCCTGCCTTTAGCTCCCATTTGTTTAGGTTAAAAAAGGAGCAAATACAAATTTCAATCACAAAGCCGAGTTTATGCCCGACTGGGATAACATCAGATGTGCTGCAGTGTGGCTTCATGGCTGATTTGGGTTTGACTCCTTATCTCCGCCTGTATCAGAAAATCTCTTGCAGGGATTAGAGGCAGTGTGTTGAGCTTTTTTTAAAAAAAAAAGAGTCAACTGGCCCTTTAAACAAACCTTCAGAGTTAAAGGAATCTGCTCTGTCGCTTGAACTTATCCGAATGAAGATAAGTCTGCTTTAATTAACTTAGTGATGAAGCAACTTCCTGTCGGGTGACAGTTCATCAGACCTTTTCACTTCACATTTAGAGAAGCTTACCTTGGAGGAAAATAAATCTGAATGTACCTAAAAAGAAGGAAAAAACAGGTTGATTTGACATCAGAGCTCCACATCCCTGGAGCTCTGATTACATTCATACTATAGGTGGATGACGTAACACATGGAGGCCCGACCAAACATTTCAAGAACATCTGGAGAATACAAGAAACTAAATGAACTGTGAACACAACAGATATATTCATAACCTTAGAATAAAATGTCCTGAGATATCTGTTTCATTACACAAACACAAACCAGCTCATCAACATGCAAATATTCAGATGAAGTGATTTCATCTAAAAAAGTCCAAACAGAAAATACTTTGTTTTTTTTAGAAGTGAAGCCAAAAATGGGAAAATCTTAAGATTTATGCATCGTCTCTGACAGCTTCTCAGCATCTTCTGAAAACACAATGTTTTTTGAGAACTTAGATGCTAAATCCCTGAAACAGCTTGCCCCGTGTGTTCATAAGAAGCCTTATTCTAACGCTTCTGGTTAAAACCCGGAGTGTTACAAGACCCAAAGCGTGCCACGTTTTAATCGGCGTTCCTGCTGCTCTGCTCAATTGACTCATCGGTATGAGTGACTGTTTGCACAGACTCTCTCTTCATTATTGTCTTCGTCTTTCTCCCGTGTGTCTCGCGGAGGACCGACACGCTCGGGGCAAACTGTGTCCAGCCTCCAGCTGCAGAACGTGACTGGAGGTGGATCAGCCTCTATTTAGTAACTAAAGACCTGAATTAACTGGCTGACAGATAAATACAAGTCTCCTTTCTGTCTCATTCTCGTTGTTTGCATGTTTGTCTGTTTATGTTTGTACATTTTTATTCAAATACTGTTTTTAAACATGGTAAAAAGAAGGAATATTGAAAAATCTATCTATCTATCTATCTATCTATCTATCTATCTATCTATCTATCTATCTATCTATCTATCTATCTATCTATCTATCTATCCATCCATCCATCTATCTATCTATCTATCTATCTATCTATCTATCTATCTATCTATCTATCTATCCATCCATCCATCCATCCATCCATCCATCCATCCATCCATCCATCCATCCATCCATCCATCCATCCATCCATCCATCCATCCATCCATCCATCCATCCATCCATCCATCCATCCATCCATCCATCCAGTAAGCTGATATTTTCTGCATTTGCAAATTCAGTTTTTAGTGAGAAAACTGTGGTTTTTTTATAAAGGCTTTCCAAAACAGTGATTTTTATTAGTATTATTTTAAACGGTGGATCTGCATCAATTCAAGATGCCGATTTTTTGAGAAAGAATGAAGTAGCAGCACATTTCGCGCCTGCCCACTATCATTTTGTGCCCTAGAAACCAAAACAACAATCAAGCTGTTTTTTTATCTTTTCTTATTTTCTGTGTCTTCGCTTTTTCTAGATGTTGTCGTTAAACTCCGATTGTGTCCTGAAATTGTCCATAGCTGGGAGGAAATTGTAAACATTATAAAACAAAGAGTAATGGGAGAGTCTTTAGACAAATTAAGAATGTTCTTTCTCCGTCTTTTGTTGAGTTGTTATTGTGGATGTTCTCGCCACCAAGAGGTGCGGCGCATGGGAACTTCACTGTTTTTGTCAGAAAGACGTGAACAGAACTGCTTTTTCCGTTAAAAGATAGAAGCCGTTGAAAATAATTGTGTCTGGCAGAGCCTCGTTTCTCTGTGCCGTTTCTCACGAGTCTGAACATTTGCAATAAACTCTGTCATCCCATCTCGGCTTTAAGATAACCTAACAATCAGCATGTGATTGTTGTCGGAGTGCAGTGTCTGCACGAGACCGATCTGCTTTGGCTGAAAGCTCACGATCCTTTTTATTGTTTGCAGGAGTCGGGCAAGTGGATAAAAACAGGCGACAATAAATCAGCCATCTTTTGTGTTGCACAAAAACGCATCTAATGAATTTATTGTTTGCATTTTTGAAACGGTTTCAAGGGAAGCATTTATGGGATTGTTGGAACAAACTGTTTTAGCTTTGGCATTCTGTGCATGTTAATGGTTTGTTGAATGTTTTGTCGCATGCATATATTTAGAAGTTAATATTGAACTCAGACAGTTAAACGTGTCTGTTTTATTCTTCTGCTAATCATTGAGTCAATGGTGCAGCACATCAGATTAGCTGAGGAGCCGTAGCAGTTAGACTGGCTGTCCTTGGAGGACATTTTCTTTTTTATTTCCTTGTAAAAAAAAAACTCTTATACAACACTGACTGAGATTATCCTGTAAAGCAGTAAGTGTTAAATGATGTGTGAATCCTTTCTTTCTGTTGTGAGAAAATAGAAAAATTCCTAAGAAATAAAGACCAGTTCAGAGTTCTTGTAGCAGCAGCTCCCGAGGAGGTGAACTGAGGCCGGGAGGAGGAGGAGGAGGAGGAGGAGGCGACAGGTTTCCAAGGTAACAAGCCACACTGAGGACAAGGACGCTCCGATGGTGGCAATGTCAAACGATCAGAGGAGGCTCTCCTTTCATTTGCACAGATAAGCAGGATCATAAGGGCTTTAAGTTGTCTAAATATGTAAAATAAGAGAAAGAAATGAAGAAGATCAAAGCCAGAAACAGAGAGGAGGAAGGTGAAGTCACACAGGAGCCTGCTCTGAGGCAGTTGTTCGGAGGCAGGAACTCTGGATACGGACATGAAGGCTTTTTGTTTACAGGTAGATATCGTAACAAAGAATTTTTAATCCCGCAGCAAGTCAAAACGCTCATCACATGGCTTTAATAAATAAACATACAGCTGAATGTTTTTGGTTTAGTTTCCACACTTACTTTGCAAATTTCAGATCTTCCACTCATTCCCCGCAACGCTGTTCGTGCAGCTCCTTCAGATTCTTCTTTTTTATTATTATTATTATCATTTTAACTTTTACAAAGTGAGTCCACGAAACATAGTTTACAGTTCGCAGAGGTCTGAGTGGAAATAACGCACCAGAATAATAAAGTCAATCCAGCATAATGGAGCAGTTGGAGCTGGTTTATCTTGTTTCTTGGCACTGAGATGTAATTTGGCCTCTTTAGGTTCAGAGTTTTTAAATCCTTTCCCTCACACTCTCCAGATGTTTCCGTCAAGCTTGACATTTTAAGCATTTTCCCCCCAAAGAAAACAAAAGATAACAGGTAACCATGGAAACCCGGCTAGAGAGCGCAACTCACAGGAGTCTCTCTCATCCGTCCATTAAACACAGCATGATTTACTGTTTATATGATCAACAGCAAATTGGAACATAGAAAATTAAAATATGAAAAACACTGTAACTACTCCCACACCCATTACTCATTCAATATCTGTAAAACTGACTTGTAGTCATTTTTGTGTTTGCTAACATGGCTTACCTGAATTGTGTTGGCTCCAAACGTGAATCAGTTGTAGACGTACATCCAGTGATTACTTTCTGGAAGTTTCATTAAAATCTGTCCAGTGGTTCATGATATATTTTGCTAACAGACAGACAAATGAATGCACATAAACACACACACACAGGCTTGGGCAAAAACATTACTGCCCTGTCGTATGCATGTTTCTGGGGAGGAAACTGAAGAAAACCTGCACAGGTGAAACATGCAAACTCCACCCAGGAGAGCTCCAGCTGGGAATCAAACCTGCAGCCTTTTTTTTCTGCAAGGCATCCGTGCAAATCAGCTGCACCCCCACCATGCAGCCCAAAACACAACTCCAGTGCACGACATGTACACGGTAACTTCATTTCACCAACATCTGTTTGCGGTCTCGTGTAGCACAGACACGACGGTGACATCAATTCAAATTCTCAGCGAGAAAATGAGCGTGAGCCTAATCCGCAAAATATTGCTGCTGCTGCTGCAAAAAAAAAAATTTTTAAAAATGTGTTTCATATTGTGTATGTTGGCATCTTCAAATATTTTAAGCGGGGAACATAAATGATTTATGACACGAAAGAGTCTGATGATTTGAAAGTCTTGAAAAGTGTGCGATGTGTGAGAGTTGTAACGCTGTCAGCAGACCGCTGTCTGCTGCTCAGATGTGGCAAAGACCATGAAGGTTTCACATGTGTGTGGTATTTATGACTCCTTTCAGGCTAGACGGCCTACACTGACTCGCACTATGCATTATTTAAACATCTGATGGAGAGTATTTTCTCATTTTTCAGCCCTCTTTTTCCATCTCTGGCATTCCCACTCGGGCGGAGGTGCCAAAATGTGGCTGCGTGTGCCGGAGTATGTAAGCTGGGAAAGCATAGGGGGCTTCTCTGTGTGTGGCAGAGGCCTTCGCTCAGATTAATTTGTGTGAGGAGAATTATTGGCTCACTGGAGTGAGGTTGACGCCCTTTAGTATCACCCACAAACTGCAGCACGGTTCGGGACGAGATCCCCCCCCCCACCCTGTTGCACTGGATCACCCACTGAGTCGTGCAGAACCGGCAGCTGCAGAGCCGAATAAAATGAACTCGCCACCCGAATGTGTTTCCATTTATGCAACTTTCTGTCAGAAAGCATCTGAGTTAAAGCTTCTGCCGATTGGATTACACTGGTGGATTATGATATTGCTCCTGCTGAAGCCAAAATATATTCAGGGATGGTCAGGGGGGATGGAGCACGTGTGTTTTAACTGAAGGTGTGTGTTGCCTTCCGCATGGGAGGAATATTGGTTTCAGCCTTGCTGCGATATTATCCACATTTCGCCTTGAGCGTGTGAGGTTTTATTGAGAAAGTCGCTTTGGTCAAGCATCGCATGTCTCTTTTTCAAAGCAGAGTATTATTGCCTGTACACCTCAGAGGCAAGTGCAGACTCAGCCCCGTTTTTATTTCTGTAATTCCAGGTGTCAGCTTAAGGCACAGCATTTGTTTGGTATTGATTTTCTGCTTTGTGTAATTAGTTGAGGTGTTTTCTATTCTGCTCAGATTTAAAGCCAAATTACTGTTTTCCTACAGTGTCAGTCAGGGTTAGATTGTGCTTCAAATAACAACTTATCTGGTTTTTAAGAGTGGTGGATTTTGGCTGTTTGGACTTTGCCTGTTATCCTCACTCAGATGGGGGGCTCACCAGGTTTTTTGGGTATTTTTTTTCTCACAATCCAAAACCATGCATGTTGGGTAAACTGGAGATTCCAAATTGACCCTAGGTGTGTGTGTTTGTGTGTGTGCTGTGAGCGTCTGTGATGGACTGGCAGTCTGTCCAGGGTGTACCTCACCTCTTGCTCATCGACTGCTGTAGATGGGCACCACCCTCCCTCCCTCCCTCCTAAAATAGGACAAATGACCAAGGAAAAGAAGATGTCTGATTTATTTGTTTCTAAAGTGATGAGGCTTTGATACAAGTGTATACATCTTAAATATTTTACTTGTGTCTTTGTGCACTTCAGCATGAAAAAGACCTGAACCAGATAGATCATACTAGCAGGCTCAAAGCCTTTAGACCAGAGTTTAGCCTCATCCTGCCTGCCAGATGATATTTTATTTTCTTATTAGTCCATAGATCTCCTAAGTTGTCTTTGCGCCACACCTGTTCTTACTCATTAATATACTCATTAATCCCCATCTGATTGTTTAATTTCTTTTTAGTTTTTCTCAGTTAACGCAGCTGTTTCCCGACATTCGCAAACAGCTTTTTCGAGGGCTAAAAGTTTGTGCAGCATCCTCGTTGGTGGGCGATTTGCATTTCTTCAAGGAATGCTGCTTTTTAATTAAACTCTGTTTTTGATCCGGAACCTGGTTTCGGCTCCCCTCGTATTTGGGTCCATTCTACCTGAGATCTGTGGCTGACGCTCGTGGGCAGCTCGCTGGCAAAAGCCACATGGAAGCTGGCGCCAAAAGTGCCAGAGTGATGGCAGAAGGTGAAAACAGAGGGTTTCGAGACAGGTTGGGGGGGCAAGTGCCTGTTTTACTAACACGCAGGCTGAACTGTTTGTCTTGTGCATGGAGCTGATGTGGCCGTGAATAAAATAAATATGTATATATATATATATAATACAAGGCGAGACTATGAAGCAAAACTGCTCACAAACCTGCTCAATTAACCACGGAAGCACTGAAATAAACCCGGTTTAGTTTAAATGAAAATGTGCCGAGCTTCTCAATCCATTAATAATTGCATACTTAAGGGTCTGCATCTAAATTGATCGTATTTCAGGCTAATCAACTGAATATTCATCAAGATAAAACTCTGATAAATACGTAGTAGCTTTGCTTCAGATTTATGTCTTGATTCAACGTTCTCGATAAGAAAAAGGCTGAAAATAATCAGTCAAAATAACATGTAGTGATTAAACTAAATAATGTTTATTTAAAAACAACTCAGCTCTGGATGAGATCTTATTTTTAGCAAGATAGGGGAGTGTACAATATGAAAACAAGGTGTACTGTAATTTAAAGCTACTACATTTTAAATATATGTATTTCCCACTTATTTATATTTATTCATAACAGCATTTAAGTCCACAGAAAGCCACAATGAAACGACACCTTTGAGCTTCTAAAAGTACCCAACCATCTCTAAAGACATTTTACTTTTCCATCCGTCTGTCACATTTTTTGACCAGTTCATTTCTTCGCAGCGGCTCAGTCACAGCCTCCCTGTTGCTGTTCAGACAAGTGAAACGTGTTATATTTTCACACATTCAGGAAGGAGCCAAACCCTCTCAAAAGGATTTAGGTCAAGCGAGGAGATGAGGAGAAGGGCTGGTTTTTCTTTCTCGCACTCCACATGTTACAGCACAGATCGGCAGAACAAAGAGCAAATGTAATGTGATGCACTTCTCGCCGATTTGTCTTTCATTTTTATTACATTTTCCCAAAAAACACGTTGATAATTTGCCAGCAGTGATGTTTTTTTATATAGTTTCAGACTTGGACAGTGTAAGCTCAGTTAGCGTTACGCTTAAAGCATAATGGGAGTGAAAAAAGAATATTACATTCTGTCTAATATTAACTTTACATATTCATTTCCAACAGAGCCTACATGAGTCATTGTGGTTATAACTGAAAAACTGAACCTTTTTTTAAAACTAAAACACAACCCTTTTCCAGCTGACTGTAATTAAAAACACTGTGTGTGATATTTGGGATTGACCTTTCAAAGATAAGACATTTTTGAACACCTTCGAGTACAATCACGCCTGAGAGAAATCTCATAATTGGCTACAACTGCGTGTGCTGACCTTGTAATAAAGTGAAGCCGTGTAATTTTTTTTCATCTCTCTAGACAAACTGTCTCTCTGGTTTCTCTGCGAGTCCTGCCGTCCATCCCTGTCATGAGCTCAGTATTGATCAGAGACGGATGCATCTCGTGTTCACACTCGGTCGTCTCTGTCTGCAGCCTCCATCGCTCGTGTCCGAGTTTCCACGGCTGTTTTATTCATCATATTAGGAAGTCTAAATGCCTTTGTTTGAAGCACAAACACCCAAATCATTTAGCTGCAACTTAAAAAGTGGGAAAACAGAGGACTTGGAAAAGGTTCTTTTAAAAGAAAAATTTTTAAATGCTCCTTTTCAGCTCTATTAATCCAAACTGAGGCTTGTATGTACAACAGGTAGGATACTGATTGTTCGCGTTTCCACAAAACTCCACTTTAAAAGAGCACTTTAGCAGCGTTTTGCATGTAGAGATGAGTTTAAAACATCCAACACTTGCAGAATAACCACACACAGAGATGCAAAGTAACAACAGAGAAACGACTGACCACAAAATGATCACAAAGTCATTCGAAAAGGACTGTAATTTACTGTAGAGGGATGCTAACACACCACAAAAAGACCAAACAACTATAAACCAGAATGGGATTTATCCGTTTAAGTGTTTCAAAGTGACTGGAAGTTTAATTTTAAATTAAAGCTGTGGTGGTACGAGCACCCCGCTCTCTCTCTCTCTGCTGATATATTGGGGGTTTTTTTTGTTTTTGTTTTTTTAACACAGCCTGAAACTCTTCCCAGTATAAACAGCAGCAAGAAATGACTCCTGATTGTCCCCCCCGACTTGTGAGTAACGCTTCGTGCCGAAGTCCCAGCTCATCTTTCAAGAGTCTGAAGACTCCTCTGCAGCGTGAGAGGAACATCGATCTAATTTAAACGAGTCGACACCTTCGGTGTATTTAAATTTTCAGACTCAGTAGACACAGAAAGAAGCATCCTTCTCTGGATGTTACTTTTCTGCAGATTGACTCAGAGGGATCTCAGTATGATAAGGGGAATGAGCTCCTTTCTGAGGCTGTGGTTAGAAAGCTCCACATAAATGCATTTCTCATTTTTTCTCTATTTTTTTTAAATGCAGGTGAAGTTACTAAATGATCTATAACATATTTTCAAATCTTATCGGATGGATGAGCTCAACACCTCCGTCATGGTCGATGAAACACTTTCGGGTGCCTCTGCAGTCTTTATGGTCTTCTTTTAAATGTCTGTATATACACCTGACTGGATGTATGACTGTGGGGAGGTTAATAACTCTATAATGTCAGATCTGGGAGAGACTCAATGTAATGAGATGTGAAGCTAAAGAAAATCCTAAATGGTTGCACCAACAAGCTGAGAGCAATGTTTGCTCATACCGTCTGTGGCAGAAATCAATACAAGTTTTCCTCTCTTAAGAGAAAAAAAATGAAAAACAGGAGCAGCTGTCTCTCTGACAGCTTTCTATTTAACTCTGTGTATTTATGCACCAACACGTGTCTGCAGGAATGAAAAAAAAAAAACCAACAAAAATAACCACCTTTTCAGAACTTTGATTCTTTGAACGAAGATAGTTGCAATTAAAGGCCTAGCATTCTCTGAAGGAGCTGATGTTTGGGATATTTTGCTGACAAATATACACACAGGGTGAAACATGATCACCTCTGCCTTCGGCGGCAGGATACAAAACACTGAAATTTGTCTTATGAAGCTGAAACCTTAGGGTTCTTGAGGTTTCCTGTTCTGAAAACACAAGCAAGACACCACTTCTTCTAGCTCTGCACTGGATTTATAAATAAATCGATTCGTTTTGATGTCAGTGCTCTGCTTTCAGATCATTTTGAGCTGCACATTTCTTCCAACAGCAGCGCCTGGAAGTTCAGACGGTCCATATTTGCTCAGACGTGTGTTCAAGCGATTACATCTTTGCCAAAAGAGATCGACGAACAAACAGGAAACGGCGCCGCCTCGGCCTCTCGCGGTGCAGCGCGAGCTCCCAGGAGTTTGCATTAATTAACGTGCCACGGAGCCCAGCATGCTTCTTGAATGACAAGGTTTTGCTCATTTGCTTCGGAGGCTGTTATCAGAAGTGATAGACCTGGCAAAGATCAAAGTGCAGCCTGATGCTTTACCCCGTGGCACTTTCTGACTGGGAGAGTGAGCTTTTTAAAAGGGGGCTTGTGACAAGCACACTGCCTTTGAAGAGGATTAGTATTGTAACCATCTCATGTTGCACAGTGATGTTCACGGCGCACTGTCCGCAGGACTCAGTGGTTTCAACTATATAGCCGGCTAAAGCCAACACAAATTTCCCAGTTGTGAAATATTTGTTCTCACGATTTCAAAGCAGCCCCTAGAGCCCTATACCCCTGCACTATAATCATAACGAACAGGACCAATACAGGCCCGAAAAAGGTGCTGCCGATAAAACTTATTAGGCTCCTGTTTCACGTCCCCGGGGGAAGATCAATTGCACTGAGAGCCTTTTAATATAAATATATTATCTCCCAATAGTGATATGAGATGTCAGCCTGAAAATGCTGCTCCATCACTTTATCAGTGGAAATGCGACCGGAGGCAATCCAAGCCTGTGAGCGTATTCTAAATTCTGCAGCATCAGTGCCTCTGAATTTCAATACTTTTTTGTCTCGATAGAACAAAAGAAACGTGACTCTTCCACTCACTTGAAATATTCATCACATCCTCGTCTATTGCTGCTCAGCGACTTACTTTAAGTTTCATAGTATGGACAGGAAGTGTATTATTTACTGAATGATGGGAGAAAATCACTGCGAGATCATTTTTCCACACCTAACCACTCTGTGAAAAGACAAAAGAAGGAAAAAAAGGAAAACAGACTCCCTGAACCTAGTTTGGCAGAAAGCCCCTGTAAAAACCACAACTTTGCACTTTGATATTTTGTTTTTAGTAAAATGATACAACATCCCAATTAGTGGGAAGAACCGGTTTGCAGAACATCTTTAGAAAGAACAAGGTTGGTATTTTGCTTTTTTTTCCCCCCAGTATTTCTGCAATAATAAGCTGTGCCCCCAATCCTGGTCTCACCTTAATAAATCAGGACATTGTGCAAATTTAGACAAACAGGAACGAGTGGTTTAAAAGGAAATGGTAGCAAAACAGCTAATACAAAAGCCTGGATCTTATAAGTCAAAGCTCAATAACTTTCCACCACTTTTCACTCCGCCTCTGCACGCCAGCTTTGTTGTTGCTTCATAATTAGGTGCTTGTGAATGTCACTAAAAATGTTGTGACAAAATGGCAGTGTTGATTTGCCTGACTGAGATCGGGCTGATGTCTGAGCGAGAAGCTTTTTAGCTCCAGCAACATTTACTGTTCATCCATTGAGGTTAATCACCAGACTATCTTCGTTTTCCCCTGAATATTTACAGGATTCCCCAAGCAGCTTTAGAGTAATAACTCTAGGAAAATCACGGGATCAGACTGTGTGTGTTAGCTAATTTTCTGCTAAGTGCTGCTCCCTCACACTCTTTTCTATTTATGAGGCTTCCACTTATTGATTTCACAGATACGTCTCAGCATGTCATGATTACAGACGTTGTGGAAACCTGTTTACGATGACCTGTAAACGATGAAAAGATAGGTCGTAAATATCCAGAATTTTCAACAAATATATCAAAAGAATTGAGCCGATGACAGATAATTGCTACTTCAGCTGACACGAACGCCGCGAAACCGAAACTGATGAGCAAACAGTTGCTGCTCGAAGTCTCCCTTTTTACTATAAATTGTTTGAGTGGCGCAGGGTCTAGGATTAACCAGGACAGGTTGAATTACAGCTTGAGTTTGGGGGCAATTCAATAGGAAGTGAATCAATCTGAGGATTAATTGTTGCACCACATCCTGAGCAGCAGACATTCGATACAGCCAGAGGGAGACGGCTATAATGGAACTGAAATGCAGACAGCCTCCGGCTATAATGGCTTAATCCCTCACAGCTCATAGTCTCGCAGCTGATTATCATAGAGACGACGCAGGCAGACCAGGTGAACAGTGAACAAATTAGAAAACATGTTCAGCAGTAAAAAAAAAAATCATAATAAAACTTGTAAGTCGAATTTTATGGCTAAAACAGTTTTATTTTGTTGGTTTGTAGGAAAAGCTATGTTTTATTAAAAGGAAAAACATTTTAATCAAAGCAGGGAGCTGGTTCAGATCTTCTGAAGTGGGGTTCTCTGGAAAGGTTGTGAAGATTTAATATATTACCTGTTGTAGATAGATCTCTAAATGACCTCCGATTGGAGAAACAGAGTTTAAGTCTGACCGGTCAAATCGCTAACTCCAGACTCATGAATTTCATAGTACTTCATGCATACATCATTGCAGCTCAGGGCACTTAAGACAAGACCAACGTGACATTTCTGCCAAAATAACCATGGAATTGAAAAATGACAACAAAGTAAGGGATATAAAATAGCGTTAACAGTAATAAAAATTTTCAAATTGTAGTTCTTTTAATACGTCAGCAATCCACGTTTGTCAAGATTGTATTCTTACTTTATTTACTCTTGTCTGAATTAAACTTTCATGTCATTCAAAGAGCTATCTACAACAGGTAAGATATTAGTTGTTCATAACAGTTCAGGAAGGATGGAGAGGCTGGAGAAAAGTTTCAGGAGGGATTTGTGACAAAAGGGTGACAGCAAAGGTCAAAGGAAAGGTTTACAGCTATGTTGTTTGGTTTGGAGACAGAACAGGAAGTGGCAGAGCTGAAGATGTTGAGGTTCTCCTTAGGAGGGACGAGGATGGACAGGATCAGGAATGAGGTCATCAGCGGTACAGCACAGGTTGAACGACTGGGAGATAAAGTTAGAGAGGACAGACTGAGAGGGTTTGGACATGTGCAGAGGAGGGACAGTGGATATTTTGGAAGAAGGATGTTAGAGACACAGCTGCCAGGAAAAAGACAAAGAGGAGATCTATGGATGCAGTTAGGCAGGACATGGAGGTGGTTGGAGGGAGGACAGAGGACACAGAAGACAGAGTAAGATGGAGGAGGGTGACCCGCTGTGGAGAACCCTGAAAAGGGAACAGCTGAAAGAAAAATTTATTTTTTTTACAAAATCCATTAGTGTGGTTGTATATTCTATATATCTTATAAAGCTCATATTGACGCACGTCTGTCATTAAACATCTTAGAATTCTCCCCCGTCAAAGATTGAAGCATTTTCAAATCACATCTGAGCAAAACTGATAAGATTGTGGAGCCCTTTGTCTTGGCTGCAGGTTCATGACAGGAGATTGAATCTTAATGGACATTATTCTTCCAGAGAGAGACAAAAAAAATATTAGAGGCGGGTATTTGCTGTCATTTGTCAGGTGTCTCTTGCAGCACTTTTATGCTTTGACTTATTATATCTGAGGTGACTGGAGAGCAGATACGCTCCTGAACGAATGGCCGCTGTCAGACAGGACGAGAAAGCCTTTTAATGAGCCTGTCAACACCACAGGCATTACTGGGATCACGTCGGAGAATTATTTAACAGTTGCACCGTTTTCCTTTTATTTAGGAGTAAAGTTAATTCGTGGTATTTTATCCTGGCTTTTACAGCATGAAATAAAACAGAATTAGGTCCAAGTTTTTGCTCAACATTCATTAATTTATTCATTATTTTGTTCCCTCTCTGTCTTGTTCAGGGTCTTTGGGAGGATGGAGTCCATCCCAGCAGTCACTGGATGAGGATTTGACAATAAAGCAACATAAATTTTAAATTTTGTCAGAGTTTATCAAATGTTTAAAAGTAACAACACATGTACATTGATTTTAGTTCTTTTGTTTCTAATATCTCAAGTTTTGCTCTTCGTTCAGCTTGGCACAGAGTGCATTTTGATTCCTAAATTAGACTTACTTTGTTGTCTTGTGCTTTGTTTTTGCTATCCGTCCACTCTCACACAAAAAAACCTCCTTTCTTATTGAAGGCAGTCCATCTTTTTTAAAAGGCCAGGTTGTGGTCTGTTCATGGATGGCGTTCCGAGTTACAGAAACATTTCAAAGCTATTAGGCAAGATTTCCTGGATGAAAAGTCCTTTTTATTGACCTGATTTTGTTGATGAAGGCGCGCCACTGTGCAGCTAAACAACAGAAGACCACTCAAGCCTCGGCTTCGACTGATTACCTTTAGAAAAATCTTTCTAATAATAGCAACACAATTTAGCTGCTACTTGACTCCAGCAATCAGCAGCCCGATGCGTACACACTCTTCCTCCTTTCATTGGGTTGTTTAAAACGCCTGCAAGCTTGGCTGTAAAGCATTTAAATAAATACAGATAAAAAAAATGAATAAAACTTTACAAAACCTGCTTTTTGTTTTGAGCACGTGTCATGTTTTCATCATGTGCGTAACTGGAGCAGAGCTGTTTTTATTGATACCCAGGGTCCAATAATAAAAGCCTGATTATCTCAGAAAGCCTTGATTATTCATTATCCAGCACAGCCTGCAGAATATGTTGTTGATTCATTCATTTCTGTTGTTCTTACAGGCTCTCCTGGACATCAGTCCGGTCCTGAATGCTGCAGTTTTCATTGGAGGTAAACTTGCTGTGAAAAAGGATTTTATTTGGACTGTTTTAGCAGGCGGGTTCATATTTTAAAATATAATAAACACTTCCGTTTTGTTGTAAAACTGATGTGAGACGCTTGATTCAACAATAAAGTGAGACAAATATAATATTAGAACTACAGTATGCATAGAAATATTCAGTATTTAAAACCATAATATAAAAGAAAAGATGAAGCATGTCAATTAAGTGCCTATAAATGAGAAATATTTCTACATGTGCAGCTGAAATCTGTCTTTTTGTATTTTCCTCTCACAAAGTAGTTTAGATACATTTTCTAAAGGCCTATGTGGATTCAGTCATTGTCTGGACCCATAACAAAGGATTCTCTGCACTCCTAACTAACACAGTTGTCTTATCTTGAAGCCTTTCAGATTAAGATAAATGGGTCAATTTGAAAAGTAATTAGCTAACCTAAAGCCAGTGTGCTTCTTGAATATCTACTCTTTATCACGAACCTGAAAATGGCTCCTTTTCTTTTGTTCCCTGTAAAGTCGGCGGGTTTGTGGGAGAACGGATATGATTGATTCGCCGTTCTGCCTTCCCCTTGTTCCTGCCACCGCTAAAATAATGATTCCGTTAGCCGAACACAACAAAGACAGTAAATATAAGAATCTCTGTTGCTTCAGCATGCAAACATCGGAAAAAAACAAAAAAAAAAAACAATTAAAGACAATACGTCAGTGACTCAAACAAAGCCTGGGTGGAAGTTTTGAAGCTGACAGAATACGCTCCACAGAGAGTGCACGGTCTCTTTGAAGCCTGGAGACAGATTTATTGTGAAGGCGTATCAAAGCAGGCAGCCCCTCGGAGATAAATACCTCCATCTAGTCCTTTCTTCTCTCTTAGGGAGATAAGGACCTCTGCTTTATGGTCCTGCCTTACGGTTCAGATGGCTCGCCTTTTTGCCTCTCGATTTTATTCCCAGCGGTTGGCGAGACCAGAGGCTCGTTTTCTGCATGTCTCATTCAAATCACAGACATCAATATTTATTTTAGCTGAGGGGGACACGGGTTAGATTCAGAGCAGACATTATTCCTGTTCACTTTGTGCAGAAGGAATTTGAACTGATAACTTTAGAAACAGATAATAAAGATGAGATATAATTAAGCAAAAACAAAGTAAAATCTCATTATTAGTCCTTTTCTCCTCTCTGGTACAGTGGATGACATATTTTTATCACCTGTAACAGAAATCAGTCCTGCTAAACAGCTTCTAGTGTTACCATGTAGTATGTATAATACTCGTCTGCATCCGTTGGTCCTCAGCTTCCCCACATCACTCACGCAGGTCTGCAGACTTGTCCCTTAAATTTTTAACATCATCAAAACATTTGTGCGACAAAGTTTTATCTCAAAATAGTTGCAGAGTTGCCGGGAATGTCTTGAGCTCATCACATACTTTTTTTTTTATTTAATACCTGGAATCCAGGAGTGCTGGAGCTGTATTTCGACACCTTAGGTGGGAGCTGGCCTTGATAAATGTCCAGGTCTAAAAAGTCTGCCGATGATTAATAACAGTATTAAAGAACTGATCCAAATCTCCTTATCTTCATTTCAAAGGTGTACCCCAGCAGACTGAAACATAAACACGCTGGTCGCAAACGTTCAGAATTCAGAGAGAATACCACTAAATTTTTGCAAGTTTTTCCCGATTTTGAGTTGCCATCTAGTCTCCATCAGAGATACCAGCTGGAACCAAACTACCACTGAGCTGCTTTGACTGGAAATTAGTTGCAAAGAGACGAGCAAAACTGAACATTTTAGACAAAAGGTGAAGAGAAGTGCAATGTGCAGCATAAAGAAAGGATGTCATTTTTTTATTTATATATACTGTTGTTCATTAAAGCAGGTTTAAAAAAGAGAACATGACAGAGGACCCATCATGCAGTATGAAGATCTGATTTAACTTATTGCTACAGTGTAGTAATTACAGTTTATTACAGTGTTGAATATAAACAATGAACACATTAGTTTTAATGTAAGGCTGTGTTGAATGTATCGGCTGATTGATCGTTTTTATTATGAAATTAATGTCCTAATCTTTCTCTATGGCGGTTGCTCACTGTTTAAGATGTTCAGAACAATTGTTTTCTTTTGTTTTTGTCTTTAAAACCAATACCGGCCAACAGTCTGTCTCTTACGTGATGCAGCTCGAAGTCTCGGCCAGGTTTTGGTCCGTAAATGATGCTGTGACTCAGCTCCGCGCGCCGAGGACGGTGACGTCAAACCGTCAGCGGGAATGCAGCCGAGACTCTTATTATGCTGATGTATGGAAATAAGGCTGTGTTTTGTTTCACGCCATTAAGCTCCCCAAGTCTGAGGAAGTGTGTTAACAAGTCATTTGCATTTTAAAGTGCTTTATGTTGAGCAAACTGAGAAATCCCGAGTCTGTAAGGAGTGTCAGCAGAATAATAAGACTTTTGTTTTATTAGGGTTTACTGGGAAAGTCGGAAGCACAGGGGAAAGCTTGCAGTCTCAAGCTAACTCATCTTATATCCATCATCATCATTAGCTTATCGGGGTTTAGATCGGGCAATCGGTTTTCTTCATTTTTCATATATATTTACCTTTGAGAATATTTTTGTCAATGAAAATAAAGTGACCCCTTATAGAAGTGAACTTCATGAAACTGAGCCATTGACAACCTCATAATATTCAAAGCAAAGTTGCCTCTTTGTGCAGGAGATTCTGGACCACCAAGAGCAGAAGCCAAAGAATGACTTGGATTATTTCTGGTGTTGTTTGTCCAGATGATTCAGTGTCACAGTCGGTTCACTATCATTACTTATTGAATAAATACTTCACTTTGCTCAATCATTTATCTCCCCTGCCCGTCTGTGACAGAACAATGTAAAACTTGTGCACCGTCGGGGTGATTACCAATTATTTTCAAAAGCATTTGTTCCCTGGAGATAAAAGCTGGCTCCTGCAGATGAAAGGCCGCAACCACCCTCCACTCTGCTTCAAAGTGTCAGAAATGCAAGTTATTTCCCATCATTTTGCTGTGCACTTTGTTATATGCATGCCGAAAACTTCAAATGACAGGAGTCGTGTCGTTTCGAACATTATTTCTGCTTGTTTTGTTGGTTCCTTTTGAGTGGCTCTGGAGCTCTGGCTGAGTGTTTGTTGGAAGCGGAGCTGCAGATAATAGTCGGCTCTGTGTTTCTGACTGCAGGATGGGGTCTTAAAAATCAAGCGGGCACCAGAGAGGCACTTTGGAACGGACTGGAAAAGATGCGGACACGAAGAACATCGGTGAATAAAATAATGCTGGTGCGAGCAATCACATTAAAAAAAATGCTCAGCTGGATCTCTCACTGGGGCTTGTTTTATGGTTGAGTGGAAAAGGAGCTCAAATCCTTTTAGGTGGAGTTCTGCAGAAAACCTATGAATAAGTAATATCTTACCTGTTGGAGATAGCGCTTTGGAGATCCTCAGTCTGAATAAAGTTTTATTCAGACCATACTGACATGCGGGGCCAGGACCAAAGTATATTTAATTTGCAGAATCAATCAGACGTCACCATGACCATGTGCCACATGGTTGCCATAGAAACCCACTCACTGACACGGTGATGACCTTTTCATCGTCTTTAGGAGGACGCAGCAGCATCAATGCAGTTTTTATTGTCACATTTCAGCTAAAATCTATTTCCATTTCAGAATTGAGCGTCGAACATCATTTGAATTTCCATTGCTCCTTTAAATTTAAAAAAAAAAAAAAAAGTCTGTTCCTGGCAGGACAAACAGGTTAAGGATGTGTGGAAACGTGCACCCAAAGCCCATGAAGTATTCATGGAGCCCGTTTCCCTCTGTTAAATGTCTCACCAGAGACACAGTATCGGCCTCATCGCCTGCTCTGGGCCCCATCAATAGAGTGAAATTTATACCACTTAAAGTATCTGTAGGGCAATCTTTCTTTTTCAAAGGCAATGACATTACATGTATCTCTATTGACTTGGTGTAATGCAGTATGTAAGTGATCTACTTTAACAGGATTAAGGCGTGTTGTTCTGTTTGACAACCAGAACTCGTAAATGTGCCAGAAGTTGTGTGTCCAATAAGTTCTCATCCCTGAAACTTTGATCCCAGACGAGGACCTCCCACTCAGGGTTGCCTAAGAATCACGTGGTCCACAGCACCATACAGATCACAGCTCCAAATCGTTTAATTTATCAGTAATTACATCAAATTATAGGGTCATCTGTGAGCACATATACAGGCAGCAGCAGCTAGCTGTAGCTCTGGGGGTCACTTCTGGCACTAATATCATAATATTTCTTACATTCTGGAAATGCAAAGGTTTATAAAACAGCGTTTATAGAAATGTCCGGGACTGGTGAAGAAGGCCCTTTTCTCCCGTCCCTTCAGCCTAGCTGTTCGCTCATCGATCCGGTCAGAATTCAACTCCAAACTGATGTGGTTCAAAGAGATATAATTGCTTTAAAATTATCCTTTCAAAACATCAACCAGAATGCCTCCCAGACACCCTGAAGGGGAACCTTTTTTTTTACCATTTGAAGCCTTATTTTTTTATTTCTTTCGCACAAATTTCTTTCTGGGCGAAATGCCTGGCTTTTTCTGGATCCACAATTTTTTATGCCTCATACGCTGCTTCAAACAGCAGTTTCCACTGTGGGCATGTGGTAAGTCAGGCGCTTTCATCCAGAAGCGCACAAACAAGATGAATGTTGTTCTGTTATTCAAAAGAAAATGGCTTTTGCCTGACCTTGAGGAGGCTTCAACGTATATAATGAAAATATTTTCCTCCTCTCATCCAAGGTTTTCCAATTATTAGGCCACATTAGGATTCTTTAACGACGTGCATTCCTTCACAGCACCAATTTTTCTATTTGAAGATGTAGTGCTGGTAATAATTCTGCTAGGAGATGCAGTCTCGTCTTATTTCGTGATCATGAGTTTTGTTGTTGCAGCTGGTGCAGCCTGATATGTATGTTAGCACATGTGAGTCGCTTCGGCGCTTTTATCTCTAAAATCAGTCAATGTAGGATTTAGTATTTGAACATTTTAACATAAGAGCTGCTTCAGTGGTTATACAACATCACTGCCAGCCGCCAGAAGGCGAACTGTTGTGTTTTTGCTCGTATCTGACTGTGTGTCTGTCTGTTACCAAAATATCTCATGAACCACTGGATGGATTTTAAGAAACCCTGCAGAAAGTAACCATTCGGTGAACATCTGCAACTGATTAACTTTTGGAGGCAAGCCAATTCAAGATGGTCGCCACAGCCAGTTGACTTTAGAAAGCACAAAAATGGTCGCAATTCTGTCATTTTTGCAGATATTTTGCTATTATTCGGGGTGGTTCTGGCTTAGAGTCAGTCGCAACACATCCTCCAAGTGCTGCTCATTGTGCAGCATCTTTGTTTGAAACTTTGGCATTAACTATTGAAGTCATGATACTGACATACTGCGTTTTAGTTTGGTGTTTCTTACTTATACGTTTGCTGCTAAACAAGATCATCAGAGGCTTGTAACGTTGACTTTTAGCGGAGGAGTTAAACAATGAGCTGATAAACCGAACGAAGCAGGATGTGGCTCAGAGTTGTACCTTCGGAGCACATTTGTTTTCATAAAAATGGATCACAACTGCCGCTGTAGCTTGATTTCATTTTTCAAACGTGCACTTGTGTTTAAGATTTACATTGCATTCCAGCTCGGGGCCACGTGATCCTCATCAGTGAAAGCTGGTTTTGTGTCCCGTCTGAGCTGCAGGACAGGGTGACCGAGCACCCTGACCACCGGTCAAGTAGCTCCGTCTGATGAATTAATCAAGGTCACAGGCTGAGCTGCAGAGTTCCCCCCTCTTCTGTTTCATTAGCATCGTGCCTCGTTCAATATTCTGATGTGAAGCAGAAACTGACAGGGGGTTGTTTTTGTTCCGGCTGCCCTGTTTTACCCCCTTCTACAAACCAATGCCTATTCAAGAGCAGCTTTTATAAAACTCCTTTTACCTGGATATTTTGTTTCCATTGGTTCTTTGTTGTTGTTTTGGCCCAAAGCATCACTTGTAACAGCCCCCCCCTCCCCTCCCTGTTTGTGATCTGTTGGGCTGATACGCCACAGCACCGATAAAGAAAGGCGATAGCTGACAGTGTGGAGTAATCTGCTCCATTGATCACTGTGTTTCAAAGTGATTTCAGTAACTGCGCAAGCAAACACAAAGAAACATTAACGCTTCAATCAGAGGCTGAAAAAACAAACAAAGCCTAAAGGATATCAGATAATATCCTAAGTTCTGAGTGGCGTATGTTTTTGAAATATTTAATGTCTGTTGTTCTAGGATCACACATCCCTCTCGCTGTGCGAATTAGGGCTGATTTGCTGTGCTTTTACCTGTAAGAAGAGGAGTGTGCTGCAGGGATCATTTACTGACACTGGCGTCTATGGTTTTGGAGATCAGAGGATAAATCCTGCGGGGGTGTTGATGCAGACTTGCGCTTTGGTTTGAGGATCTGTATTACGTTGCTTCGCCCAGCCCCACTTCCCTCGAGTTCAGGGAAACGGAGCTCGTTGTTCCCCATAAGCCCAAGTGTCATTGAATATTTATCAAGTATCTGATTTGACGGGTTGGAGAGATTCCTGAGATGTGGCAGCCCCCCCTGAGGCTTGCAACTCAACACCCTGTAATAGAAGCCCTAAAATGCGGTTGTCATTTTTTAGCCTCTGGGACATGGTTAATTAATTACATGTTGGCTTTAACTCGCTGAGCAAACCTCTGCACGTTATTTCACAACTCTGTTCCAGCTCAGTGTCTTGGCGTGGCACAAGGCAGGGGTGGATGTATTTATCAGAGGAGAGCAAAAAATAACTAAAATAAATGGGAGGCTTCGATTTTTATGTTCTAAATACATATTAGAGAGCCGATAGTGAAGTTTTCAGGTTGGAGTGCTGTAAACGGTGATGCATTTGAAACGCCTGCCTTTGTGCAATATAAACACATCTGCCAATCAGGCAGCTTTTCTGTTTACTTTAAAAACAATTACCTGAGCACCCCCAGAGATCAGGGTAAAGCTACAGAGCCTTTATCAAACTAACAAATCCCCGAGAATACAGAAAATCATCGAATGAATATTGAATAAACCTGTTTGATGCGGTGAGTAAAACATCTGCAGGCTCATAACAACTGGAATTTCAGTCCCATTGTGCTGATGAGATGCAGGTGTGTTTATAGATGATTTTTGCTTCATGATGAAGCTTCCTCGCCATCAGTGATAAAAATCATTCAGCATTTTTAGTTTGAAAAGACGTCACAACTTTCTATAAAATGCTTAGACTAAATTTAAGCTGAATTTGGTAATGACTGCATTTAACGCTGTATCGTGAATTTGGGGTCTTTGTTTTAGTTTTGTTGTTGCTGAGTTAATTCATGTTTTTTAAGGGGTTACTGTGTTCAGAGACGTTTTGGTCATCTAGATCCGGGGTCCCCAGGCCTGGTCCTGGAGGGTCACTATCCTGAAGGTTTGAGAGGTTTCTCTGCTGTGACACACCTGATTTGAATGACTGAGTGATTAACAGGCTTCTGCACAAGTTGAAGACCTGCTGAGGAGTAGGGAAACAACTCAAACATGCAGGATAGTGGCCCTTCAGGACCAGGATTGCAGACCCCTGCTCTCTATGTTATCAATGCTTCCAGTTTAACACACACCTGTCTTTCATTTGTAATCAGCACACCTGTTTCCACTCAGTAATCACTCCTCCCAGTTCATATATACTGTTGCAGTGTTTCCTCGGTTCTTTGTCAGCTCCTCCTATGGGTTCTTGGCCTTGGTTTCCTGGCAGCTTGGCTATAAAAGTTCAGGTTTTGCTCCTGAACCTGCCTCCCGTCTGCCTGCATTTGGGTCCATTCGTCCACCATTACGTGACACATTGACACTGCAGTTGTTCCTCACTGGGATGTTGGGTTTAATGAGTTATGCTTGCACGAAATCATGGATGCAAGCACATTAACGCTAAATTAAAACCTCCCTTCTATAACAAAATGCACAACATTTATTTTAAAACCCTTTTTTTTCAGTGTTTGTCTTTTTTCAACTTTGCTCCCACGTCACATAAATGAAAATTTGCCTCTGTAATTATATTAAATCATGTTTTTCAGACCACAACAATAACTAACTGGCTGCCTAACAGTGTGTAGCAGTTAGAAGCTGATGTTACCTCGTATGTAAGTGATGTACTTTGACTCCTCGTCGTTCAGTGCGTTTCAGTTAGAGTCGCTCCGGTGTGGAGGAGATCAATTTTCGCCAACAGGAACATTAGTGATTCTCGAGCCCAGGGTATTAAACTCAAATCATTGTGTTCTATTGTTTGGCGTGTCGTATTGATTATCTCCTGGATTTCACTGGAGAGAGTGAAATATTGTAGCCTCAACAGTCTTGCACACAAAGAATTGGACTCACTTGGAAACAAATACCTGTGCAAACTGATAGAAATTATCTGTTTAGACTTAATCCATTTTTTTTGTAATTCGGTGCTGTCTGTGGTGAACACAAGTCGTAAGAACTAATAGTAATTGCCAATGATAGGGCGTGAATGTGCAGATTCAAAGGAGGACTGGTAACAGACTGAATAACCTTTCAGCCTCATGTGTTGCTGCCTTTTGGCCTTTTGGAGAATTAAGCTGACATCAGTGTCACTCCAGTGCATTAAAACGGTGATATTTTCAGTCCAATGATGACAGCATGAAAAAAAGATGATCAATTTTTAATCTGCTTGCTGAGATTACTTATTAATTTATATTAACTGTAAACGGCGGGTCCCAGAAGACATTTAGGCAAAGCGTTTCAGCGTTCAAAGACTTCTGTCATTCCCGGTAACAGTGATCAGCCTCTGCTCGGCTGAAATCAGCACTCTGAGCTGTTTCTGCTTTTTACATTTCCAGACTCAAACCGAGCAGGTGCTGAAAGAAAATGTCCTTCTTTTTTTTTTTCCTGATGTGCAATCAGCCTCACCGAGAACAAAGATTTTTCCGAATATCATCCTATTGCATCAGAAAGAAGGTTTTAATGAAAGTGGCGTTTCATCTTTTTGGGGTGGAACAATTGGAGAAAACACACGGTGGCCATCCACGTGGGAATGGTTTTATGAATACACAAATGTGGTTTATTGTTCAAACCCTGCGTTCCCACAGAAACAATGTCTTAGGAGCACAGAAGAGGCATTTTTTTATATATATAAAAAATCTTGACTTGACAGCAAAAATGCAGCCTTCTGCAAACATGACACAGCTCTACCTCTAATCTAACCTATGACCCGAGGGTGTCCTCTTCCTGTTGTTGCGTTGACATTTTGCACCCAACATACAAGCTTTCTGCTCATTTCCACGCCTTGTTTCCTGTTTTTCGGTGTAATCTCGTGGCAGAGTTACAGCGCCACACGCAGGCCCGGCATACTTATTTACAGTGTTTTGGGTTGTTTTTGGTGTTTCTGTGTGGATAAAGACATTTTCTAGAAATGTTGCTGTGTTTACATGGATATTTTTAGAAATATTGTTTGAAAAATGCTGCATTTCCGTGTGGACAAGGCTTAAAATTGATGAACTTCCTAAACTTCTTTAACCAGTTTTATGGCTAATCTAATAAAGATTTTCATCCAGAATATTTCCTCAAGCTGTTCTAGACCTATTACTAGGTTTTTGTTATTAATCTGTCAATAGCTACTAAATAATGTCCTCCAAACAAAGCAAAAAAAACAAAACAAAACTCATTACCCAAGAGTCCTAACACCTTTATATTCAAAACAGAAACAGCTCTTAATGCAGCTCTTTTCATTTAAAGAGCTTTGTTTTCCTATCTGTCTGACATTTATTACATAGGCTCCACT
The DNA here is from genome assembly GCF_001649575.2 of Kryptolebias marmoratus. Taxonomy (NCBI): domain Eukaryota; kingdom Metazoa; phylum Chordata; class Actinopteri; order Cyprinodontiformes; family Rivulidae; genus Kryptolebias; species Kryptolebias marmoratus. Next base: position 15,368,301 of record NC_051440.1, on the reverse strand, counting down.
CAACATGTATTTCTTTCTGTGACTAATGCATTTTCAGTCCAAACAAAGCAGGAATTTATCACCCTGAGTGCTTACGTTACAGCCAAAACTCCTCACTTTCCTGCCAAGACTGAATCTTCATGGGTGGAACTAAACACGAGGAGTGTGGTGCGAAAAATATGGTTATTAGCCCCCAATTCACAGGCATCACTAAGCCTTACTTTTTTCTCTTTTTTTTTTTCGTATACCCACTGAGATTTGCGCTGAAGAGTGAAACCTGCCATTATCCTCTGTTCCGTGTCTGAGTTATTCATCTGGGTCTCCCGTCGCGTCGGCTAAATAAAAAGCCCGCAGTGCCTCGCCAGCCTCCCAATCTGTGAGCCCGGCAGGGTCTCTCAAAAAGCTAATGGTCACACTGGGCTCCTTTCAGCCTTTTCTAAAAGCTCATCCTTTGTACGCCCTGTGCTCCAGCCTCACCCCTGCTGCCCTGCACCTTATTGCAAATGTCAAAGAATATTGATTTGGATCAGTCTTTTTTGACATATCTCCCTTTGTGCTATTGCTATAAATAAAAAAAAGAGCACCCACTTACTAATAAAGCAACGGTTCAGATCTTCCAAATTAGGATTTTGTGGAAAGGTTATGAACAATTAATATTTTGTTTTGTTGTAGATAGAAATAGAGTTTAATTCTAATTTGACCTATAAGCTAAAGGCTAGTCCAAGCAGTGCTAAGGTCGTTCAAATCTACGACAGGTGAGATATTAATTGCTCATAATCTTTCCATAGAGCCACGCTTTAAAAGATTTGAACAACTGCTTCAATATTAACCCTAAAACTGTAAAAATTCTAGCAGTTGCTTGTTTGTTTTTCTTCTCCAACAGCCTGCGGAAGTAACGGCATGATTTCAGACACGATGCTGCAGCCCTCCTCGATGCCACTCCTCTGATGAACACGTCATGTCTTCTACTCGAAACGAGCTTCTGAAGAGGCGCAGACATCCCTCAGAGTACGTCGGCTTGGCTGATGTACGTTTCAGGGAAGGCAGAAAACATCATCTAAATTTCTGATTAATATCAGCTTCAGACAAGGGGCAGAGGAGTGGTGCAGACAGAACGGAGGAGGAACAAAACAAAACAAAAGGAGGATAAAAAGAGAATGATGGCAGTTAAATAGCTTTCCCTTACATGAGATTTTACACAATTTTCAATAATGAGCTGCGTTCAAATTGATCTCCTGAATGTCAGCCGTTATTTTTCGTCTCACAAAAGTGCAGCGTCTTAATTCAGCACCGCAAAAAACCAGGAGGAACCGGGAATTTGACACTCTGTTTCACTGCATCAAATCTGCGTAGTGCCCACTTTCTGGTGTCTTGCATGGCTGGCATCTAATTGTTTCTGCAGAGAACTTATTAGGAGTCAGTTGGCTGGAAAGTCTCACAGGAGAATCACTGCAGTCATCTGATAACCCTCCACGTTCGCTTTCAGCGGAGTTGATTCCAAATCCTCACACAGAGAGAACAAAAAGCCTCTGATTTCCCCGAGGTGAGGGGGATATTAGAACACTTGATTATGCAGCATGTAGGAAGTCTTTGTACAGCCGGTGCTGCTCAATGACAGCGGAATAGCTAGAGACGTTTAGTCCAAATGCACAGATCATTTCTAATGTGGGTATATTTTAAAGGTACCATTTCATCAGGGTTTTCCTGCAGCTTTTAGCTCAGAGTTTGACCCCCCCCCCGCCCCCTGACTCCAGGTCTCTCTCCTCTCGCCCGGCTCGCTCAGGGGAGCACTCTGTAACGCTAGATGCATCCGTCGCATCTTCATCCCTCATTATTTCACCCCTCCAGGACCGTTGCTGGAAACAGTAGATGCTGCAACCTGAGAGGAGGTTTTAAACTCTTTGTTGTGTCACGCTGTGAAGTGTGCAGTTTGACACGCTGCCTTTATGGGCTTTGATGAACTCTCCACACGCTCAAAATGCTCCCTTAAAATTGGGGTGGGGGGGAAATCAAATGTTGTTGCTGTCAAAACTAAATGGGAATCGTCGCCAGACTTCTGGACTGATTGGGTGCATTTATTGGGATTGTTTTAAATGTTTGCAAACAGTATAAATCTCATGTCTCCTCAAAGAAAAGGGCCTGTAATTATGAGAAGAGAAAAGAGGGCTTAAAAAAAATCTGCATAAGCAAAAACTTTTAATGTTAGCCACATGCCTGAAACTAAAATGACAACCCGTCACTTCTTTTTTCAGCGTATGATTCATTTAATTGTTCTCAGTTTTGACTGGGATTAATGTTTTCTCCTTGTTCTCAGTCAACGAACAAATAGCACAGCCGTCAGGATGATGCAGTGTTTTTATAAAGTTATTTTAAACTCGCGGTTTTGAGTTTTTGCACAGATTTCTGCAATGCAAAGTTACATAACCTGTAAAGTACAGCTGGTTAACTGTTGGAGTCAACCCAGTTCAAAATGTCCGCCACAGGTAACTGACATAAGCCAACCCAAAAACGCCTTCAACTTAATTAATTTAACAAATACTGTGCTGAAATTTGATGCGGTCACAGTTGAGAATCATTCACAACACATACTCTGAGCGTAATTTGCACGATTTGACCAAAACAGCCACAACTTTGTAATTTCCCAAAAACATCTTATTCTGAAACTGGCATGAAAGGCAGCGAGCGATGTGCAATCCTTGAAGGAGTACTTTATAAAGTATCCACTTTAGAAACCCATCCATCCATTCATTTTGTTTACCTGTTCTTCCGTACAGGGTCACAGGGAGCTGGTGTCGGTCTCCAGCAGAGACGTCCTGGACAGGTTATCAAGTCCGTCCCAGAGACACACAGAGACGCACAGAGACAAACAACCATCCACGTCCCACTCGCACCCAGTGATAATTTAGAGCTGTCAGGGAACCTAACCTGCATGTTTCTGCTCTGTGGGAGGAAACCCGCGTGTGCGAACTCCACGCAGAAAGGCCCCCGGGGCAGGAGGAGAACCTGCAACCTTCCTGCTGTGAGGCGACAGCTTTAACCACTGCCCCACTGTGTTTAAGCTGCGTGTATTTTGTTATCAGGAGGTCTTATTTAGGTTGTTTTCAGTTTACTGTGTATGGTTTTTGGACCTCTCCTGAACCAGAAATGTAAAACTTGACATCTGTTAACCAGTCAGGTGTTTGTTTGTTTGTTTTTAACAGCTTTATATTTGCTTCGTATAAAGCAACCTGTCCAGGGACAGTGACTGCTGGAGATAGGCACCACCTCCCCCGCGACTCGGAAAGGAAACAAATGAATGGATGGACGGACAATTCTGTTTTTCCCTTCCTTGCTGAGGATCTGAAATGACTCTTTGTGGAAACCAGCTAAATAGCTGACATTCAAATGATTTAGGAGTGAACTGATTAACTGATTATTTATTATTAATGGTAAAGTAATCCCTTGAATTTAAAGTGGACAAATCATCAGTTCGTGGCGAGAAACAGAAATTCTTAGCTGAAGATTATTTATATACATGTGATTTTAATTTGTATTAAAGCATCAATCGTTTGTTTCAAGTTGCAGTGACTAATGGTGACAACAAAAAACACATGATTCAGGTTTCAGAGTTGCTCATACTGCCAATTTATCCTGGAACAATTTATTTAAAATCCTCTTTATGTCCTGAAAAAAAATCAATTTCGGGAGCAGTAAAACGCCTTGCTTACATCTAATTAAGTGAGTCCCTCTATTAATCCCGGTGACAACCAGAACCAATGATTTAACTGTTTTCTGCTTTACTCCCAGACCGGTTCCACCTTAAGAGAGAAATCACCTTTCTGTCCCCTGGAGGCTTCCACCTGCATCGTAATGACTGATTGCCATGTCTGTTTCATTTTGGAGTCAGGTTATAGGACCGGGCAAATGACTCGTGGGTGGATGCCTCCGTCCTGTGAGTGGGCTGTTGGAGACACCGTCTGACTGACATCTAATACCCCGGCGTTCATTTTAATTGACAGACAATAGCTATTATTCTGTCACTTTAAAACAACCCAGCTCAGCTGAATCTGTCAGAAAATAATTAAATCCGACCGATAAACAAGAACACCGAAATTGATGTCTTAATACTTGTAAAATAAACATTAGTTTACCTCCTTCCCTGCCGTGATGACAGCTTAAACACTGTCTGACAAACCGACTCGCTCTTCGTTGCCACACGGGGGGGAAAACAGAATCTATTAACGCACCAGAAACGACGCTTTACTGCACGTGTCCCGGTCGATCCGAGAAACCCCACAGTTATTTACCTCTGGTTGGTCTCAGCCCGGTTCAGGTGGACCGCCGAAGAGATCCATCAAGTGATTATTGAGTGAAGTAAAATCAATGTGGTCTTAAATAAATTATGTTGTCGAGTCAAAGGTGAATTCAGTGGACGGTGTTAGGAGCGCTGATGGGATTAGTCCTGATCTAATCTGACAAGGATCCCATTTTTTTTCGGTTTCTTTTCTGTGAAACCAAGACGACGTTCCTGTTTCGCTGCTGACATCCGGCCACCTACGAGGCTTATTGTGGGAGTCAATACAAACTGAGAAACGACAAAACCAGCTGTTACGAGTGTAAAGAAACTAAAAGTGAATTAGTTGGGTTGTGCAGATAACATCGGTCACGTGACTAATAAACAGACTCTCTGCAGCCTGATGAACATTTGGTTGGACTAATGGAGTTTTGAGTCATGATCATCAGTCTGAGTTGTTGCAGCTTTTAAACATCCATCCATTTATTTTCTTTACCAGTTTGTCTGTGCAGGGCTATGGATACAAGATAAATATCTTTCATCAAATATCCAGATTCTTGCAGCGCAACAATCTCTATAACTGAGTCTCCTGCTTTAATTCAGGTTGCTTTTAATAAGATGTGAATATAAATTTAGTTAAACGAAAAAAAAAGTTCATCTGCGCTACCACAACATTTGGAAATGGGAAAGTGGAAAAAAAGTTGCTTTGTTGAACAAGGTGTACACACAGATAAGAAAAAAGCTAAGTCCAAAAATCTTTAAAGTGTTTTTAGTTCAGTTTAGTTTGTTTCCATTCAGTTAAAAGACTAAAAACCTGCTTAACCTTCGCAGATTTTGCTCTAAAACACATCATCTGCCTGACTGAGAGCGACTTCATGTCCAGGTTGTTGCTCATTTTCACTTCTTCACTCAAATTAGGACTTTTTTTTCTTCTTCTTCTTTTTCATTGAAATTAAAGCACTCAGCATGCTTTTAACCACCAAAGTCAGGGTTAGAAGCATATTATTTCTTACAGTAACATATATTTCAGTTTAATCTTCCAACTCAGAAAATACAAGCAAAAAAGGGGGGCGGTTCTTTAATTTACTCAGTGTTTTGTTAATGAAAAGACCAAATGGAGCCCAGTGTTCATTTGTAAAACACACCACTACTTCTACGAACTGGATCATGTTAGTTCAGGAAAGGCTCGTCAGGTTACTGTAAAGAAAATCATTAAATTTCTATAATCTCTGCATTTAAAGGGAAATTTAAGTTTTGTTTGTTTTTTATTTTGTATCAGTCCTAGTAGACAAGTTCTGTGTGTTCTATCTTCCACATCCACTTTTTGGGGCTCAGTTTGTTTGGGTTAGAACTGGGAGTGGGTGGAGAAATGCTGGTGTTTCTGGACCAGAACATGTCACACTGTAGGAGACAACAGGGGTTCTTCTTCTAAGAAAAATGTGGCAAACTCAGAAACTTTCAGTCAAACTTTCTTAAAGTATGATGTAAAATTCCAACTTTACAATGTTATTAAGCACGTAAATTGCTGTTTTTTCTTTCTTGTCTCCTCAATAAAGGTGAAAAAACAAAGTAGATTACATATTTATATTGCAAAAAGACATTCAACAGTATATGCAGGTTTTTGCAAACACTAAAAACACATGTAGTGGCTATTTTTAGCAAGAAATTCGGTGCTGTAGCAAGTGCTAATTTCATTGCTGTGGGAAAGTTTCATGTGAACTTTTCATGTCACTTTTCATGTGAAATAGACTCCGACTGCTTTATTCATGTTCACGGTATCATCAGACAAGTTTCAGACAACCGGTTTGAGGCTCGATGATCCTTTTTTTATTTGCTCTTCAACAACAATAGGGTGCCGTGGTGCAGAGCAACGAGCTACATCAGGTTCTACTTACACAGACGCTTATTGTTTCGGAGATTGGATTTATTGTTTTGTTGTTTTGGGAGGAGGGATTCCTTTTTTTGTAAGAATAATATATATCACCCGAGTTTTTCTAAGACAAAGCTTGTTAGAACAATCGTCTCCTGTCAAACAGCCAGTCTTCATGGTGAGTTTCGGCCCCGAGATTCAAACGCGACGGCTTTAGTTTTAGACTCTTGAGTATTCGCTTTCAAAAAGTGAAAAAAAAAAAAAAAACAAGTTTCCAAGTCTGTCTCCAATGAGGAATGCTAACAGCAGTAATAAGTCATTATTAGGGGAGATGAAGAGGTCTGAACTTAGCGAGCAGCACAGATTAGCTTGTAGAAGTTCACAGAAGGTGAAGCTCTGCGTGAGAAAATGGTGGCCGCTGCTTTTTTTTTTTTTTTTTTAATCTAAATTAATTGGTTTTGTTCTGAAGATTAACAGGAAATTCTGCAGGACCCCGAGGACATGACAGAAATAAAACTCACACGTGACAGCAGCATGAAAATCTTCACAAGGAGCGACATCTTGATGTGCGTCAGCCTAAACGTGCGTCGGCGCGATGACGAGGGGCCGAAACCTGCAGGAACTGCAGGTGAGTCCAGCTTTCAGACGGCCCTAATGGTGGCAGGTTTGGATCGCTCCGGTCGGTCCCTGGGCTTAGTTCCGCTGCACACAGGGGTCAGTGTACCAGAGAGCTGTAATTACATTTGGCTCCCACTTCCACAACAGGATTAGGTTATTGTTGGCCAAGAGGCCCATATAATTGTCCCTGATTACCACTCGCCATTTCAGCGGAGAGAAAGGTCAGCCGGTCTGCGATTCAGACACCCCTTTGGCCCATAATCCCTCTGCAGCCCGCGTCCGTTGTTGTGCCCTCCCGCCCCCTCTGCACTTCGGGGCACGCAGGGCGGCGTGGAGCATTATTCGTGTCCGGTAATGTCAGGAATCTAATGGGTACGCTTTCCTGTTAAATGTTACACGGATGGGAAATCTTCAAACTAATCCATGTATGTATTTAATATGGGATGGTTTAGTGAACAAAAACAACAAATTGCTCCTTTTTTTGCCCTTATGGAGATGCAAACAAATAAAAAGAAAAATCATCTCACACATTTAGTCCAGTGCTCACCAATCACGTAAAACAAGCGAGAATGTTTGTGTTTGGTGGATTTGGATGTTGGAGCAGAGCCGTGTTTGAGTCACTGGTGTTTTAAAGGTACTTTTTCTCCCTTCTTCTGTTTTAATTTAATGTGCTTTAATAGTTTAGGGTGCATAAAATGACACCAGCAGTCCTTTAAGGCAGTGGTCTCCAATCCTGGTCCTCAAGGGTCACTATCCTGCATGTTTTACTTGTTTCTCTGCTCCAACACACCTGATTTGAATGAATGTGTGATTAACAGGCTTCTGCAGAACATGAAGAGGTGATTTAACCACTGAATCAGGTGTGTTGGAGCAGAGAAACAAGGAAAACATGCAGGATAGTGACCCTTGAGGACCAGGGTTGGAGACCCCTGCTTTAAGGTTTAAACAAACACCTTCTGTGATCTGTTAGCCCTCAGAGTATGTGTTCGGGTTGACTCTCAGCCACTTCCTCTCTCGATTTTAGCTCAGCATCTCGAAAAAGGACCGAGTTATAGCCATTTTGATTAGCTCTGGTGTCCATCTTGGATTGAGCTGACTCAACTTCCTGAGGGCTTCTTTAAAATCCATCCATTGGTGAGAAGAAAAACAAACACTGTACGATTGTTTGTTTGTTTGTTTGTTTGTTTGTTTGTTTTATGGCTATTTCAGATTGTTGGACAAGACTGGGACTTTCTGACATATGAATCTTAATAAATATCGGTTTAAGAGTAAAACAACGTTTTGGACCTTTTAGATTATTATATGTTAAGTAAGTGCCCTCTTATTTAAACTTCTCCCTTATTTCCCCACGCAGATGTTTTCGTTTAACCACCCCTGCCGTCCTTTTCTGGTTAAAACATCTCCCTGGTTTTCTTGTATGTGCTAGTGGGTTTCCCTTGTTTTTACGGTGACCACAGCCTCGAGCCGAAACACGCTCATCCCTTCTTTCTTTCCCCAAAAGCAAATAAAAAGACGTGTCGCTCAGTAAGAGCTGGTTTCTGGCGTGTTTGTCGTGAAACCAGACACCTACAGAAGGGTTTTACTTTACGGGAGGGAAAAATATAAGAAAATCTTGGGGGCAAATGTTTAAGGCGATTTTGAACACGACCACTTCTATCGCTGCACGTGAAATACCACAGAAGCGCTCTTGTGAAGCTGTCCAGTGCATTTTTAAAAACAAATCAACCAATTCCTTTCATTGTACTTTTGGATTTGCTCAAAATTAGGTACTTATACACATTTCAGAGATCAATAAAGTCAAACATTTGTGCTCTTTTGTTGATTATGTATTAATTATAACAAAACTAAGATACGATTGAAAGTTTTGTTAAAACATGGTAGTTGTAATTATAAAATTTACTACTTCTCTTCATTGAAGCTGCTCTGGATTCTGCAGTCTCATAGGAATCCTTTTAACTTGTTATTAAGAGGTGTTTTGTTCCTTATAAAGCCCTTCAGCTTCATACGAATGGAGGAGAAAACAAGCGCCCCGTGAAAGATTTATAGTCGAAATCCCCTTGTTTTTGTCAGGGACTTTTCTTTTTTTGGCTTCGGCGAGGTGACCTGCTGAGGGTAATGTGAATGACCCAGTGTGTCTATTTATTCTCCAATTTGTTCTGCAGTTTGTCTGCTCTCTGTAAGGTGCCTTTGGCTGGGAGCGGCGCTGCCTGCGAAGCTCGCTGAATTGCCCGAGTGTGTGAAAAATGAAGATTTATCTGCACATCTGTGAGGCGCTCTGGCTTCTTAGTCACACCATGCATTTTATCACTTCATACAGCCAGGGCTTCGCCGGCTGCGGAAAAATACACATCTTCGCAGGTTCTCGTCAGGCAAAAGCACTTTAAAACATTTTATTTTTATTTTTTTTATCCTCATGCATTCATAGAGCCAAAGCAGAAACTCTGATTGTTCTGGGCTGTTTTGGGCTCTCTGGCCCCGGCTCTATCGCCCGAACTGCCACGCCACCTTCATTTCCTGCCAGACTCGCCTTCATCTGACCTTTCACACACTAAACCCCATGAATGGACAATAGGGCCTTCACTTTGGGGCCCGTGACCACAGCAAAGCCTGCAGCTGGAACGCACAGCAAGGCTTCCTTGGCCCGAGGGCATCTCAACAGCTGAGAAAGATCACTGAACTGCTTTTTTTTTTTAGTTTGGAAAATGGGGGGGAATCACAGATGTGAGGGATGAAAAGTGGCCTTTAAACAATGTAAAAGGATCAAGAGTTGGAGCTGTTTGAGTTGAAGAAGAAGTGGCCTTTAACAGGTGCTCAGGGGGGGCTGGAGCTGCTGGAACTGCTGGACTTCAGGAAGGTGAACTCCTGGTAAGCCTCGGGCTGTTTTCCACTAAAGGAAGCAGAGGAATGAGGCAGTTACATGTGAAAACCCGTCGGGTTTTTTTCTTGTCGGATGTCAAAAATAACGTGTTTTTCTTCGGTAACGGGATAAAAACAGGCAAAACAATGGTGGAAAATCGGCTAATTACAGAACCCTTTCTGGTTAATTAGCACACAATTACAGGGTGATTATTTGGTGATTATTTGGAGTTTCTGCACTCCATTGCATTTATTTAACCTCCTAAAATGGGTTAGTTATAGTGAGTGGTAATTCTAGGTACTAAATATAGTGACACAGCTTGATAATGTGTTCAACGCTGTGCTTTTAGATGGATATTTTACTTTCCGCAGAAAGACGTTTTGCTGTTTTCAAGGTAGAACAAGTAGCCCAGATAGTCTTGTTTATCAACTAAATTTAATACCCTTTATCATTTGACCCAATGTCCTTATTAAATGACTGTATAAACTGATTATCAGCTTGTTTAATTAAAAATGTCCTTGTTTTCTGTAGCCAAAAATAATCATGTTTTTAAAACAGCAAAAAAGTTCAAGTGATTAGCTAATGCTAGGTAGCAAGCTAGGCTAATTCAGACTGATCAATCTTGTTCTCCTTCCTTGATCAAAACACTAATCATCTTCATCTTCTTCTTCTTCTTTCAGCTGTTCTCTTTTCAGGGGTCGCCACAGCGAGTCTATGGCAAGCCGTTTTAACATAAATTTGGTTTCGTCTGACTATCCATAATTACATTCTAGATATCTAAAAATGCATTTTGACTAGACAACACTACATTTTGATTACCCGGAATGGTAATTTAAGATATCTGTATTTACATTATGACTAGTAATAATAATAATTCAAGATATCTTCAACTACATTTTGACGAGTCAAAATTCCTTTCAAGATATCTCGAATGACGTCACCGGATTTGTCATTTGACGGGTCACACATCAATTCAAGATATCTTAAACGTAATTATGACTAGTCAGAATTACAATTTTAGATATCTGAAGCCAGACATTGCGTGTAAGCCCCTCTTTGGTTCTAATGAGCTGTCCGAACAATTGCCTGAACAATGGCGCTGGCAGTTTTGGACAAAATTGTAAGAAAGTGTCACAATATAGAAAGAGCTCTTCAGTATGGGATATGCGGAGAACGCGAAAATCGTGTACTTGAAGAATGCTTAAGAAATTTGCAAAGAATTTCTGATTTACTTTCTGCCGACACACACAATGCCCTGAAAAACGGCTTGGAGGAACTGAAAGTCTCCTTGTTGCAGAGAATAAATTATCGGAATTTCTTAATTCGTGTCGAGCACGAGCTGCAGCGCTAAATACTGTGTTAAAAACACGAGTATTTGAGCCGGACTGACTTGAGCTGGACTGACCCGACATTGCTAACCAATAGCACAATCATAAAATGTCTTCACTGTCCGCCAAAATGCTACGTAGATTTATGACGTTTTGACTAGACAGAATACTAATTCGAGATATCAATGAAGTCATTCTGACTAGTCGAAATGTCAATTTAAGATATCTTAAATGGAAAAGCCGAATAATTTAAGATATCTCTAATTCAATTAGAGATATCTTAAAATGAATTTTGACTAGTCAAAATTACAATTCAAGATATCTTTAATTTAGTTTTGTCTAGTCGTTATTTGCTTTTAAGATATCTATAATTTAGTTTTCACTAGTCAAAATAACATTTCTCCTATCCAAAAATACATTTAAGATATCTTGAATTATGGAGTAATTCGAGATATCTTTAATTAGAATTATGACTAGTCAAAACTAAAATCAAGATATCTTGAATTTACTTTATGACTAGTCATAATTTAATTGAAGATATCTGAAATCTGTATTTCAGATAGTCAGTAATTCATTTAAGATATCTTGAATTGAAGTCTCCATTCAAGTCAATGGTAAATCTGACGTCATTTCGACTAGTCAGAATGTAATTAGAGATATCTCAAATATGTATTTTGTCTAGTCGAAATATAATTGGAGATATCTTAAATCGCTAAAACGTCTAGTCGTAAAACAATTTGAGATATCTGGAATGTAAGGGCGGTAAACCGAATTTATGTTAAAACGGCTTGCCATAGGCTCTCCTGTGTTGAGCCACGCGTCTGTGGAGAGGTTGTTTAGTTTCTCCAATATAAAGGTCTGAACATTCTTCACTGCACTGAACTGCAGACACAACTCTGCTCAGTTTGTGTTTGGATGTTATGTCCTCAGGATGGACAAGTCTCTGTCTGAGAGTCCTGTTAGGTCTGAAATGCACCAGGATGTTGTGTTTGGAGAAAATCCTTCTGAGTTTCTCAGATACTCCAGCAACAAATGGGATAATAGTATTTCTGCATTTGTTCTTCTTATCCTCCCATTGAGTTCTGACTCAGCTGTGCACCTACCCCTCAAGGATTAGAGACACTCTTTTGAGGACAACAGTGTCTTTATGTTGGACAGAAAAGACAGACGGTTTGAGAAAGGAATTGAAGGAAGCCATTTATGTCAAAAAACAAAAAGGAACCTTGAACAGAGAAGAAGGAGGCCTAAGGTTTTATCTTTCCAAAACTTACAACTGAGGATTAAGGCTGATACTCAGTCATTTTCACTCTATTTCACACCTTCTTGAATTTGACCAAAACATCTCCCCTATGAACCAGGCTTACAGAGAGCCCAATGACCCTCAGAAATAAATGGAGGTGGAGTTATTTGCAAATGGTTTCAGATCCCATTAATGGAGCACCTCACTGCATTTCAATAGCTTGGAACTCCTTGGATGAGAGGCACAACGTCTTCAACTACAGAAACTAAATCCAGTTGCCTTGTTTTGAAACTATTAGGATTTGCCGTGTCTTGGAGGACTGAGCATCTACACAAACAGTTACACAAAAAAAGCAAGCATGGGGACACAAAATAATATATGACAGAGGAAATAAAGTTTCAAAAGTACGTATGATACAAGAATAAATTCAACTACAAATAAAAGAAAGGAATGCACATCTCTCCTGCCTTTCATGACAGATTTTTACACTAAGATTGTTTTATATGAACATAGTTGTAGTCATCCTTTGATTTAAGAGACAATTTACTAACAGACAAACAAGTACATGCATACAGGCAAAAACATTATCACCTGCCTTTTGCCTTTTGGCAGCAGGTGATGCAAAAGATTAGGAATGTGCTCATCAGTTTACTGTTGTAGGTTCTCAGTCATCAGTCATGGCAAATCCTAAGACCTCTCTTTCTTTGTTGTTTTAAGATGTTTTGGTTTTCAACTAAGGAACTTACTTAATTCAAACAGATAAGTGCAGAGTTCCAAACTTTAAAACTTCCAGAGACTTGCTTTATTTATGTGAGCTGAACTTACATGCTTATCACTCTCCCTTTCCTTCCTCCTGAGGGTCATTAGGCTAGCATCTCACTAGGCAAAACACAGTTTTAGCGCTTGTGTTTTGAACTTGTTCAATGAATTTGTGTGACAAAATATTTCTACAGATAGTCATCATAGCTGTTTGGATTTCACGTCAAGAGCTCTAAAACTGTATTTTGCCTCCTGCAAGGGAGCTCTCCTCTGACAGAAAACATCTGAGTGTACAGCACCAAATGTTCAGGTCTAACTACAGAAATGATAAATAATAACTAATTAAACACTGGTCTAAATCTGCCTCACTTCAGATCACAGATCAAGTTATGAACATAGGGACGGCTGCTAAAATAGAGACAATGTAAGTTTATGTGGGTATGGTATGGGTCAAGGTGGGCAAAAAATATTGTGCTAACCTAGCATACAGGTTTCCAAATGATTCAAATAAGCCATGATTATCAGAATTATCTGTATAAGTGACCAGCTCACTGGTCACAAACACTCAGAATTCAGGGAGATGGCAATGTGGCCACGGAGGTGGACTCAGAAGCTGAAGCCAGAACAGGACCAGCTTCCCTGTCGGCTGATTTCAGTACAAGTTTTGAATCCCGCCCTCTCTGTGTAAACAAACAAGACGTTGCTATTGGTAAAATAAAAAAAAAATATTCTTTTTTCAAGTGTTGACTCTTGTTGATTGATGTAGTTCTTACCTTGCTGATGTTTGTTCAAGTATGCATTTCACTTTTATGCTAAGCTGTAATTAGTTATTCATGCCTAAAAGAAAGTTTATGTGACACTATGATTTTATCTGGGGAGTAGGTGGGACTTAAAGCCTCACATCACATCGTGGACCAACAGTGGGTCCAAAAATACAACAGGGTAGCTTCATAATACAGTTCCTGCTGGCTTCAATTTCCAACAGCAAGAGAAGTTGGGATGGTTGATCTAGGATTATGTCTATGATGTGACCAAAACATCTGATGTGGACCATGCTAACCAAGGCTGTAATGACCCCTCTGAAGGGAGGAAACAAGATTTATAAGTGATTTCAGTTTGCATAAATGGAGAAGCTCCATAAAATTTCAAAGCTTGGAATTTCACAATTTTTTACTTTAAATTGAGAAGGTTCCTCAGATGAGAAGCAAACCATCTTTAAAATAACAAGAAAAGAAGTCTAGTCAACTTTTTTTAACTCTTAGGGTTGCCTGTGTATTTGTTTGTCGGAAGTGTGCCTGAATGTCTTGTTGGAATCAGTTCTGTGCTTATGCTGTTGCTGCTGTTGTTTCTCATCTCAAAATACTGCGCAGGAACAAAATCACGTCTTTGTTCTGCATATTTGTTGTTTAAACTGTGGCTCAGAGCGTGTAAAGATGTGTTTATTACAGCATTTCAGCATGCTGTACTGTTAAACTCTGTTTCTGCTGCGGTTCATCTCAGGGCTCTGCAGAGCGAGAGGCAGTGGCCACGGAGGAAATGTCAACTCTGGTAAACTACGTCCAGCCAACCAAGTTCAACTCCTTCGAAGCATCAAAGAGTAAGAGAAGACTGTCATGATTCTTACTGTTTGAGTCCTCCTGATAGCTCTAACCCTGCCATATTGTTGTGGTTTTATGTTACCCTTCACTGCTTTTGATCAGAAAGAAATACTATATTATTTTGACCTTTATTATTCACCAAAGCTATGCTGAGTCTGGTCTTATTTTATCAAATGAGATGTGAAATTATTTGAGAAAGAGATTTTTGAAGTGGTGAAGTGGAAGTGATGTAACCAAAATAATTGCTGAGAAATGTGTGTGTTGCTGTGGATTTTTTGTGTGTGTAGAGGCAGCCCGCTGTTACCACATGTCGTCTTTTGTGGAAACCAAAGCTTTGGAGCACCTCACAAAGTCACCAGTGGAGTTTGTGGAGTATCCTTGGCAACAGATACCACAGATGCAAGAACACCATGGCAACCACTTCTTCACTCTGTGTTCTTCTTCCTCTGAATGCTTCTATTTTGTATAAATGTCAGAAACCGTGTGAGTCACTGAGCAACTTTTAAATCAATTTCTGTCAGTATTTGTGTCTGCCTGCACTGAAGGCATTTTAAAGGTCATGAGCTTATGGCTGATGTGTTTCTGTGTAATCAATAAAAGGTTCCCACACCATTCAGGACATACAGTATGTGATCATGCAAGTAGACTTATGCTATTCAGCCTAATGTGCTGTTGCAATTCTTTAGAAACACAAAAGCTCTGCATTGAATGCAACTAAAAAGATCAGGATTTTAGTCAGTGTTTTGGATTGGATCATTTCAGACTTTACATTGATGTTTTGGATCAGATCCATTTGATGCATGAGCTTCCAATCCTGTTTGTGGTGTTCATGGACAGGATCGTGAGGTGCGGTCATAGAGAGGAGAGGGTCTGGTTTGGGAACCTCAGGGTCTTGTCGCTGCTTTTTGCAGATGTTGTGGTTCTGATGGCATCTTCATACCATGACTGAGGCAGTTCACAGCCAAGTGTGAAGTGGCTGAGATAAGAGTCATCTCCTCTAAGTCTGAGGCCATGGTTCTGAAATAAAAAAAGGTGGAACGCTCCCTCTGCGTTGGGGATGAGTTTTTACCTCAAGCGAGGGAGTTCAAGTACAGTATGTGTGAGTAGGATGTAGCAGAAGATGAATCAACAGATAAAAGCTTCTTCTGCATGGATGGATGGATGGATGGATGGATAGATAGATAGATAGATAGATAGATAGATAGATAGATAGATAGATAGATAGATAGATAGATAGATAGATAGATAGATAGATAGATAGATAGATAGATAGA
>NC_051440.1:15308146-15349410 GCF_001649575.2 Kryptolebias marmoratus | reverse complement strand
CACACCTGATCTAAATCAATGGGTGATTAACAGGCTTCTGCAGAACATGAAGAGGTGATTTAACCTCTGAATCAGGTGTGTTGGAGCAGAGAAACAAGGAAAACCTGCAGGATGGTGGCCCTGAGGACCAGGACTGGCCACCCCTGCTGTAGGTACTTTGTAAGTACCCCCATACATACCCTGTGGGTTCCCCCATAGGTAGGTATGAAATGGTAGGTCTACAACCCTTTGCTTGAACTAAAGATGCTAATTGTTGGATTTAAAACCAAACTAATCAAAAGTAATGATTGTACCAGGAAACATATTTTTCTATAACACAGAATATGGTTCATTGTCTCTAAATAAACATCTTTATTTTCATTTCTACAGTAAAGAAACAAGCCAGGAGGTGACCATCTGTGTAGTGTGTGAAGATGTTCTGAAGGAGTCAGTAACCTTCATGTGTGGACACCGATCATGCAAACAGTGTGTGAGTTCAGCCTGGGACCAATCTGGGTCACAAGCTGATCATCCCTGTCCAACGTGTCAACAGAATTCGGACAAAGGCAAAGATGACAACGCAGGTACGTTTAAAAGATTATTGTTAAAACTGAATGTTTGACAACATGAAAATGGAAAACAAAAAAACAACAACCCGGGGCATAGCCATACTTTTATTTCTCTATTGAATCTAACTTTTCTAACCAATGTATCTAAGTTTTCATGTCCTGGATGTCAACTGACAGCCTGAGTGTCCAACAGCCAATCCTGTGCTACGTAACAAATGTTACCCCTCGCCCCAATAAAAAGTCTTTAACTAGACTCAAGTCAGTTGAACTAGGGTATGTCTTTGCATGTTGTGCCTCGTTCAGCTCAAGTGCTCAACAACAGATCTTTGATCAAAACGCAGGTCTTCTCTGAAGTTGATAATCTATGTTAAGAAGAGCTGTCTTTGGTTGGATTTGCAACATTTGAAAGGTTCACATTCAAGACAATGAAGCCAACAGCAACTGAGATTTTTGGGTCATGCTGCTCACCACTTTTAAATTTTGCATTTGATTTCAGGAAACAGCCTCATCTCAGAAGCAAAGATGAGACTTAAAAGATCAATCAAAAATAAATTTACCTTAATATCTGAAGGTAATGGTGACCATCACAGCTCTCTCCAAAGCATCTACACAACACTCTACATCACTACTGGAGAGAATGAGGGCCCAAATGGAGAACACGAGTTCAGACACCTTAAACATAAATTGAAAAAGCAATCATCATTTGACAGCTCGGTCAACCTGAATGACATCTTCAAACTGATTCCTGACCAAGAGAAACCCCACAGGACAGTCCTCACTAAAGGAGTCGCTGGCATTGGAAAATCCTTCGCTGTGCAGAAGTTCAGTCTTGACTGGGCTGAAAAGGAAGCAAACCAACATGTTGATTTTGTTTTCAACCTTCCATTCCGAGTGTTGAATTTGAGTAAAGGTGAGAAAAGCCTGCATGATCTGCTGACTGAGTTCCACCCTGCGTTCCAGCCTCTGGAAGATTCAGAAGATTACGCTGAAACAAAGATAATAGTGATCCTTGATGGTTTGGATGAAAGCAAACTTCAGCTGGACTTCAAGAAGGTGAAGACTGTGAGGTCTCTGAAGGACAAAAAGCCTGTAGGTGATCTCCTCGTAAACCTGATTCAGGGTAAACTCCTTCCAGATGCAAACCTCTGGATAACTTCTCGTCCAGCAGCAGCCAATCAAATCCCTGGAGAGTATCTTGACATGGTGACAGAGATAAGAGGCTTTACTGACCCACAAAAAGAGGAATACTTCAGGAGAAGATTTAGTAAAGACTCAGGTCTTGCTGGCAGAATAACATCCCATGTTCAGTCCTCACAGAGTCTGGACATCATGTGCCAGATCCCAATCTTCTGCTGGATTTCTGCCGTCTTATTTCAGGACGTCTTTGGAGAAAATGAAGAGACTGAAATCCCTCAAACTCTGACAGAGATGATGGCACATTTCTTGCTTGTCCAAACAAAACGCAGAAGCAGAATATATGACAAGAAGACTGGGAAACACGACAAGAATCTTTTAAAGACACACAGAAAGTTTCTTCTGAAACTTGGAAAGCTTGCATTTGTCCATCTTCAGGAGAACAAACTCCTCTTCTATGAGGAAGACCTGGAAGACTGTGGCATTGATGTCAAAGAAGCAACAGTCTACTCTGGTTTTTGGAACATGGTTCTTAGGGAAGAAGAAGTCTGTTCCCAGAAAAACATCTTCTTCTTTGTGCATCTGACTGTACAAGAGTTCTTTGCAGCTCTTTATGTCTATGACTGTTTCACAACCAACACAACAGAAGACCTTGGAAACTTCCTTAATTTGGAGGACAAAGGCCACTCTTTTCTTGATCTTGTGAAGATGACAGTTGACAAAGTGTTGGAGAAGAAGAACGGTCATTTGGACTTTTTTCTGCGATTCCTCCTTGGCCTGATGGTTGAATCCAACCGAAGAGTCCTCCAGGGTCTGTTGACACCACTGGACCCAAATGAAGATACAGAGAAGAAACTTTTGACGTACCTCAGATCCATGCGAAGAAAGACCCTGTCTCCAGACAGCTGCATCAACATCTTTCAGACCATGGTCGAAATGAGAGACCACAAAGTGAAAGATGAGATACAGGAGTATCTCAAAATGTCCGATCGTTCAAAGACAGAGTTGACTCCCCTGCACTGCTCGGCTCTGGCCTACATGCTGCAGGTGTCCAAGGATGAACTAGAAGAGCTGGATTTGAAGAGTTACAACACAACAGATGAGGGCAGGAGGAGGCTGATACCAGCAGTGAGGAGCAGCAAAAAAGCTGTGTGAGTTTCTTACTTTGGGTCTTTATTTCTTTGGATGGATGGATGGATGGATGAAGACAGATTTTTACAAGTCTACAAATTGATGCACATTTAGGTGTATCTGTATTTTTAACTTTGACTATATCTGCATTAAACCAAAATCTTCTTATCCTCTTACAGGTTAAAGGATTGCAAGGTGACTCTAGAGTGGGTTAAACTCCTGGCCTTTGGTCTGAAGTTCCCTTGCTCGCCTCTACGAGATCTGGACTTGAGCAACAATGATCTCAAGGATTCAGGAGTGGAGAAGCTCTGTAAAGGACTGTCAAGTCAAAACTGCAGACTGAAAATACTCAGGTACCATAAAGGTGTTTCTATGGTCACATTTTCATGATTGCACTGCAACAACTTCTTTTTTATTGTGGAGCTTTATTGACTTTATAAACGATGTACATCAAAACTATGGAGGACCGAAACCGACATAATCAAAAATAAAAGCAGAAATATATATTTATTGCTTTTGCTTTGTTCTTTACCGTGTGCATTTCTGAAACGGATGAAAGTGCAGGCAGGAGCAAACGATCTGCACATGGATCCTGGTCCTTCCTGGTTATTGACCAATAGGAGAGGAGCATGCCTCCTCATTTGCATATTGAGGCAGAAATGCACACAGTAATGTAAAAAGAGGAGGAGGAAATGTCAAAAGAACAAATGCTTGTGTAAGGAAAAAGGCAAAAGCAAATATAGTTTTCTGCTTTTATTTTTGATTATGTCGGTTTCGGTCCTCCATATGAAACAGCAACTGAAGCTGTGTTCATTGTTTACAGCTAATCTACACTTTACAAGCCATGGAGTCTTTTAGAGAGACCTGAAAAATGTTTAAATCAAACTCTGGATCCTCTCAGGTTATCTGGTTGCTTCATCACAGCAGAAGGTTGTGCCTTTCTGGCTTCAGCTTTGAAGTCCAACCCCTCCCACCTGGTGGAGCTGGACCTGAGCTACAACCATCCAGGAGGCTCAGGAATGAAGCTCCTGTCTGAGCTGAGGGAGAATCAACAATACAAGCTCAGTAAACTAAAGTAATTCTAATACTTTCTCTCTCAGTTTTAATCATGGCACAAAAGCTTCTTAAAGACCTTGGATCTGATTGGCTCTTTAGTGCTAACTGGCTGTGAGGAGTCTTTGGAATAAACCACAGTTGATTTTATTCAAGATTTCCATTGATTGTTCTGTCATCTTTCTTTAAAGTTTTGAAAAGGTTGGAGATCATCGACTGAGACCAGGATTAAAAAAATGTAAGTAGTTTTATGTTTTTTCTGTTTGATATTTACACAGAGACATATCAAACTCATCAATGCCAAACATGTGCTGGACCGAAACAGGAGAGAATTCTGACTGAAAACAGCTAAATCCACTCCTGGTGGATCTAATCTACTTTAATTGGACTTTCTTCTCCTTCTCCCAGATGCCTGTGGTCTCACTCTGGACCCCAACTCAGCTCACAAGAACCTGCTTCTCTCTGACGGCAACAGAAAGGTGACCTGGGTGAAGGAAGAGCAACAATATCCGGATCACGCAGAAAGGTTCGACCACTTCCTGCAGGTTCTGTGTGAGCAGGGTTTCAAAGAGCGCTGCTACTTTGAGGTGGAGACAGTTGAGCCCTTCAGCATCGGGTTGACGTACAGAAACATCAGCAGGAAGGGGAACGTGGCTGACTGCAGGCTGGGACAGAATGAGAAGTCTTGGTCCATGACGTTTACTGAAAATGCTTACAGTCAGCACAGAAATGAAAGTATCCAAGTGGCCTGTTTGAGATCCACTCGTGTTGGAGTGTATCTGGATTGGGAGGCTGCCACCATTTCCTTCTACAGAGTTTCTCAGAACAGCAGCACCCGACTCCACACCTTCAGAGCAGAAAGTTTCAGTGATGCCCTCTATCCTGCTGTCGGACTCTCTCCCCAGACTTATGCTTTGTTTTGTCAGTAAAATAAGAGTGGTCACCCTTCCATTGGAGGGTTGGTTCGATCCCCAGTCCCCGCAGCGTGTCCAAGTGTCCTTGGGAAAGACCTTGTGCCTATCAGCATCTAAGAAAGTGTAAAACATGTAAATAAAAGCTCTGTGTGATGAGTGGGTGAATGAGAAGCTTTGTAAAGCACTTTGCAGAACCTGGAGAGGTTTAAAACATACCTTTATAATAGTGGAGCATTTCCTGAAGCAGGCAACGTTCAGACATGTCCTACAGTAAAAAGGAGCAGTTTTTATTGGGGACGGACCAGTTCCAGTGTCTGGTTTCCGTCCTGCAGCGTGTTCAGATAGCTCAGGCAGCTGATGTTCACCTCTCAGCTGGACAGTCAGGTGGAGGAGGAGGAGCGATGTCAGCCATGTGTTGGCTGTCCTGATCCTCAGTCCTGATCAGCTGCTGGTGCTGATGCAACATGAAGCTGTTTGCTGACCGTCGATAAACCAGAAGAAGAAGAAGAAGAAGCTGAGTGGAGGTATTTCAACATGGACGACTGAGCATAAGAGGGCTCTGGGAACAGACGGATCTGAGCCTGAGCTTCCTGACAATCTGAGCTGAAGGCCTCCATCTCGCCGCCTTCGATCGGCATCATTCTGAGGAGAGGGGACGAAATGCAGACGGTGGATTTGGACTTTCAGAAACTTCCACCACGGGTCGTCGACGAGGCTGAAAAGCTGCTTAACGAGCTGCTTAACGAGTAGCAGCTGCCAACAGGAGTTAAATCTCTTCAGATTGGGATTTTTGAGCTCAGTAACAGTAAATAAACGACACAGTTGCTTGTTTATGGGTGATAAAAATATAATCTTCATGAACTTTTGTTGTTCTTGTTGTAGGAAAACAGCTTCATTTATAATCAGTTTATTAAGATTATTGTTTCATTTAAATGTGAAATAAAAGCAGAATTAAAGACTCTTTCTCAGCGCTGTATATCTCTACTCCTGCATTTTATTTTAAATTTCTTCTGAGCTTTAGAGAAGAAAGTTGATGGATGCAGCTGTATTACCACCTTCAGAAATGTTTTCCTTTTCTCACCTTAAACTGTTTGTTTCCTGTGTTTTTAACCTGATCAAACATTAAACTTTTTAAACTTTTTCTTGTTTTTGTTCGTATCTCATCATGATGCTGTGTGGTTTGTTCAGTTAGGACTTCAGATGCTGTAACTTTGATGCTCACTGATGACCTCCACATCTGCAACATTCAGGTTCTCTGGTTTGTTGGTTGGCGTCTCATTAACTTCTTCATCTTCTTCTTGGAAGTACTGGCAGATAAAATCAGCCTCAAATGAAGCGACTTTTTCACTTCCTGAAACCTGTCAAACAGATTCAGGAATCTGACATCAGGAATCTGTTTGACTTAAGTTTATTGTGGGTCAAATATACAGGTTTCACAACCTGAAACCTGTCAAATGAAGCGACTTTTTCACTTACTGAAACTTTTTCACAACCTGAAACCTGTCAAACAGACAGAAACACTTGACTTAAGTTTATTGTGGGTCAAATATGAAATATAAAATATTCTGAATGGGATGCATCATGTGGATGATGATGGGGATGATAGTATCTCCCCCCTGCTATGGCAAGCCGTTTTAACATAAATTTGGTTTCGTCTGACTATCCATAATTACATTCTAGATATCTAAAAATGCATTTTGACTAGACAACACTACATTTTGATTATCCGGAATGGTAATTTAAGATATCTGTATTTACATTATGACTAGTAATAATAATAATTCAAGATATCTTCAACTACATTTTGACGAGTCAAAATTCCTTTCAAGATATCTCGAATGACGTCACCGGATTTGTCATTTGACGGGTCACACATCAATTCAAGATATCTTAAACGTAATTATGACTAGTCAGAATTACAATTTTAGATATCTGAAGCCAGACATTGCGTGTAAGCCCCTCTTTGGTTCTAATGAGCTGTCCGAACAATTGCCTGAACAATGGCGCTGGCAGTTTTGGACAAAATTGTAAGAAAGTGTCACAATATAGAAAGAGCTCTTCAGTATGGGATATGCGGAGAACGCGAAAATCGTGTACTTGAAGAATGCTTAAGAAATTTGCAAAGAATTTCTGATTTACTTTCTGCCGACACACACAATGCCCTGAAAAACGGCTTGGAGGAACTGAAAGTCTCCTTGTTGCAGAGAATAAATTATCGGAATTTCTTAATTCGTGTCGAGCACGAGCTGCAGCGCTAAATACTGTGTTAAAAACACGAGTATTTGAGCCGGACTGACTTGAGCTGGACTGACCCGACATTGCTAACCAATAGCACAATCATAAAATGTCTTCACTGTCCGCCAAAATGCTACGTAGATTTATGACGTTTTGACTAGACAGAATACTAATTCGAGATATCAATGAAGTCATTCTGACTAGTCGAAATGTCAATTTAAGATATCTTAAATGGAAAAGCCGAATAATTTAAGATATCTCTAATTCAATTAGAGATATCTTAAAATGAATTTTGACTAGTCAAAATTACAATTCAAGATATCTTTAATTTAGTTTTGTCTAGTCGTTATTTGCTTTTAAGATATCTATAATTTAGTTTTCACTAGTCAAAATAACATTTCTCCTATCCAAAAATACATTTAAGATATCTTGAATTATGGAGTAATTCGAGATATCTTTAATTAGAATTATGACTAGTCAAAACTAAAATCAAGATATCTTGAATTTACTTTATGACTAGTCATAATTTAATTGAAGATATCTGAAATCTGTATTTCAGATAGTCAGTAATTCATTTAAGATATCTTGAATTGAAGTCTCCATTCAAGTCAATGGTAAATCTGACGTCATTTCGACTAGTCAGAATGTAATTAGAGATATCTCAAATATGTATTTTGTCTAGTCGAAATATAATTGGAGATATCTTAAATCGCTAAAACGTCTAGTCGTAAAACAATTTGAGATATCTGGAATGTAAGGGCGGTAAACCGAATTTATGTTAAAACGGCTTGCCATAGCGAGTCATCCTCCTCCGTCTAACTCTGTCTTCTGCATCCTCTGTCCTCAGTTTATTTTCAACTTAAACTGCATATAAGGTGCATTTATAATGAAGTCCAAATTTAAGAAACAGGCCTTTACTTTCAGGCAGAGTTTTAAAAAAACATTAAAACTCACCAGGCATGAGCTCGTGTGCCAGACAGATGACTCCTTAATAAATACAGAAACTCTAACCAACAACGTGGCTGACTTTTTGGGGTTCGTAAATCTCCTGCTCTATGCAGACTTGCCCAAATACGTTGACAGAACTGGTACCTGGCCTCCCAAGTGTGTTATTCAACCCATCTACCAGCACACTGATCTGAGTGCATTCAGCTTCACTGTGACTTATTATGAGACACATCGGCCCTCAGGGGTTTAGCTCTTTTTCGTCGTTCATCTCTGGCTTTGTATCTATAAAAACCATAAATCATAACTGATAAGCTTTATTCTCAGTTTAAAGAAAGGTACTTTACATGTGTGTAATACCTTAATGAGGGTCGGAAATGGATACGGACCTTTTGTGTAAAGGTGGACAAGCTGCGACTTTAGCACTGCGTCTTCTGATATTTTTGTAATAAAACGTCCCGTCAGCCAACAAGTCACCGTTTGGTGATTAGGAGCTTGTTTTGGTGTTGCGACGTTCCCCCTAAAGAGTTTCTAATTAGATGAGAAAATCAATTATAATTAAATTACACCCAACATCTCCTTATCTTCACTTGCCAGGAAGATATTTTGGTAGTTTGTGCCACAGGGCAAGTGCACATGCGGGGGGGGGCTGGAGGGGGGGAGGGGGGATATAAATGCTAATGAGAAGCACGGGTGAAAAGTCACTGTTTGAATAAGCCCATGAGAGCAGAGAAGATACACTTGATTAAAATTCTGCCATCACCATTATCGTCATTATCACAAGGCTTCCTTTTCCTCCAGTTCTCTAATGACATGCTGTCCAAGAAGCCATTTAGTCCAGCCAGCCTGGCTGCGTGGCAAAGTCGTCCAAATACTTGGCGGCGCCCCCACTTTGCTGCTCCAAATGAGTTTTCATTAGCATAATGGTGTGTGCTGCTGCTTGGTGATTTCTTTTAATCAACCCCGGAGTCGACGGTAATTAGTAACAGACGACTAATGGATACTCTTGGCATCCTTTGACTTATTGTCAGCTCACTTGATACTAAAAGGAATATCAGTGGAAGCTCTGAATGACAAATGTATTAACGTCACGGGGATCGTGGGGGAACTCGAAATAGAGATTCGGAGCATTTTCATTTCTATAATTCAGAGGCTGTCATCGAGCATGAGATCAACCTGATGCTGTAAAAAAAATAAATAAATAAGCGTTTGAGAAAATTGACATTCTCCACACTGTTTCTATTTATGAGTGCGTCCCCCAGCTTTGTTTCTGCACAGGACATGCGATGATTGGAGTTCTGACAGGTAATAGGGAGAATAATACCCAGCAGTACAGAGACATGGAGTGAAGGACTCAGAGATTCTGCAGAGAGAGGAGAGAGAGAGAAAAAAAAAAGGTTGTTAACATTCATAGACCGAAAAAAGAAAAGAGGGGGGAATCAACTGCAGAATACATTACAAAGCATCAGTAGTTGGAAGGACGGAAAAGGTCACACTGATCATCTGGATCACGTTCTACAGGAGAAAATGGGATTTTTAAGCCACAGAACGTCTAAATCCACACATGTAATCTGCAACGGTTTCTTTTTATCAGTGTCCAAACACACCACACACACACACACACAGGGAGGGGGGTGTTAACAGGTTTCTTGAGCATGTGTGTGGACGTATATGTGTGTGGTCTAACGTGAGCCTATCAACTGCAGCCACTGACCCATTTCTCCTTTGAAAATTAGAAGCCACACAACGCCCCGATGCTCCTCCTCACTCGGCTGCTCTGACCTTTGATAGAGAAAACTTCGAGATCATGTATCCTGCAGAGAGAGAGAGAGAGAGAGAGAGAGAGAGGGCTCGTCTTCAATCTAATCTGTCCCGGGGTTGAGATGGATGCCGTCCACGGCTTAGAGGAGCTGCTTTCAGACACGTTCGTTCAGCAGAACCTCATCGGGATGTGTTGCAGCAGGACTGCAAATTACCAAAGCTGTTTAATCAAGGATTGATAAGAACAATAGTTGCCCGGGAAACCAGACTAACACACAGACAAGCAACCTCCCAAACGTCATTCTTTGTCATACTGTTTGCTTTGGGCCCTACTGTTTCTTAAACATACACAGATCACTCACCCATACACACACACACACACACACAGAGCCCATACTTGGGTGGGAAAGTTAAAAAAAAAAACTTTGAATTTTCCTCCAACTTCTGACCCCTCACCTCCAAACGTATATACCATCCTTTCTTGTTTAAAGTTACGCCATTGCAAGCTTCAGTTTGCACAGAAACTCTACCCAGGACCTTGGTGTCTCAACACGGGCCGGGAGGCTGGCTGTATATACATGTATACATACGAGTGAGGGCCACACCCCGCAGCTGTGCACCTGGATCCGCTCCCATTCCAGCATGGCAGTGAACCCACACACCTGTTCACACCTGAGGCCTCTGGTCTGCCGACTCCTCGCCCGCTTTTGTTACATCCATCAACTCGTGCGGCTGACACAAGCTGAGAAAAGCGCCAAAGGAGGGAGAAAAAGAAACACTAGAAAAAGGTGTCAGGGCTCTTCATGCCCCATCAGAGTCACGTCAGGTATGTTGCAGTCGGACTATTGTTAAACAAACATCATCTGAGGTGTCGATTTGCAGCTTGATCAGGTGTTTGTTCTTTTTTTTTTTCCACATCTCTAAGTAATCTGTCAGCAAGTGACAGCGGCACTGAATGCACGTTGTTTTTTGACCTCGAGCACAGCGTGTCGTTAATAAGACTGACTTATTGTGTTTAAAACACAAAAAAAGATTAGAGGAAAACATATTTTTATAGAATTACCAGTCTGCATTTATGTAAATCTGTGTGCTGCAGAAAAGGGTTCCTGCTGAGCTGAGTTCAGGTGAAAACTAGTAAAAAATAATTTTAAAAAATGTATTTAGTTTTGGAAAAACCATGAGACATTTAGAAGTACAACATGAAACTATAAAGAATAAATGAATGTAATAAAGCTAAAACTAAAGGGTTGGAGACTCATTTTGAAGCTCATAAACTAATACTTTGGTTAAACAAAATAAACTTGTAATGTTCAGCAGCCAGTTTAATTGTTGATGATCAAGCAGGAGTCATCGCAAACTCAGCGAAAAGTTCAGCATGTGCCACAAATCTGGAAAAGGTCTGTTCAGAAACTTTTATTCTAAATAGAACAAGCTACAACAAAACCTCAGCTGATAGATAGATAGTCAAACAGACAGACCACCTGTTGGTGTCACATGAGTCACTTTGCTAAAGCAGCTCCGACATTCTTTGCTAATGACTTGACCCCCATCGCCACCACCAGAGCTGCTCTCCCTCACGCCTGCTGACAGCTCTTCTTTGAAACCATCTGTTGTTCTTCCGGGCTGGTGTTTTTACCTCCGCTAACTGGTTCATCGGAATATGCGAAGAAAACTGAAAACCGCAGAAGCTCCTTCGGCGTGAGACGTTCAACTTTTTGCTTCCCGTCTCCAGCCTGAGCTTGCTCGAACTGCTTCCGACAGTGGGATGTTTTTCCAACCGTGTCAGCTCGTGGCTGATGCATTTTTAAATTTTTTTCTCTTTGTCAGCAATGTCGATGTAGAAAAATTCAATCGGCGCAGCGTCACCTGGTTGAGGTCAGTAGTTAAAGTTGCAACAAGGCAGTAGAGTCTCAGTTCGCTGCTGTTCTTGGCCTCGGACTGCAGCGCCCGACAAGGACGTTCACTGTGGGATTCGGAGAAATTCGGAGCAGCGAAAAAAGAAAAACCCCCTAGAAGCAAAACGAGGCAATATCCTTTCTGAAAAACAGCAGCTTATCTAGCCAGTTCTTACTTCCTTTTTCACGAAAAACTAATACTGGAAGGTATTTTTTTTATAATCAGTAACAAACCTAACATGCATGTTCTTGGACTGTGGGAGGAACCCAGAGTTCCTGGAGAAAACACTTACCAGCTCAGAGAGAACACGCAAACGTCACGGCGGAGTTTGAAACCCAGACGCAACAGTGCTGACCGACTGCACCACCTTAAAACTCATGGTGGCAACGCTGAATGTGGCTCTCCATTCATTAGGCCACACGTACTGTTTACACTGAGAACCCGCCACCCTCTCACGAGTGACCCAGATGTACGAGCAGCATGGTTTCGAAGAACAGTCATCTTTATTTTTTTGTTTAACGTGTCCTGTCGTGGCATTTTAACCATACCATATAGAGAAGATGGCTGCCTACGTGTGCCAGGATAGATTTGCTCTACAACAAAAAAAGGATATCTCAAGATGAAAATGCTAATTGCATGATTTACTTCATTGAATCAAGACTGACTGTAGCGTCAGAGTAGGTCGTTAAAGTATCGGTCGTGTTATATTAACAGAAAACAACATTCCCAGCGCAAAGTTGGACACGTCTGGCTTCAGGAAATACATAAATGTTCAGCTGAAACGTTGGTTGTTGAGGTCTTTGACAGTGGAAAGCAGGTGGAATTGTTAAAAAGGTTGGTGTGTTTGTGTCGGTGTCTTCTTGCTTGTGCTTGCTGCGTATAGTGTGTGTGTGTGTGTGTGTGTGTGTGTGTGTGTGTGGCCATGTATTTGATACATTGTGGGGACAATTTTCCTAACATATCCTTGTGAGGACCAACTACTCCTTGTGGGGACCAAAGCCTGGTCCCCACGAGGAGAAATGATGTTTTTGGGTTAGGGGTTAGGTTTAGGACTAAGGTGTGAATTGAGTTTAGGTTTGGTTTAGGGTTAGCTATGTACTGGTAATGGTTAGGGTCAGGGTAAGGGTCAGGGTTAGGCTGTAGTTAGGGTGTAGAAATGAATGGAAGTCAATGGAAAGTCCCCGCAAAGATAGAGAGACATAACATGTGTGTGTGTGTGGCCCTGCAATGGACTGGCGACCAGCGAACGGGACCAGCTCCTCGTGACTTTAGTGATGTTCTGAAGTCAAATATGGCTCCAGGTTCTAACTCTAACAAAATGTTTGCCACCTTTGACTTCTTGGCTGTACAGTAAATGTGGAGGAAAAAAAAACTCAGCCTCTCCCTCTTAAAGCTGGTGCTGCTTTTTCTAGGCTTCTGTCTGCACTTTTTTTTCTGTTCCTCAGAAAACAACATAAGCAGTAAAAATCACACGCTGACTCGATAAAAGACTTACGACACCTATCTGTCCACAAGGTGAAAACAGGTTCGCTCACGTCTGAGGGGTTAAACAGTCCACTTTACTTTTTAAACTTTTCCCTGTAACTAACAAAGACTCATCGCCTTAAGACACGTGTTGCGGTGAAGCTGCAGATGTTGGAGATGCTATTTAAAGTTACTTCAACCAATATTAATACAAACCAACATCTACTAGCATCAATTAATTTTCAGTATTTGTACTCTCGCATTGAAATTTAACCACGTGTTTGGTTTTATTGTGTCGTTCAGCAGCAACAGATTGGTGCAATGTGGTCCCTCAGGAAAAATAGCAAAAACTGTTGTAATAATCGAAGTGGCAGTATGGATTTGTAACTAAATATCCAGGCAGCCATTAGATGTCATCTCGGACAGCAAGGGGTCCTTGTATGTGGGGTGAGTATACACACCGATCATGTTGCTATTATCACTAAGTAAAAATCACTACAAAGCTACCACACACTTCCAGAGAACTTCCTAAATACACGCAACATTTAGAAGGAAATGTGAGGCACTGATAGGTCAAAAAAAATATTTGCTTTTCGGCTGTAAAGACTTGTACAAAGTATTTCTAAGAGATTCAGCTGAATGCCCTGGAGTCAGCACACGTGGAGCATTTGCCCAACTTTGCCCACCCAGACCTGTGCAACTACTTCATTTATAAACTCTCAGATTATTAAGGGAAGGAACGTAAAGGCTGCAAGCCGCCTAAGACATATGACCAGCTGACGGATGGATGGTTAGCCTACGTAGCTGTTTGGACGGTGGAAAAGTGTGAGTTTAGTCGTGCTAGGCCCAGACCTAGGCTTAAACCAAGGATCTGCAGGTAGGTCTGAAGTTAAATTAATGTTATAATGTGTAGCTAAACTGTGCAATGTATTATTTACTCAACTTTTCTATCTCCACTGCAGATTTAAGGTCATCTAGAGGCGTCTTCCGTCACTTTAAGGACAAAATGGATTTGAGGATTTGAAGCTATTAATTAGATCATTGTGAATTTCATTTCATTTAGTCAACAAACTGTGGACAAAATGTTCATCACAAATCCTAAGGTGTGAACCCAGCTGCCCATTGTCCCTTCAAATTGCTGCAGTCAGTCCATGCAAACCTCAGATTTGGGTCATTCTTTAGGAAACGGAGGTTCGGTTTGTCCCCCTGGCAGTTCGAACAGCTTATCGCAGAGCACACGAGAATCGTTTTGCATATTTTTCGTGGGAACTTTTGCACTTTTAACAGGAAGTGCACAAGGCGTGGGCTAACAACAAAGGTTTGCCATCCAACGACGCAGGTAAACACAGCTCATGGGATTCTCTGTCACAAGCTGATATATATATATATATAAAAAAAAACACAGATCCAGTCTGGATTGCTTTGTTTGTTTTAGAAATAATACTTATTCATTTATAAAGATGTACAAATTTACACAGAACTGATTTAAAAACTTGCAAATATGTGTTGTGGTAATGCTGCAAACAAATACAAATGGAGATCTTGGAGGTGCAAGTAAACTGTGTGGCCTCAGCGACAAAAACCACACAGTCTGAGGGAAAGGGGGGGCGTAGGAAAAACCCTGACCTTTGCCTCAGTACAAAGCAGTCCCCAGACTATGGACCCATTGAACTGAGCTTCTTCTGAGCTTTTATAAAAAAATAAAAAAAAGAGCATTGCTAATGTGAGTGACATGCACAGCCCAGCACAAATAGCAACATCACCCAGGAAACTAATTCTCTGTGGAGCTGCCAATACGCTGTCATTACTCCTCAGCCGGACCGCCGAAAACGAGTCCTCTGCATTCACAGGCCCGTTGTCGAGGTGCTTTGTTCGTATGTAAAACATGCGCTCTGTATTTTCTCTTTGTTGCACACACACACACACACACACTCACACACACAGTCTGAATGTCATGTGTCCATCTTAACGGTTTGCAAATCCACTTGGTATTCCTGGATTCCGCTCCGCCGAGGAAACGTGCCATCAGTTCAACATCTGTTTACCCGTAGCATCAACTGGAACGGAGAATAATTTCTAATTCCACCAAATGTGGCACAACTTGTGCAATATGCTGGTGTAAAGACTTTTTTTGGGGGGGGGGGCAGAGTGGGCAAAAATAACTCTTGAGCTGCAGCTGGCTCTTATTTATGCATTAAGTTGCTTCTATCGGAATTTTAAAGTATCTTGTGCTTCCGCTGTTCCAAAATGTAAACAGATGAGTTTATATTTCATTTATTTTAAAAAAATATAAAAATAAATAAATAAACTTCTTGTTGTTTTAGCTCAGTTCTGTGGAGCTACATGGCTTTGGACGATGTAGAAACAGCTGAGAAACATTTGGAAAGGTTCATCTGCTCACTGTGGACTCATCTCTGATATGGTTGGTGTTTTCTATGATGCTTATCGGGTGTGACGGGGCTTTGTTGTGACAATTTCCATGCTTCACATTGTGCTCGACGTAAGCTTCCAGTCTGAAAATGCAAAAAAAATAAAATAAAACGATCAAAGGGGAAGATATCGGTGGCAAAAAGAAGAAAAAAAAAGTGAGAATGATATGTCATCTCCACCTCTCGTGCTTCGATTGTGATCTAGTAACGGTGTGTTTCTGCGCTTCCAGCCGGGGCCCGATGTTATTCCTTCGCCTCACTGAGAATCACTGAGAAGGCAGAGGCGGGCTGAGTGTAAACACCTCCAGAGGGCTTTCAGCGCAGGTGAGGAACAGCCGCAGACTCCCTCCACAATACACCTCTGCTCCCAGGGACCTATCTTTTCACCAGGTTCGGGGGGTCACACTTTTCCCACCGTGGAAACTCCTTTTGTTGTTGTTGTTGTTGTTGATGTTGTTTCAGCTCATATATACGACGGACGCATTCTGGCCTCTGAACGAGAATGGTGGCTTTCAGCGTGCATTCCTCTGGGTTTCTGCTCTCGCAGAGGACCAGTGAATACAAAAATCAGCATCTAAATAAAACACTTTGTGTGTGTGTGTGTGTGTGTAAGGACACACTCCCCCTTTTCTCCTCTTCACTGACTCCCCTCCCCCTCGTCTCTCATTCTCTGAACTCAGGAATCCATAGGAGGTTTATTTGAGATGTAAGCACAAGTGTGAGAACAGTGGGATTCAAGGAGGAGGAGGAGGAGAAGGAGGGAGGTGTGAGGGGAGGGGGGTACCCTTCCCTTCCCTTCCCTTCCCTTCCCTTCCCTTCCCTTCCCTTCCCTTCCCTTCTCTTCTCTTCGCCTTGAATAGGGGCATTTCAAAAACCGGACATTTTGTCAGGAACTCTCTCAGCAACAGTCTTCATCCTCTGTCAGATGAAAACAAAAAAAAAGCAGCAGCCAGCGAAGAGGAACGAAACTTCATTAGTGACTCGGCCACAAAGATGGCCCCGTTTAGAGTATTTCCTCCCTCTTGTTTCAGATCAGGAGGATGATGGTTGTAACAAGCCTGTTTACAACACAGTTCAGACGCTTCATCCATGGCTGTAGCTCCATTTACTCCTGGTGTTCAGAGGTGGAAAAAAAAAAAGAGGAAAAAAACAAAAATTCATAAATGTGAAATATGTGTTTTTCTGTCTGCACCCACACACAGGAAAGATTGTCTCACACGTCGCAGCGCCATTAAACTCTGCTGCTTATTAACGCAGACATTTCTGTTGGAGGTGAAGCGCAGAAAACTGATGATAAGATCAGAAACAAAGCCAAGAATTTCTTTGCACTCAGAATTAAGGTTCTTCTTTTCTTTGCTGCCCTTTCATCCACCTGCAGGGACTAGGAAGATTTTTTAAAACCCTTTCCCAAAATGGACGTTAAAAGAACAAAAATCCGGTTTGAGATTATCCACGTAGGCTTGACAAACAGCTCTTCATTTGTGCTCGAAACTGCATAAACAAGGTTTTACATCTGGTTGGGTTTATCCTTATTTTGTCGCCGTTAAACCCTGATTGTCTGAAAAGATGAAAAACTGGGACCAGAGAATCTGTAGCCGTGCTTACAGTGCCCTTATGTTGTATTTTTGAATTTACCTATTTTTATGTGCATGGCGTGCAGAACTGTATTCTTGGCTGCGCACATTTTTCTGTTTATCGCCACTTCTCACGCCAGCTGTTTCACATTCATGATTTAATCTACTGGAGAGCACATTTAAAGAAAGGTAGGCAGGTTTGGAGCAGTTTTTTTAAAATAATTATTATTTATCATCTATATGGTTTTCAGACCAGGACATTCAGGTTTGCAGTCTTGAATGAATTCAATGCTTTGTCGCTCACCGCCAAAAAAAAGCAAGTATTTATAACCTTAAATACTGCAGTTTGTCCTGAGATATGAATAAATTCAAAGGTTTTATCAGCACTTTTCAGCACTTTAATCTCAACGCATCATCTTCTTTCTCTTCCACCCCGTGGGAACATATTTTATTCTTCTTTTCAACTTCACAGACGTCTTCAGAAAAATCAATATCTTGCCATTTTCTTCTTTTTTTTTCCTTTCCTTTCTTTTGTAGCACACCTTTTTGTTTTAGCTCGACATCCACCTACCCCGCCTCAGAAGAGACGGAAGGAGCGTTTCAGCCGACACCCCGGTCGTGTTTTCAGGCAGGAATATGCACAACGAGCCGGATCAAAGGCTGATGTTTGCTCAGGCAGAGCCGGCGCTGCATAATGAGGTGAACCTAATAACGCCGTCGTAAACCTCATCCATAAGGTGAATTAATGCACAGGCAGGAACAGCTGTGGGTGGCTCGCTGCTCTCTGCAGGCTTTTGCTTAGTTTCTCTTGGAAATTCAGAAACCTCTAATGACGCCATTCAGGCTTAGGGATGGCAGAGCTTCAGCACCCCCGTTCTATCTGCTGCCGAACACTTGGAATACTAATTCTGCTTCTTTTGAAAACAATTAAACTGGGCAGAATTAGGAAAACTGGATAGGATCCGTCTCTGCTGTTGTCTCGTCAGATGAAAGTTGTTGCTTTCTGCAGGTAAATGTTCCCCAGAATGAAGTTGACAGAACTCCGGACGTTCCACTCTTGGTTTTAGGCTGAATTTGTGCAACCAAAGCTGTTTCCTAACTTTCTGACAAACTATTACAACATCTTAGCTTCTCAATGTTCGAAAATGAAGCTAAACTTGCTGTCCCACCAATCAACACCAGCACAAAGGTTGTTTAAAATAAACGATATTACTGAGAAACGTCATTATTCTTAAATGATTGCATAAAAAACACCTACCAGAACAAAAAATTGGGAAAAATTAAATTAATTACTACGGGTCAGTAATACGGTTAAGAAAGGTCCTGGAAAGTAAGGGTGCTGAGGGTGCTGCAGGACCCACCAAATGAGTAGTTTAAGTCTTAGTGATGATGTAAAAATTAAATTCCAATAAAATTCAGATACTGAGTTCCGTAAAGGCAGCGTAGAACACAGCCCTGTTAATATATCCGCCTTGACATATGCTAAACAGATTAGCATTAGCTTATGATTGCAGTTTTATAAAAACTGTTTGTTCAAATAAACAGCATTTTTAAATGTGTATATTCAGATATGACATTGTGCACGGCTGGTGTGCGGTTCACTGCATCTATCTGGTATTTTTGGTGATTTGGGTCGTACTGATTTGCACATTCTGACTGAAACACCTTTCCAGTGCGAAGTACAAAAAAGCAACATAAACAAAAAGAGTTGTATATTCTATTATTGCTCATAAATTACTCAGTTTTCTTTAGATTTACCCTAATTCATTTGTGTGAGTGTGTAGGTTCTTGTATTTGTTTCCAGAACTGAAAATGTTCCATTAATCAACATTATTTTCCTTTTTTTTTAATGCAAAAATTGACCTATTGGCTCATTCTGGAGAACATGTGGAATGACCAGCCTTTTTCAACATCAAAATACTTCAATTAATCATTTATTACCAGTGAGAAGTGATTATTTTATTATAGTTTTATAAACCTGTTGGGATTTTCTCGATTAATAGTTTATTTAGAACACAGGAAAAAATGTTTTGCCAATTGTATTTGTTCAGCAAGCAATTATATGATCTGTGTGGGAAAAAAACGACATAAATAGATCTTCTTTGTCAATCAAAAACAAAAGGCCTGAACGCTGAAACCAGCTAATGTTGACAATTTTAGTTTAAGAAAAGTTTTTTTTTATTATGGAAAGTAAAATATCAATTAGCAAATCAACGTTTTCACTCTAAAACAGACTGAAGTCCTAATAAAACTAAATGAATGGTTCAGTTTAGCACGTGTTTGATATTTCCGGTCCCCTCAGTTGACGGTCTTGCTGCGATGCTTTTGGCTGAGGCATAAGCAGCTTTTTGGGAGGTCTGTCACTTTAATTAACGGCGAGGGCGAGCCTGACAGCTGCGATGGCAACAGGCAAGCCGACGGCAGGTGCTGTGTGCGGCGCAGGGAGGAATGTCGGCGAGTGTCTGACAGAGGAAACCATGAGCGGGAATCAGCCGACAGGTGGCCTGATCCGAACGCCTGGCTGACAAAACGAGTCTACCTCCGGGAGCTCTTCAGAAACAAGGCAGCGTTAATGAAAATGGCAGCGTGGAAGACCAATTTAAACGCCCCTGCAGCAAAGAAAATGAAAATATATTTACCTGAAACACAAATTAAGGGAGGCCAAGAATATAGTTTGCATTCATATTTATTTGTTTTGCTACTTTTAAGTTGCAGCTACTTTTAGCTTCTAACTAGCTTTTTTCATACTTTTAGCTTTTAGCTAGCCTATAGCTTCCTTTGGCTTTCAGCTAACTTTTGGCTGCTCTCACCTTTTTGCTAGCATTTTGCTATTTTTAGCTTTGTTGTTGTTGTTGTTGTTGTTTTTTGTTTTGTTGTTTTTTTTTTTTGGTGATTTATCACCTGCCAACAAGCTCGTGCCGGTTTGAAACCTCCATTTTTATTGGTGATGTCATCAGGAATTTCAGCTGGAAATCCACAAACTTCACTACGATCCCAAACATTATACGAAGGGATTTCCCGGCGCTAACCACAGCTGGCTGGGAAGGATGGTCAGAAAACTTTGATTTAAAGGTAGATTAGGAAGAGTGTATTCTGGTTTAATTACCGGGATCGTTAGGTCTTCATGGACTCGTTTTTTACATGAATCTCAGTTACGACAAAAACAAAAAATCTATATTTTCACGTTTTTTGCGCTGCGGCCTGAGCTCATTACCACTCATTCTGCCAGAAAGGGTCACATATGTTTGATATTTGAAATCTAAATGAGAAAGAACTCAGACAAACAAAGAAACAAGTCAGCATTCCTCTAATGCATGGTAACTGTTAATAAATGGTTTATTAGGTGTTTACAGCTTCATTATTAAGTGCGTCATTTATGAAGGTCCCCTTATTCAGAAATGGCACCAATTTAGTTTTGCTCTATTCAAAAATTAATTCCAGATTTGATGGTTTCATTGGTGTCAGATTAAATTAAAGAAGCTCACGCACCAATCAGAATAAAGTGGCTGCTTGTGTTTGCTTTGTGGGTGCGTTCATGTTCCCGCCAACATTATTTGTCCGTTCTCGGCGTCGGTGTAGTTTCCACTCCGGCGTGTCGGGGCCCGCTCCTTGAGCCCGCCAAGCTGCCACACGTGAAGGTGCTGCACATCCAGGCTTTGTGTCGGAGGGATTAGAGGAGCAGCTCCACCGCAGCCGCAGAGAGAGAGAGAGAGAGACGCCCGCAGAGTCGCCCGCTTAACGTTTCCCCACGTAACCCGCACCTCGCGGCTGAACTCCCGCCGACGGGCTGGCAGAGCACGTGGGAGGGGGAGGGGGAGGCAGGGAAAGCATCGCGACCCGACCAGAACGACGACGTCACGAGAAACGGGGGGGAAACGGTTTGGGAGATAATCCGGGCGTCAGGAAATGCTTTAACTAGCCCGACAGGTTAAAGGGTTTTCAGGGCGCCACACAAGAGGCGCCCACTTTGCTCCGAGCCGCTTTCGGACCAAAGAACAGCACGGAGCCATCAGGTCCGATTAGAGTTGCACGCTTTCGCCACGACCCCGAGGCTCGGGGCGGCGGGGGGAGGATTAAGGCCTCTGAAACAAGGCGGAGTGGAGCGAAGACTCTCCGATCTGAATCCAGTCATCTCTGGGAACTGATTAGTGTTTTAGGCTCACGCTCTGTTTTCTCAGCGCTTTCACTCACTCCCTGAATAAACAGTTTCAGGGAAGACGCCTCGTCCTCTGCTTGGTCGTACATCAACCTCCGATGTGAGTTTGCAAAAAAAAACTGGGCATTAAAGTTCCGATTAGGCAAGAATAAAGATTGCTGCTGTCGCTGCTTGTATGGCTGTCAAAATAACGGATGGTTTTTATTGTCTTCGCTAAATAAACTCTTCTTCCCCCCCCCATGTTTGCTTTGCTTTTATTTGCTCTAATAAAAGCCTGGATGTGACTGCAGGGATGCTGTTCCTCCTCGGTGAGACCTGCCTGAGCTCATCTCAGCTCCCCTTTTCACTCCCTCCTCATGCCTTCGGTCTCTGTTGTCTCTGCCTGGTTTGGATTTGAACCGCCTGCCTGCAGATCCACTTGGACGCTCGGCGGGTTTTTGCCCTCGCTGTGTGAAAGAAGAGGCTCAACAGTCGCCTCTGTGAAACCTGGGCTCTCCTTCAGGGTTTAGTTGTTTTTTTTTAGTTTTTTTTTAGAGAAACTTTAGGCCTGATTGCGCCCAATATTGCAAGATTTTCTGATCTGTTAGTGCTCAGAGTAGGTGTTAGGAATAACTCTCAGCTGCTACCACATTAAATTTTAGCTCAATATCTGTCAGTTTGACCGGGTTGGAGACGATTTGTTTTTGCACTGCAGACAAATGCGACACAGTTCCAGTCTTTTTGTCCCCATGTGACACATATCAGACTTTTTTTATTCCATCCAACCCAGGTCTTTTCAGTATGTGGTACTGGATCAGATACAGATCCGATGTTTTTCCAAGCGACCTCAGTGTGAACGTTCATGTCGCCTTTCATCCGACCCTCTCCATCCACGCATCCCTCTGCTCAGAGGCAGCAGCTCCAAAAACAAAGGTCATCGTTAACACCTGCGCTCGTCTTCTTTTTATCTTTCACCATTTGGATGGACGGTTGACCCCGATTGGACAGCAGCTTCAGAATCAACACACACACACACTAACACTCGCAGCGTCCAGGTTTACTGCTGTAAACTCGGCGTGTGGAGTGTGACGTCATGCGGGTCGTTTCAGGACCTGTAGACCGTTCACACTGGAGTCTGATGGAGGTCACGTTTAAAGGTTAATGTGAACGACCAGCAAAGAAAATCAGACCTGCAGTGTGAACGTAGCCTAATAACAACAAGCTGTGGCGGCCATTTTGCATTGGGTTGACTCCAAAAGTTGATCCGCTGTAGACGAGTAGAGACTTTCAATAAAATCTGTCCACTGGTCGGTGATATATTTTGCTAACAGAGAAACAAACAAGCTCATGCACACACATTGTCGCCCATCCTTCATGGCATCAAGCACTAACAAGATGTTTTGGGGTTTGTTTGTTTTTGTGCTTTTTCATTACGGCAGCCTGAAGTTGGCAGACTTTTCGACTGAAAATGGATTCGGGGCTTCAGATAAGAGACGCCGGGTTTGTACGCCCAATATCCTGGAATTTGTTCCACGGGCGCAGCTGGGAATACAAACGTGGATCCCTTATACCATAAAAGCGGTCGAGAAGCAGCTGGACGGTGAGCAAACACACTTCATCCATGTGGGAAAGTCATCCCCAACACTCGGCGCGGAGACAAAAGCTTTGTTTTCCTTTTGTTTCCACTCATAGTGAGTCGGCTGCAATCAGGGTTGGAGACTGTCAGCTGAAACTGCGTGACCCTTCTGGCCTTCATTAATTGTTCATCAGTTTCTAACGAGCTCCGACTGAGCTTCACCTGCAGCTGGGGGTTCATTAGATCTGACTAAAGGGCAGAAAATTCCTGATAAATGGTGCAAAAAAAAAAGAATCCACACAAGAATACACAGAATGCTAGAGATACGCTTCAGACACGAAATGCCAAAGAAAGAGACTCGAATGCTGTGAATAATTGACTTTAATCTTTTTTTTATTATTATTATTTTGGCTTGTGACTGCCTCACAAACCAAAACAGCGCCGATCAAACGGATAGTTTGATTTATTCTGAAGCGTCGCCTCGTCTCAGTGTCTCTCCCTCTCTGTCACACCATGATGATTCATGAGAACAATTCAGGCTTTTGGACAAGTTCTCACATACAGCCTCACAGCCCCGATCCTAAATACAATCTGCAATTATTTGTTGCTTTTGTAATTGCCTGGGGTTTGTTTGGTTTGTTTTTGGCTTGCTACCATTGTCCCAGAGTTGGTTTGGGTTCAGTCTGAATTAACTTGTATTTAATCTTCAGCTCATTCAGTTGTAAAACAAATTAAATCTAACCAAAGTGTCCGTCCCACCGTCTCATTTATTTGTCTTTTCTCTTCTCGTTTGACCTCACTGACTCCCCCGAGATATTCTGAATCAGGATCAGTTTGTGGCTCTTATTTCTCTCTCAGCATCCCAGTTTGTCCTGCTGCAGTTTCCTCATTAAAATAAGTTTAAAGCAGTAATATTAGTAAAGGAAAATGGAGCCTGAAGCTGTGTGAACCCAGTCCATGTGAGCAGGACTCAATGCTCAGGCTCATAGTTTAATAAACCTGCTCCTGATGGATCTCGTGTTAGAGGTCTGATTAATGCAAGATTTCTTCTCCTCGCCTGCTTTTCAGAACAGCTTTAGAAACCAGTCAAAGAACGTTGAATGACTTTTATATTTACTATATATGTACTGTGGTGTCCTACATTGTTAACACTCTTCTCCTTCTCCTTCCCTCAGTGCCCTCGGATGGAAGGACTGAGCTCCAGGTAGATCTACACGTGTCCCATATTCCTTCCATGTCTGACTTGTCCTTTTAAATGACCTTTTCTCTGAGTTGAATTAGGATGGACAGTCTTTTTTTTATGGAACTACTTATTTTACATCAAATATTTTTAGTTAATTGGCGTTACTCTGTCGAAATTCAGTTTCATTTTGACACTTAAGGTGTTTTTTTTTTTGTATTTTTTTGCAAAGAAGACCAATTTCTAGTGATCATGACTGATTTATGACAACATTAAAAGCAGAAAACATCCAATTGGGTGAATACTTTTGCGCAGGAATGAAGGGATGAAGAGATGGCGCTTCCAGCCTGATAACGATGCAGCAGCAGCAGTTTTTGGACTTCCAAACACCTGGTAACTAGATTTTTAATGTTTCGTCCCTTTAAGATACAACGATTTATTGTCCTGGTTTCCTCCGTTTCCTTCCATGCTTTTTGTCTTTTCCTACCCTCACAGTTTCACTTCATTCTGCTTCTACAGAACCACATGGAGTCTCTTTCTGATGTGGTTTTTCTCTCTGGCTGCAGCTCTGGCGGTTACAGTATGTGTTCGCTGGGACACATGAGAGGTGTCTGCAGGTAACCTACTTTCCTAATTTGTCGTACGATTAAAATTTCACCAGCATAGGGCGTGTTTCCTCCCCAGTTTGATCTGATTGGCACAAATTTCTAAAAAAAAAAAAAGGCAATACCAGGGCATGCCGAGGCAGACAAACCAAATCATTTGTTCATGCATAAGTCATAGAAGCCAACTTTGACTCTTTGCTCTGTTCCCCACACAAAGTTTAATATTTACCAACTGCAACCTGGATCACAAAGGTCGGGAATCTCTTGGAAGTGTTTTCCGTTGCACGTTGTGGAGGAAAATGCAATATTCTCTCTTAAAAGCTGCATATGATGCTCCTTATTTTATGTGAACTTTCATTTCGGAGGTTTTAAAACGTCTTTGAACAAAATACAGCCTGGAGCTGGAGCTCTTTATATCAGATCTGATTTTAAAGGGTGCAGTTAAACACTTGACCTTCCTGAACGGACGGACAGATGGATGGACGGACGGACAGACGGATGGATGGATGGATGGATGGATGGATGGATGGATGGATGGATGGATGGATGGATGGATGGATGGACAGACGGATGGATGGGACTGTTTTTTTTTATTTGGTCAGCTTCTCTTAATGATGTATTCAGTGTCAGATAAAACGTTGTAATTTCCACTTTCATGTTCGGGCAGCCCTCAAAGAACAAGCAGCTCTTCTCACTGTGATCTGAAACACTTGGACTGATGCTAATCGAGCACCCGTGGCTCTTTGCTCTCTGCTGATAAGAGAAATATTGAACTTCTGATGAGAGTTTGCTGTTAATATCAAAGCGAGAGGCAAACCGTTTTTTACTTTCCTTTAAACCTGTGAGTTACAGTGAATGCATCATGGGTTGGGAGGAGGTAAAGCTCAGGCTGGATTTCTTCTTCTTTTGCAAGAATGAACGTTGTTACTTTTCTCTGAATATCTTTCTGAGTGGGATATTATCCCACTCAGAATCATGCCAGGGTTGAGTGGTGTCTGAATTTCCCAGTCAGTTCACACCCCAATCTTTAACTTTTCTGCCATCTATAAAATAAAAAGCAGCGTATAAATATCCTTTTTATGAATCAGCGTGGACCGCTGATGGGTTGTTCGTATTCGGATCAGGTTAAACGTGTGGCCACTCCTGCTTGAACTTTAATTAAAGTTACTGGTAAGAAGGCCAGGGTGCAAGTTGAGACAGAGAAGCCTGAAGGCAGCTATGACTCACAAATGTTGGTTTTTGGCTCAGGTATTAGGATTTTCTTTTTTTTTTTTTCTTTTTTTTAAAGCAGGGCCTCAAGTTTCCTTGTGTCTTCCTTCTTCCCGTGTGCTGCGTGTGTTTCGGAGCTGTCAGTGACACATTAACTGGCTTCATTCTCGCCCGGCTCTTGTAGCAAACACCTGACTGAACAGCAGATGTTTCCCGCTCCTCGTCCCTGCAGGTCCAGCCCCAGTCTCGGGCAACAAAGAATAATACAACTCTAACTTCTGGAGCTTGTTCTGCAGCAGCTCTCCTCCTCCTCCTCCTCCCATCGGGCCCTTCTCAGGCTCTGATCTCATTAACCTGACTCAGCTGTAGCTGCGGCACAAAGATTGTAGTATTACTTTACATAACACACGCACCGATCAATAACATCATCGTTTTAGCCCGGAAGTGAGGCGCTCCGTCTCAGGGAGATGATATTTTCTGACTGAGTCTTTTTTTTTTTTTTTTTTTTACCCTCCCTGTAATTAGACATCCAATGAGCTCTTCAATTACTCCGAACCCGAAGCGCTGACATTTCCACATCTCATTAAAGAGCCGCAGCACACTTCACACGGACGGAGTGGACGAGGGCGGCCGACACGCCGCGATGCGACCCCTCCTGTCTCCGCGAACAATGGAGACGTTTTCAGTAGCCGCTAATGGGAACCGGTTTTCCTCCCCGGGCCCGCGGAGGGGACGGCGTCCATCTTAATGAGCCCCAAATTAATCCCTTCTTTCAGCCGCAGCTCACTTCCACTCTCCAGCAGTTTTACGCACACTATAAATATTTCAAGAGGGAAATTATCTTTTTTTTTTTTAAATTCTCGGCCCGGAGCGGCAATTTGATTTCCACCCACCAGTTAAGAGCTCAGAATAGAGTGGCAGTTTCAAATACTAAAATCCACTTTATTTCAAAGATACTGGTAAAAAAATAAATAATTACTTTTAAGGTTGTGTAGAAAGGTTAAGAACAATTAATGTCTTACCTGTTGTAAATTGCTCATCAATGTGGTGCCAGGATCCGAGGACAGTGGTGTCCAATCCTGGTCCTTTAGGGACACCGTCCTGCAGGTTTTAGCTGTTTCTCTGCTTCGACACACCTGATATGAAAGACTAAGGGATTAACAAGCTTCTGCAGACTTTGAAGAGCTGCTGAAGAGCAGAGAAACATTGAAAACCTGCAGGACGGTGTCCCTCCAGGACCAGGACTGGACTCCGCTGGGTTAGGGTGTTTGTGTTGTCGTTTCCCAGGTTTTATTCATCATTTCTTCCTGTTCACACGCCAGTCCAGAGTTACGGTATTCCTGGCAGAAGTGCCTCATTCTGTATCAAAACGCCACAGCTAGCTGCTGCCGCTGCTGTTCAGAATTAGAATTAACTATAAAATTTGATGTAAATAAGTTTGTAACTCAAAACTGGTGACGTAAAAGGCTTATAAAGCAGAATTTGCATGAGGCGCTAGCTTGCTCCGACCAGCCATCTGCTCGTCTGTTTGAGCAGAGGTCAGCTTAAACTGAGGCTGTTCACAGAGCTGTCTGCAACAGGTAAGATATTTATTCTTTATAGCCTTTGTTAAAAGCTCTGTTCTCTTTAACCTACAGTCTGTCGGTGGGAACCGTCAAGGGAACGTCTTCGTGTGACGGTTGGGTAATGACGAAGAGGAGC
Organism: Kryptolebias marmoratus; assembly: GCF_001649575.2. Classification (NCBI taxonomy): domain Eukaryota; kingdom Metazoa; phylum Chordata; class Actinopteri; order Cyprinodontiformes; family Rivulidae; genus Kryptolebias; species Kryptolebias marmoratus. The sequence continues at coordinate 15,321,920 of NC_051440.1, read as the reverse complement.
TGGAGAATTAAATGTGAAGCGAAGGAAGTTGTCGGGTAAAGTCGGCGTGTGTGGTCAGTGTCGGCTGTGATCCAGGAGGGAAACAGCACAACGACATAAAACCAAACTCTTAACGTGCTTCTTAACGTTGCAATACAAGCAATCCTCTGTGGAGCTTCTTAAAAAGAAGAGTCGACCTGGGCCGCCAAGGACCTGCATCCACTTGCAGAGGGCTGTGTGTTTCCCTCTGCCGCTTTCGAAACAAGACGTGACAAAAGCTGGGGCAGCGCGAAGCCCCTGCAGCTGTGCATACACGACAACGCTGCAGGACACCGCTGGAGTTCAACGAGCAGGCAGAGAAGAAGCCGACACATAAAAGACAGGGGAGGAATGTCAGACTGGCTGAGCAGTTTCCCCCCCTCAGAAGACAGAAGCCCTCTCACTCATCCCTGTTAGGGACGGCTGCTTGGGATGAAGCTTTTCGTGTCCCTCATCATCTATGGTTAAAACTTTGGCACGAAAGTCTGTTTTTACACCCCTTACAAAAGGCTGAGCTGGGTTTAGACAGGCTGTTTCAGAGGAAATCTATTAGGACAGCAATCTTTAGTTGCATCTTTGCAGCAACAGACGCAACGTGTCCGCAGGAGAACAGGCAGCTGCTCATTCAGCTGAAAGAGCTGAAAGGAAGCGATGATTTAAACAATCGTCATCCGTCTGATTCTTTATTACGACTCTTTGTCATTTTAATCCCCCCCCCCAAAAAAAAATAAATAAATAAAAAAATAAAAATCGGCGGGTGAGAGTGTTGCACCTTTTGTCCGCGCAGACCGGTGGGACGAACGCAGGCGGCGGCGCCGGCGGCTTCATTATTTCCACTGCAAGGAGTCAAACCTCATTTTTACATTCAGAAAACTGACACATAGAGACAGCTCTTCTCTTTCTGTCAGACGCAGGAAATTAAAAAAAAAAAAAAAAAAAAGGCAGCTGTTTTGTTGAGATAAGCCTCAATTTCCCGTTTGCATGTGTTTGTGTTATCCACCATGCAAATGAAGTTGCGGAAAAAAATTAAAATCAAAACTGTCAGGTGAGAAATCTCAGGGATTATCCGTCATCTGAACCATTTATCGACGTTCCTCCCTGAAATCTGCCATCTTCTTATGTCTTCGCTTGAGATGGGTTCTGCTGAGCAGCAAAGCTAATTATTTATCCAGATGTCTGATCACTCTCTGTCCTCTTTGGGACATAATGTGGGAAGAATATTAACTATAGAAGCACTCAGAGAGCGCTAACCTCCACCGAGGTCACAGAGTGATTGAAATATCTGGATCAGAATCACAATGTAATCCATTATTTTTTTGTTTTTTGGGACGACCCCGACATTTCCTGAACATTTCCTCCAAATCTGTACATCAGTTTTTACCTGATCTTTGCCTACAGACAGACAAACAAACCGAGGACAGAACTTTCTTGGTGGAGGAAACAAAAGGGTCACATGTCGGAGCAGAGAGAAGGTTTTAACAAAGAGGTCACCTGTGACCTTCGACCTCATGAACCTTGAAATCAGCAGGCATCATCTTTGACCCATGAGGTGTTTGACATTCCTACATTACACCGTTGCTGAGTCAGAGCACTTGGTCAGCTGTGATGTTGACCTTTGACCTCATGACCTGTAAGTCAATTGTGATCACCCTTGACCTAAGAGGTGTCCAGATGTAGAGTTTAACGTTCCTGTGTCAAACAGCTCCAGAGTTAGGCTACGTTCACACTGCAGGTCGGATTTTCTTTGCTGGTTGTTCACGTTAACTTTTAAACGTGACCTCCAAAATCAGAATTTGGAGTGTATTTACCTGCAGCCTAAGAGAACGGGCCGATCTGTGACCTTTGACCGGATCACAAAACTTTCATCACCTGTTCCTCATGCCACCTTTGACATTTCCTGAAAATCCGTTGCTAACTTTTTGCATGATTCTTGTCCACAGACAGACCAACAAACAGACTGTTGCCTCGTTGGCAGAGGGAACCGAACTGAGCCTCAGATTTCCCTCTGGGTCGGAGTCTGGCTTCAGAAAGAGAAGGGGAACGAAATGAGACGGAGCACACCTTCTCTTCTCTGCTCAAAGCGAGAAATGAGCCTGGGTAATGAGACCGTACACGTTCGGGTCTTCTCCTCGGAGAGCACGAAGAGGCCAATTTACAAGCTTCCTGCTTTCTTATTGTCCCAGAAAGCAGTAATTCGACATTATCTGAGTCGCTCTTATCAGCCAGTAATGGAATTTTCTGAATTCATGCTTGCACCTTATTACCAAAGGGAGCGATGCTGGTTATCCACCCTGCCCTGTCCACGAAACTCGCCTCCCAATCTATTTATTTCACCTCCCCACTAAAGAGGCTCTCAGACCGCTATTTTAATTCACCGTCCTCCTCCGGAGAGCAAACACTCGGTGGCAACAGAGGACGAAATTTAACAAGAAAAACTGCTCCTCGCTCGTATTTGATGCTCTGCGAAGTACGAGCTCATCAACAAACTGCAGCGCGGGCCGTGGTTTTTTTGTTTTTCTTTTCCTTTTAGGAACATAATTGGATGTTACTTTTCATCGATGTCAGCTGGAGAGCAGTAAAAGGTCGGTGTGATTTACAAAAGAACACATAATGGCAGCAATAATGTTTGGATTTGATTGCAAAGAACAGGGAGCGACCCGGGAAACATCCATTAGGCTGATAGCTCCTCTGCCTTTTTATTTCCTGCTTTTTTTTTTTAATGTGAAGCATTTTTGGTGCGTGGATCTGAACCACGATTACCTGCTGTTAGAGCAGACTGAAGCCGGAGATGATGGATTGTTTAGGACTTCCTGTGTTGTCTTCCTTCGTCTCTTAGAGCAGAGTGAGACGTTCCTGCTGGATAACGGATCTGAACCAGTAACCGGTCGGCTGACGGGTCACCGCCAATCGTTGCAGGTTTACATGAAATAAAACGAGTCCTTTTCTCCAGCTAACGTCACTTTTAATGTTCATTTAGAAACGCAGCGGATCTGAGACGTCCCTGACCTGATGGACCCGTGTGTCTTTGATGGGACAACAGGATGAGTTTTTTTTTTATTAAATTATGTTGTAAAAGTCGAGTAGAATCGTTTCCAAACTCGCTGCTCGTTCGGATTAAATCAACAAGTCAGTTCTCAGGGGGATCAGCGGGTTTCCTCCTGGCTTCCAGCTCACAAACCAAACAGAGTTCTCTTCAGCTGCGGATCACGGACGAGCCAGACTGACCTGCTGAAGTTAAAACAAGCAGAGCAAAAGCTAAAAACACCGAAACAGTAGCTAAAATCACCAAAACCTGAGCAAAACTGCTAAAAGCTAAAAAAGCATAGGTAAAAGCTAAAATGACTAAAATGAAATACAGCTAAAGGTTGAAATTGGCAAAACTGTAGCTAATATTGGCAAATGTGTAGCTAAAAGCAAATGTAGCTAAATTGTTCTTTTAAAGATAAAATTTGTAAAACAGTCACTAAAAGTTCAACTTGTTAATACCTAAAATGAACAAAACCATAGCTAAAAGCTAAACTTAGCAAAACTGAAGTCATCAAAGCTAAAATTTGCTAAATTGTAGCTAAAAGCAAAATGTAGGGAAATTATAGCTAAAAGTTCAAACAAGCAAAACGGTAATTAAAAGTTCAAATCAAAGCTAAAAGCTACAATAAGCTAAACTGTAGCTAAAAGCAAATTGTAACTAAATATAGCTAAATGTTAAAATTTGCTAAACCACAGCTGAAACCTGAAGTTTGCCGGCAGGAGCTGAAATTAGCCAACAGTAGCTAAAAGTTCAAATGAGTTTAAGAAGTCGAAAGCAGATTTTAGATTTCTGAAGAAGTCTGAGTGTTTGTCCTCGGGGAAAATTAGTGTAAATAAAGTAAAAACATTCAAAAAGTCTGAAAGTTAGAAAAGCCAAAAGTCGGAGGACACAATTCCCAGTCGAGTCAAACACTTTGATATATGAACGGGTAAAAAAAAAAAAAAAGCCGAAAGTATGTGAAAGTGGTTTGATTTCAAACTCTAAACTGTAAAGAAGGAAGTCTAAACAGGAAACGGTCAGTGTGACTCCGTCAGAGCAGCTGATCTGTCCTGAGTTCGATCACAACCTCAGAGAGGCAGCAGCTGGGTTTGAGATGGAGGGGGGTGGGGGGGGTTCCTTCACCTCCTTCACCTCCTTCACCTCCTTCACCTCCTTCACCTCCTTCACCTCCTTCACCTTCTTCTCCTCCATCCGTGGAAAGCCTGCAGCCTGTCAGCAGGAACAGAAAGAGGACCCAGAAAGTGAGAAGAAAACTGATGAGTTTGGAGAAAAGCTTTAGGAGGAGGAAGTACGACCCCCCCCCCCACACACACACACACACACACACACACACACACACACACACACACTGATCCCTCCCAGCCGCTAAACGTTTGTCCATCTGATCCTCCATTAAACCCTGATTGTTTTGGATTTGTCTTTTCCAAACCTGTGATTTGCAAAGAGGGAGTGATGGAGGTTACCCTCTAAAGGAGCTGACAGTCAGGGGGGGTGTTGGTAATCAACCAAGTCATCAATCAGGTCAACTTTTCTCTACTCAGACAGATGTGACTGATGGAGGGGACACAGTCAAGCTGAAATCACCTCTTCATCGCCTGCTGTCAGAGACAGAACAGCCCCAATGTTTCAGCCCGTCTCTCTCTGTCTGTTAGCAAAATATCTCTTGAACCACTGGGCGGATTTTACTGAAAACTTCCAGAAACTGACCACTGGTTGCAGAAATACAGCTCATATTCACTGGGAGTCAATCAAATCAAAGATGGCCGCCACAGCCGGCTGAAACTCTGTGCAGGTACTGAGCTAAAGTTTGGTGTGGTGGTAGCCGAAAGTCATCCCTAACGCGTCCTCTGACAGATCTCGCGAGATCTCGCATTTACAGTTTGCCCGAAGAGTTTCGTGATGAGATGGATGCAGGTTGAGAGTCCTGCGTGGAAAAATGCGATGTGCACGCGAAGCTGCGCGTGCTCGCCTCCTTTAAGTGCGAAGCATCAGAGGGCAGAGCTGCTGTGGAAGGGAGGGAGGGAGGTGCGGGGTGTCCTCCACGCAGCGTCACGCAGAGCCGATCGTCGCCTCCCTCAGACTTCCTGAGGAGCAGCAGAACCGCGTCAGGACGGAGGAGACGCGTCCTCTCCGGACCTGATGGCTCCTTTCAGATGAGGAGACCCGAGCAGAGGCTCCCAGAGACCCGCTGAACCCCGCAGGACCCCCCCGGAGCCCCGCCGACCGGGACTCGGAGCCGTGGATTTTACGCGCGCAGCTTCGATTTGGGATTATTGGGACACTTTTTTTTAAATCTATTTTTATTTATTTATTTGTCTTCTTTTCCCATCCAAAGAGGAGGCTCCGCGTCGCTGTTCTCCGGGTTCCTGCAGAACTCATGCAGTCGCAAAGGTTCGTGGTTCCACAGCTTCATCAGAAGAGTTTAATCTAATTAATTCAGAGCTGTTTCTTTCTTGCATCCTTTCTTTTTGAGAAGCATATCAAATATATCCCATAATGTCCCCAAAAACAGCTGGATTTCTGCATTTAATAAACAAACAGTTAAATGAAGGGAACAAGTATTTTTTTTTTATTGATGGTAAATTCCGGGTTTATTGCAGAAACCTGCTGAAACACCTGACGGCTCCAATCAGACCAATCACCGGGGCTGTCCCACCTCATGACAGCCTCTCCTGTCCTTGTGGAGACATGCTTTCAGCTGTTTAACAAGCGCCATCTGTTGGGGGGGTTGGGGGGGTCTGTGGATGGAGATGTGAGGGTCTGAGCATGGTTTGATGCTGCTCCTGTCACCACGGTCTGAACGGTTCGCTCCACTTGTTACAGCATGGAGCTGAGAGGAATGGTTGACACAGGGGAACCTGTGGAGAGTGGATTTACTCAGGGGAGGGACTGTGAACAGTTAGCATCTTACCTGCTGTGCATGTATTGTCACTAGAGGCAGACTGGAACCCAGAAGCTGAAGCTCCAGCGTCCGAGCCCCTCCCACCCCCACCCCCACCCTCGGCTGGCTGCAGTGCCACGTTTAGGCCCCGCCCCTCCGCGCAAGCAGGTGGCACGTCTGTCTGACTAATCTGTTGTCAGGCGTGGAGTTTTTGTTTGTTTCCCCGCAGCTGCTGAATGTTTAAACGTGCGTTTCCTAAACGCTCCGGGTCTGCGCGTTATTAGAGGCTTTGAAAGCGGGTGTGATTGACAGCTGGTGAGTTGGAGGCAGGACTTCAACGTCGGTGCCTTGAGCGAGCAGACTCTGGTTCCAAAACATGGCAGCGCCCGTAAACAGGATATGTTTGGCTCGGGTTTTGGACACATAATTGTGTAACAGGATGACTTTGTCCTCCTGGACTCATGTTGAGGATCCACAGTGATGAGCTAATAGCTAGTCTGAGCAGGACCAAGCCCAAAAATGCTGCCATCTTAAAAAAAAAAAAACCCACCAATTTCTAAACTTTGATAGTGATTTGTGCAAATACTATCTTGTAAATCTTTACATTGTTGCCCATTTTACAATTCTACAGTTATTTTCCAGCACTGATGGCTTTGGGACTTATGATGCTAAATTAATGACCCAATTACTCACTGTGATTTTTATTTATTTATTTTAATTTAAACTGCATTGAACCACATTTGTTTTGGTCTTGCTCAGACTAGCCTTTAGCTCTTCAATCAGGTCAGAATTAAACTGTTTTTTCCTCAAACAGCTGAAACAGCTATCTACAACGGGTAGAATACTAATTTCTCATAACCTTTTCACAGGAGCCCCAACTGAAAAGATCTGAATGAGCGGTTTAAAGTATCCAACAGAAGTGACCTTTAGTTGTGTTAAAAAAAAAAAAAAAAAAAAATGCATAAAAATATTCCTTTTAGAGGCTGAAACCATAAAAAGTTTGAATGTAAGTGAACACAATGACTAATATTTATATGATATAAGATAAAATTACTGCATTGACTTCAGATTGGAATATTTTTAACAACAAATAAATTAAATGGAGCCCATTTTCCTCTCAAAATACTTCTTAAACTGTCAAAAAATGCAACCTGGCGTTAAGTGACGGCTTTTCTTTATAAAGAAACCATAGCAGTTTGGACAAAAATCCTTTTTTTTAACTAATCCTAAGAACTGCAGGTAGCTGTGCACGTTAGGGATGAGGGGTTAATGTAGCCGGGTATGTCCACGAGCGCCATTTAGCCTCGATCCAGCGGCTTTAAGGCTTTCCTAGGCGGCCTCATCGAGGCCATCTGAGTGGTGCGAGGTGATTTAACTCCCAGCGTAGCCCCAAACCTGTCCACGGTTCGGCGAGCGGCTCAGACCCTTTAGCTGGGAGAACGTATCCATCGCCCACGTTCGACCGTACGGCCGCCATCCATCAGCTGCTAGTTCAGCTGGAATGGCAACGCAAGGCGAACGCTAATGTGGCGTTCATGAGACTGGAAGGTAATCAGAGGAGGGAATGACGTGTGTGATGGGGGAGACGACCTCGAATCATGTTAAACTGCAGCTGAGGGTGATAGACGCAGCTTATGCTGTTGAGATTTTTCTTTTCTTTTTTTTTTATTGTTTAATAGGTTCTTAAAAAGCTTTTTCCGATGTCACTTCTTTAAAACGCAATAAAGGCCGAGCGACGTAAACACTTTGGGCAACTTTAGGCTTCAGCTGATTTCAAATTTCTTGGCTGCAAAAACTAAAATGGGAGCTGAATCCAGTATACGGCCACTTTTTGTGGATTTATTACATTTTGGTCTTTCTAATCTTTGATTGTCTATATTTTGAATATATACATGTATTTCCCCCTCCCACAGTGAACAATATTTAAGGAGATAAACAGAGCTGAAACTTATACTTAAATTAACTTTTTGTTGTCAAAATACAACTACATCTTTAAGGAAAAATGCCAAATACTTCACTGTGTCAAACATGAGCTTCATGGGTCAGAGAAATATAGCTTTTCACCGTCATCAACCCAATGATTGATGCAGTAAAAAGCAAATTGTACAGAAATAAAAAAAAATAAAAAAGGAGAACATATTGCATCCATATGTTTTTTGTCGTTGTTTCATTGAAGTTTGTTATTTGCAGAGTGTGAAGGAATTGATGCCAGCATGCATGCTTTTAATTAAATGGAAATATTGTTGTCTTGGGAATTATTATGCACACGCGGCCCCCAGTAAGAGCCTGAACAACAGATCTGTTTTGATCTTGACACGGGCCATGTAAGATATATTACACAAATGGGCGAAATCTGGCCAGAGGGCCCGAAGCGGCCCTTGGACAACCTCAATACGGTCCTTGATGTGCTCAAATCAAAGCAACTTAAAAATGTCTATAAATGTTGCTTTTCTTCAACAGTGAGCTCACATAAACATTTTATAACAACCGTCAGTTCACAGATGGCATGTTTGGCATGCCAAAAACTGATATGTTTCTGACATTTTCTTTTAACTAAGCAAACAGCCATTAGATAACAATGCACTGCCAAATAATGCTACTGTGGCTAACACTGCTACAGCGAACACTGCTATAGTAGTTAAAAATGCTACAGCTAACAATGCTATAGTAGCTAACAATGCTTCTGCTAACCAATGCTATAGTAGCTAACAATGCAAAAGCTAAAAATGGTACTGTAGCTAATAATGCTTCTGCTAACAATGCTATAGTACCCAAAAAGGCTATATCTAACAATACTACTCTAGATAACAATGCTACAGCTACAATGCTATTGCACCTAGCAGAGCTATAGTTACTGTAGCTAAAAATGCTGAAGCTAATTATGCTCATTTAGCTAACACAAGAACAGGTAACAATACTGTAGCTAACAATGCTACAAAAAACATTCTGCTAACAATGCTACTGTAGCTGACAGTGCTACAGCAAATAATGCTACAGCTAATCATGCTAATGTAGCTAACAATGCGACAGCTAACCATGCCAATGTAGCTAACAATGCTACAAAGTTTTAATAGAACGAGAATAATTATCCTGTAAAGTTTCAGTGTAATTACCTGGAAAACATTTTTTTCAGCTTAATGTGTATTTTGAATAAATAACTAAATCAAGTCTGATATAGGCTTGTTTGAAATAACACAAATAGAAATGTCTTCCATATATTCAGTGTAAGCTGGGTAATTTTCCTTCATTGTATTTTTTTATTTTCCCCTCACATTGACGCTGAGCTCTGAGTATCAAAACAAAGCTGTCTTTGCTCAAAGTGTTTGGACCCACACTTTGTAGGTCTTTAGAAGTCGAAGAAGCCTCCACACTGAGGCATGATATGAAAATTCAGAGAAAAAAAAAGACGAGAGGGGGAGGGGTTGAGGGCCAGGACGGGCAGCCGTGATTGGTGGAGCGTGTCCGCGGCACCTCCTCCACACGCCCCGGGAGGAGCAGAGCTCCGCTGTCCGCCGCGCCGCCCGCGACTCCTCGGAGCTGCTCTCTTCCCGGAGTTAGGGTAACAAAAGCAGGCAGAAATGAGAGGACTGGGGACTGTCTTCTTGTCTTCTCGACGCTGACTTCTCCCACCTGTTGTTTTTTGTTGTTTCGTTTTTTCTTCACGCTGCCGGAGCAGGGAGAGGAGGGAAGCGCGAGCCCGAGCTGGATGGATGGTTATGGGGGAAAGAGGGAGACCCTCGGCGCTTGAAGTGTGCAGAGTCCTCGCTGTGCTTTTCTCGCTTTTACCCTCCGGTAAGACCCGCACACGGAGCCACACAACATTATCTCCCCTCACAGACACCAATAAGCTTATTTTATTTCCAGAAAATGCCTTTTTTTTTGGAGGGGGAGGGGGTCGTAAATGTAGCTAGCTTAACTTTTCCAGGAGAACTTTCTGCTTTCCGACACCAGAGGAGCCAGGTTCCCCCACACACCGCAGGGCTGAAAAAAGGAGAAATAAACCCTAAAAAACACTCGTTTTATTGGTTTATACGTGCTTTTTGTGACTTCGGGTAATTGTGTGAATTTAAACTGATTTGCAGCGAAAAATTTAGGTGTTTTTAAAGGATTTTACAGTTTAAAATGATAGTTTTTGTGATCATTTGTTGGAGAAAAAGCTATTCCTGAAGCTCCTGTGGCTCTTTAATGTCACTGGGATTGGGCTGGCTTCCTTTATTTTTGCTTAAAAGTGACATTTTTAAAAGATTCTGTGTAATTTAGGAGAAAATCTGACTTATTATTTGCCAACTTTACTCTGTGATGCCACTAAAAAGCCCCCAAAAAACAAAACTGGGTCAGATTACTTTGAAATATGACCCTTTTTTCCAAAAAAAACCCCAAAACCTTTGGGTAATTAAAATAAGCCCAGATAATTAAAAAAAAGACATTAAAGTTGATAAAACTAAAAGACTTTTATGTCAAAGCTTCGTTTTCTTTAGATTGTTTTCAGTGCAGATGTTTCGCTCTTTGTTGGTAAATTCAAAGTTTCTTTTGTCATTTGTTTGATTTTTATCATCCTATCTCAACAAAACTGAACCCAAACACTTATTTTTTATAAATATGTAACATATTTATCACTTAAAATGTCTTAATTTAAACTTTAATCCCCTCACAACAGGCAGGAATTTGGTTTTAGTGTCATTTTTTTCTGTAGACGTCTGATAAATATGGGAGAAAACAGACAGCCATTATTGTTTACATCATTTTTTCTTTATTCCCTTTTATTAAACTCAATTTTTCTTGAAAATTGCTCGGACCAGCTGGGCGTTTGTCACAATTTGTTTGCATCTAAAAGCCAAACGGAGTCACAGTCGAGTTCACCTTTTTTGGTTCATTTTCCAAAACTTTTTGTTGTTGTTTGGCGTTTTCGGCGTCTTCGTTGTTGGGTTTCTGTCAACACGCGACATATTTTTACTGTAAATTCACAACCCTGAGCTTCGTAAACATCCACAGACAAAAAACACGTTTCAGCGCCGTGAAAAGGCTGAAAAAGATTTCAGAAAATTTGAGTCAAAGAGAATTTATTTCACATTTTTTGACCACATTTCATCGCGGTCGAAGCGTTAGCTGTGACGGAGTCGACCTGCTGGCGTTACACAACCGACCAGGGCTGACCGCAGTTACTTATTCAGTAATCAGATTACACAGTTACAATCTGGGAGCGGCTCACTTTCCCTCGTTTCCTAAATTCCCTCTCGGCTGAGAATCCAGATGGAGATGAGTTCGTTTCCACCTGTCAGACGGTTGGTGGGTGACAGGACTCCCCCACACACACACACACTCACTCACCCTTCACCCTCTGGGTGGAAGGGGCTGTAAATAAATGCTTTATGAGGTCCTGAGGAGCGTTTGGACACTTGGTGGCTGGATGGAGAATAAGAAGCTGGTTATCGGTGAAGGTTAAAATCCAAAATGGAGTTTTTTTATTCGAAGGTAAAAGCCTGGAGGCGTGAAGGATGTCTTCTTTTAACAGAACCACTGGTGTATTTTTTCCTAATGATGCTAAAAATGAGGCTTTGTTCCTGTTGTTATACGTATTTTATAGTTTTCCGGTAAAGAAGCAGCAATGATCAACACGGTTCGGCTCCTGTCCTGACTTCCTGTCTCGTTTCTCTTACAGCGACCCTGCAGTGCAAGATCCAAAAGTGTAACATGGAGTATCTGGCGTCCCCCCTGAACTCGGGACCGGAGAAGGACGTGTGCGCGGCGCTGCGGCTCTACTACGGCTGCGTGGTGCGGACGACGCGCTCCTGCAGGGGCGACCTGTCGTACCACGCCACCAAGCATGGCATCGAGGACCTGATGAAGCAGAACAACTGCTCCAGGGACGGCCCCACGGCGCCGCCACGCGCCCGCACCCCGCTCGCTCCGGCGCAGCCGCCGCCGCCGCAGGTGCTGCCGCCGGTCCTGACCGACAGCCAGGAGCGCTCGGACGGGCCCGAGGTGTGCCAGTACGAGCGCGGGCTTCCGCGCAGCTCAGCACCGCCCAACTACACCCACTGCGGCTTCTTCGGAGACCCGCACCTGCGGACCTTTGGCGACGACTTCCAGACGTGTAAGGTGGAGGGGGCGTGGCCTCTCATCCACAACAAGTTCCTGTCCGTGCAGGTGACCAACTCCCCCGTGCTGCCCGGCTCGTTGGCCACGGCAACAAGCAAGGTGAGGACGGTTCTGCAGGAACGTTTGAAAACACTCCGATGACAGAAACTGAAACATTTCTCTGATTTTTACTTTCTGACTCTTCAGGGACATTTTTATCCTGAAGTCAACAAGATATCTGTCCAGGTTCTGTTCTGAAATGCTAAAAAGGAGACGTAAAATAGATTTATTGAGCTTTTTTTGCAGCAAATTAAGAGTCAATTGTAGCACTAAGTCTCAGGCTTGGACTAAAATGCTGAGCTAAGCTGGAAATCTCAGTTGAGATAAATTTAAGCTCCAATCCTGGACCAGAAAATGATCCGACTCATTTCATATTCTCCCGAAATCCAGCAAATTCTATCATTTGAACGACCAAAACTAGGATTTCTGCCTAAAAAACCTAAATGATAAATCTAATCTGATGTTAGGTGGTTTCTTATGTCTGCTTTGATGAAATCCATCAATGTTTTATTGTTTTTGTTGATCCGTTTCTTGAACACAGACCTTCTGTGTGTTTTCCATCGTTGCTTCGGACTGCCGGTCGATTGGAAACACGATGAAAAGATCTGCAACTTATTTCTGATTTCTGGGGTTTTGTTTTGGTGACATTTTGCTGCGAGTTTCCAGGAGGCGCTGGAACACGAAAGCCGGCCCGCGTTGTTGCGTCCTCCTGCGCGGGGGTTTGGACCGGACCGCGGGTTCCGCCCGGGCCCGGATCTCCGCTTGGAGATTTTTTTTTTTTCCTGAAAAGTCGAGACGTTAGCGTCGCGCCTCAGCCCGATGTCTGCGCTCCGCAGAAACTTTTCTGTATCTTATCAGCAGAACGTGATCGTGGTTGCTGAACGGGGCAGCTCGGATTTGGCGGAACGTCAGCAGCGAATGTGAGGAACTCAGACGGAGGCGGTACAGAACTTAGTCCTTAATCACATTTGTAGAGACTAATTCTCTGCAATCAGACTCTCCTAATGACACTTATTAAGCCTCTGTGTGTTATTTAGCTTTTAAAGTAATTACATTTTTATGTTGCTATTCTTGGAGGCAAATGAGAGCCTTTTTTTCTTTCTTTCTTTTTTAAAGAGAGCAGCAGACTCGGGACAAAAGGGAAAACAAAACCGCCGCCGCAGAGTTTCGGCAGCGGGTGGCACCTGTGCAAACATGACGTGCTGCTCGGCTCATTTTATTTCGTTTTCGTTTGAGCCTTTAAGACGCTGGGTAAAGGTAAAGGGGATGGAAACGGGGGCCGGTGCAACAAATGAGACGTGGAGTTGATAGGGTGTTCTGCAGACCGCCGCCGTCGCCGCCGCTGCGTGTCCTCCGCCACAAACAAGCAGACATCAGAGTCCACGTCTGTCCTCAGACTTCGGCTCGTTGGTGTCCCGGGAAAGCAGGCTCGCAGAGTCCTGACCGGTCCCACCTGATGAGCTGCAGAGGACCTGCCCCCTTCACACACACACACACAAACACACACACACACACACTCCCCGCAGCAGTTCTGGGGGTTCACAGTCCGGTTCTCTCAGAGCTATGAATAGATCGTCTTTGTGTCTGCGAACTGAGGCCTGGTTTTTACACGGCCGGGGACTCGTGTTTTCTTGGAGGGCGTTTACTCACTCCCCCCACCCCACGCCGCCTTCGTGCATCGAGCCGGCCTCGTAACGTGACACCTGGGT
>NC_051440.1:15267803-15308017 GCF_001649575.2 Kryptolebias marmoratus | reverse complement strand
GGGTGGGGGTGGGGGGGGGACACAGATTAGCACACACTGGTTCTCAGTGCGGATGTCCATTTTTTTAAATGACTCCTTCTTCCTGTTAGCGGCGCTCTGAAGGCGGAGCCGCTGGTTGACGTGTCCCTCTCTCCTCCTGCAGCTCACCATCATCTTCAGGAGCTTCCAGAAGTGCGTGGAGCAGAAGACGTACCACGCCGAGACGGACGAGCTGCCCGCCGCGTTCGCCGACGGCTCCAGGAACGGAGGCGAGCCCAACGGAGGCAGCACCCAGCACGTGGAGATCCAGGCCAGGTACATCGGGACGACCATCGTGGTCCGCCAGGTGGGCCGCTACCTGACCTTCGCCGTGCGGATGCCGGAGGAGGTGGTGAACTCGGTGGAGGAGGAGTACAACCAGGACCTGTACCTGTGCCTTCACGGCTGCCCCGCCAACCAGCGCATCGACTTCAGGAACTTCAGGGCGCGCGCGGGGGAGGCCCACGGCGCCGGCGCGGCCCGGACCAGGGGCGGCCCCGGGGCGCACGGCTTCACCTACCAGTCGGCGAAGGCCAAGTGCAAGGAGCGCCTCCCGGTGGAGGACCTGTACTTCCAGTCCTGCGTGTTCGACCTCCTGTCCTCGGGGGACATAAACTTCACCATGGCGGCGTACTACGCCTTCGAGGACGTGAAGATGCTCCACTCCAACAGCAAGCGCTACCACATCTTCGAGAAGGATGCTCTGAGCAGCGCGACGCCGGGAGGCCGAGACCTACGTCTGGTCCTCGTCCTCAACCTGCTGGCCGTCCTCTTGTGGACAGAGTGCTGCTCCGTCCACCTATAGTCCGTTCACAGCAGTGTCTTCATGTCGTGTAGGTCAGTGACTGTTTAAGGATCATCTCCGTGTCGTGTAGCGGCGGCGCGGCGCAGCTCCGGGTCTCATTCTAGTCGCATCGTCTCGTCTTCATCCGAGACGAGTCCACCGCTTGCCCGTCTGTCACCACACGTATTTAGCCGCTCTTAATCTTGGAAGGGGGCTCGGCTGCCCCGGAGCTCTGGACCTCTACCTGGGATTAAAGTCGCTCCCAGGGGAGCCGGACTGGATGATCTTTTGCAGAAAGAGGGCTTCATTCCTCCTCCTCCTCCTGCCGAGCCAGGGGAGCTCTGCGTGGTTCCTGTGGCAGAGCAGGAGGACCTGACGGGAGCTTTTGTTCACCTTCGAAACCAGAAGCAGCTCCGTGTTTGATTAGAAAAGACCTGAGGCCTTCAGAGGAAGCCTCCGGCCAAAGGGACGTCAGAGTAGCGTCTCCAGCTGTCTGCTGGGAGATTAATGGCTCATAATGTTAGCTTGTGTGTGTGTATACATTAGTACAATATGTGTGCAGAGTCCAGCATCTGTGGTTAATTTGGTGTGTTTGTGAGTGCAGGAGTTTCCAGATATGTATAAAAAAAAAAAGCACTCCAGTGGGAGAAATGTTCCTCGTGTCGGTGTTTCACTCAGTTCTTTAAAGGAACAGAGAAGACAAAGTGCTGCCGTTTGCTCTGACGGCCTCCATCGGCCAAACAGCAGGAACCAATCAAAACAGAGCGCCAGCTTTCAGTGAATTTAAAGAGCCGTCTCCCCCCCCCCCATTGTTTGAGCCGAAGTGTCGATCAGAGTTCGTTCTCCAGCTCCAGAAGAACCAACTTCTACCGGCACTCGTTTGTGAGAACAGCTGACCTCCTCCGGAGTGACCCGAGTGACCCGACCCAGTCGAGTCAGCCGGTGACTAGTCTGGAAACATGCATCCACGGCTTTCAGAAAGAAGGGGGGAAAAAAAAAAAGGCGCTCCTGTGCCAAGATTCGCCTCACAACTGAGTTTTCCTCTCGAAGCCTCCGGAGGATTTTTCATGTACATAAGTCGCCGATGAAGTAGGGGCGCGTCGGCCGCGCGGGTCTTCACCGTGATGTTGAATGTGGTGTTACTAGACGTCGTCCGTGCCGTGTGGTTTAGCAGCGAGGCGCTTCTTACGTGTTCTGTGTGATCTGGACGTGCGTCCGCCGCCAAGACGTGTTCTGAGTTTTGTCACTCTGGTTTTTGTACAAAAATGTTTTAGTGAATGTGAGCCGTCAATGTTTTCTTTAAATTCTTCTCAACAACCCGAACGCCACAGAGCAGGACTGTCGTCGGCCCACCTTCCCTGGAAAAGAAGCGAATGTAGGAAAACGCTCTGTGGTGTTCGTGTTGTTGGGTTTAAAGCACTTTATGGTTTTCTTCTTAGCTCCTCTGTTTGACTTGTGATGATGAAAAGAATAAAATAATAAACCTAGCTGAATGTGGGGGAAGCCAGAAAGATCAAACTGTGTTTAATGTAACTTATTTATTGAATAAAAGACAAAGTCTTGTCAATAAGCTGCTTTGTTCTGCTGTTTGAGGGAAACCAGGCTTGAAAAGCTGCCCTGGAGTTTATGATGTTTTGCTTCCCCCTGGTGGTCGGACGCGGAAACTAAAAAATAAATAAAAATCAAACAATCCCGGTTAAAAAGTTAAAACTTTAAGGCTTTATGTGAATAAAATAAAATGTTTTAAGCTCTAGATCAACAAAAAAACAGGAACAGTACTTCTGATGAGCGGGGATGGAGTCAACACTTGGAAAATGAGGTTAAAATCAGCTGTTTTCGTATGACTGTCAGCTACTACCACAGCAGGCTGGATGAAGGGCCCAGATGTTGAGTCGTGTCTGTTGTCAGCTGTAGACGTACGTTAGGATCCAGCCAGTGGTTCAGCAGATGTTTTGCTAACATGACAAACAAACAGGAAAAAAACTTTCGGCTGTTATTATTTCGGCTGGTGGCTGAATTTAGCTGCTTCATGAGTTGAAATCAGCCGATTTGAAGCAACAAGTTATCGTCCTGTCTCTGTAAACTACCATCTCCACCGACTAACAGGAGGAGAGACGAGCCGAAGCCCAAACCTGGAGTTCAGCTACGTGCTGAACTAACAGCTGAAGGCGGGTATGACAGTTCCAAGGTTTTTACCTTTCAGGAAATGATCCAGTTTGAGAGACGTGATGATTTTAAATTGTAAAAACGACAGAAAGACGACCTGAGATCAGCAGAGACGTGTTTAAACTTCATCAGGATTTATTCAACTAAAAGGAAAACTGTCAGTAAAATCTAAAACCAGAGGCCTGGTGGGTCAGTGTGGCCGAAGGAAGAGAGGAAACTCCAGCAGAGGTTAGAGAGGAGCAGCCGAAGAACCTGATTGAAGCTCAGGTTTTATTTATTCGTCTCTTTAAACAGGAAGTGATCACACACACACACATGAAGAAGTCCTGGGGGTTTCAGACAGTTTCTCTACATCTGACACAATGAGCTGAACACCAAACACACCCCCTGGAGGAATGCATGTCGCCCGCCGCAGCTTCACCCTGAGCGAGAAAGTTCCTCTGCAGATTATCTTTACGTGTAGAAATACTAATAAAAGTTCTTAAATGTGCATTTATCTTAAATTAAACTAATTGTTAGATAAAAAAAAAAAAAAAAGACAAATATTGGCCAAAAGCAGAAACAAGCGGCGTATATCAGCCTCTAACAAACGCTCAGTGATCACTTCTGAATTTCACTAAAGTCTGAAAAGTGGTGCAGGAGATATTTTGCTAACACAGACAACAGTGTCAGAGTTGTCGCTGCATGAAGTTCCAGATGAACGGATGAATTAGTGAACATTTGGACCCAGACCTTTAACATAAATACATGAAAACCAGCTGAGATTAAAAAGTACTTCAGTTACAAGTACGGCAAATATTTATCATTATGGCAGTACTAGTACCACACAGTTTGTATTAGTAATATATTTATCTACCTCCTGGTTTCGATGTCACAACTAAAAAACAGTAAAGTTTTATAAATAATTCATCTGTTGTCTGGTGTTTAAACAGTTCAGACATGAAAGCCGCTCCTTTGTGTAACAAAGTTTATTACATATGTCCAAACATATGTACAGCACGTTTCTCATCAAGTGTTCGGTCGTTTCTTTGTTGGTTTTTTTCCCCACAAATATAAATTATTTATAATTTCTTTAGAACATATATTACAGGAACTTTAGTTTGTGGAAGAAAAGAAAAGATAAAGATAAAGAGCTGGCTGTTCGCTGTAAGAAGTGCCCCGGATGACAAAAAAAAACAACAAAATAAAAACACTTTTCCTTCCATCTGTTGGAGAATCTTCTCCCCTGAAGTCAGGAAGTCCTTCAGGAGCAGAAGCA
This sequence comes from Kryptolebias marmoratus, assembly GCF_001649575.2. Taxonomy (NCBI): domain Eukaryota; kingdom Metazoa; phylum Chordata; class Actinopteri; order Cyprinodontiformes; family Rivulidae; genus Kryptolebias; species Kryptolebias marmoratus. The sequence goes on along the minus strand of NC_051440.1, from coordinate 15,303,791 downwards.
GACGAACGTTCGGAATATTTCGTCCCTTTTTTTCGTGGAGCGGTTTGGCCTCAACCGTGTGGCTGACACGGGCAGAAAAAGGTCTTTGAGCTTTTTTTTTTAAACAGACAAGTGCTGACTTCCTCCTCCGGCATAATACTGAGAGGCTTCTGGGGAGTTTTCTTCTGGTTTCTAGTGTTCTGAAGCTTTGCAGGAGTCGGATCGAACGCCAACAACCAGAGCCGAGGGGGAATGGGGAAGTGGATTTACAATAAATTATACAGAACGAACATTTAGTTTGGACACATGAGACACGTGTGTTTGTTAAAACCGTGACGAATGATCACCTGGGAGCGACCGAGGCGAAGTTTGTTTTTTTTGTTTTTTTGTTTCAGCTCGTGGTGAAAATCCATGAATCGTTTCGGCTACATGATCAAAATTATTCCAAGGTGCAAACGATCAACAAGTTACACATTCGGCTGCGTCATCTATAATGACATCATTTGCAATACTTAAAGCTAAATACAAAAATAATGATAAGAAAATAAAATAAAGTAGTCTGCGTGATGGTTCCTCCGGGAACGTTTGCTAATCACAAGGCCGATCCTTTCAGGCACTTTTAGGAAACTGTCTCCTAATTTTCCTTTCCTCAGTCCATGGGACTAACCCTCTTCCGGCGCTCCACTCAGTCCTGACTGACGAGCTGCTCCGTTTCAAGTTGGAGATTTTCCATCTTAAAGTCGGACGGAAACAAACGTCTTCCTTCCTCCGGGAGAGAAATCCTCACAGCCGCCACCAGAGGGAGCTAAGAACCGCCGAGGCGCCACTCTGACCCAGAGCCCGGCCCGACAGACTCTACGCCTTCCTGTTGTTCCAGTTGGGGTCGGCCATGACACTGGGCTCCATGGGGCGCTCCAGCGGCGAGCGGGAGTCCAGCGGGGACTTCTGAGCCTGCGGGGAGCGAGGGTCCAGCAGCGGGGGGGGCTTGTCGGGGTGGAAGGGTCTGCCGTAGTGGTCGGGCCCCGAGGGGCCTGGCAGTCTGTGGTCTGGCATCCTCCTGAAGTCCTGAGGAGGGCCTTCTCTTCCCTGGTGGTATCCGGGGTGGAAATCGTCGGGGCGTCTTCGTTTGGGTTCCGGGTGCCTGGAAGACATTGGGTCAGGACGCCATTTTGGTAACTAAAAGGAATGAACGTCAGCATCCATTTTTTTTCCCCCTTCGCTCACCTGTCGTAATAAGGCCGGTGTCCCCTGTGGTCCCGGTCGTTCCCATACGACTCGTACGTCCTTTTCCGAGGAGACGTGTTGTTGCGGTAGCTGCCCGAGCTGCGGTATGGATCTCCGTGCGGGCGCCGCTCAGCGTAGTGATCCTTGTAGCGGTGAGCGTCGTAGGGATGGTGGCGCTCCCCCTGCCACACCTGGCTGCTGTTCCCGGGGTAGCTGTATTTGCGCTCCCTCTGCCAGTCTCCTCGATCTGGAAGGAGACAACAAGCGGATCAAATCCAACCCACGTCCTGATCACCTTTTCTGTCTCGCCGCTCAGGGTGCGATCCCCGAAGGTTAAGTCACCGTTGCTGCTGAAGTGGCGCTTGTTGGCGCCGCCGTACGGTTCTCTGTGGTGTCCGTGGGGTCCGGCCTGCGCTGCGTGAGAAGACGCTTTGGAGGACGGCTGAGTTCCCGTGGAGTCCCGGCTGGAGCCGGAAGCTTCTGGTCGGAACGATTTGATTCTTCCAGAGACGTCCTCCTTCTTCTTGTGCCCCTTCTGGAAGCAGCAGATCAGAGAAGTCAGAGCTGACGCCACGCGGCCGCTCGGCACCGGACGCTCCCCCAGGGGGCAGCTTACCTCCTCCTCGTGCGACCTCTTCTTCTGGGCCATCTTGTAAAGCTTGTGGAGCTTCCTGGCGCTGAACTCGGTAAACTTGGACACAAAAATCCACAGGTTCCTGACAGAGAGAGGAGGAGGAGGAGGAGGAGGAGGAAGGCGCGGCATAAACACAAGGCTCGAAAAAGAGACAGTTTTTAAATTCAGCGGAAACCACGGCGGTACCTTCGCCATGTCTTCACGTGTTCGGGGTCGCTGTAGGCTTTAAGGCACTCCGTGATCCGGTCTCCGATCTTCAGCAGACAGGTGCGCGTGTGCTGCAGCTGCTCCTGGTCCGACAGCCCTTCGTCCGGTTTGTCCAGCTGCTTCAGGGCCTTCTTCACAGGCCTCATGCGCTCCTTACACTGCACACACAGACACACACACACACGTTTAGAGAAAACCACCTCCCCTCCTGTGCAGAGCCGGCGATCAGAGAGCTTACAATGCTGAAGGTCTCCTGGTCGAGCTCGTCGTCCTCCTTGCCTTCGATGGGAATGGGCTCCGAGCCGGCTGTTATGTGAACTGGACCCTGAGTTTTCTTCCCTTTGGCTCCTTTGGCCTGAGAAACAAAAACAAACAGAAAAGCCATTAACCCCTGCCCTGGCGATCACATATTTTAAATAAAAGTCGTTTGTCTGTCTGTATCCATCGATGACAGACCTTCTCTTTCCTGGGCCTGGAAGCCTTCTTCTCCTTGTCCCCCTCCTTCTCCTTTTTCGGGGTTCCCTGCTTCTCCTTGTTCTCCTTGTTGTCCTTCTTCTTCTGCCTCTTCTTCACGGCCGGCTTCTCCGCTCCACCGTCCTGCTCAAAACACAACGAGGCGGCAGGTCGTGTCAGCGGCGTGACAAAACCGCGGGCTGGAATCAGAGGACGGGTGACGCCTGCGTTCACTCTGACCTTCACCTCGCCCTCCTCTGACGGGTTGTCGGACAGCCGGGGGGAGGAGATCTCGTTGCCCTGCTCGTCCTTCAGGACCTTCTCCTTCTTCGCTCGAGGCTTCCTCTTCTTCGCCTTCACCTTGGAGGGAGGAACCAGACGAGTCGGGAGGGGGAAAAGGATTAGTTTGTGCGTTTCGCAGTCCTCAGCAGGAAAAAAAATGGCTGCCGGTTAACACGAACAAACCTCCTCTCCTGGTTTAGCCGTGTCCGTGTTGTCTTGCTCCTTCTTGAGCAGCTTCAGCAGATACTCGGCTCTCGCCTGCAGCTGTTTGGCCTGAGGCTTCTTGTTCGGATCGTCTGGAAGGATCTGGGGGAGAAAGTTCCCGAATGTTAAATGGGTCTCCTGTTGCGTTCACGGGCTGCTAATTTAATGACCTCATTTATATACGAGGACATCACTTTCACAGCCGAGAGAGCAATAAACTGTTTTCTTTTTCTTCTTCTTGTAATCCTTTTCCAAATTTGTGCTCTCACCTCTGAACAAAAACCTGTTTTCACTGAAATCAATTAAAATGTCTACATTTATGGACAGAAAATGTCCTTTTATTCACACGACTCTGAAGAAATCTATTCAGTTATCGGATCATTATTTGGGCTTTTCTTTTGTTATTTTATCTACATAAAAAAACAAAATTCATTTCAGGAAATTGCATTTCACAGCTCTGAAACAAACATGTTAACATCTTTATCTCATTTTTTAGTCAGGACTTTGCTAAAATATCTTATTTCTAAACTTCCTGTTAGGAGCTACCTTCAGTATTTTAAACTCCAGGTTTACTCCTATAGAAACTTCTGTTAATTCCCAAACATTACAGCGAGTCCTCTCTAACACACACACACACACACACACACACCAGCGACAGGAATAAATTAATTCTGCTCGCCTTGTCAGCAAGTTTGAGCTCCGGGTCGGTCTTGATCAGATCCCAGTTGCCGAAGCCGTGCTCGTAGATGCCGAGGAGGAGCTGAACGTCGTCCTGCAGGTCCCACTCCACGTCGAAGTGAGCCACCTTCACCCGGCACGTCAGCGCGAACCTGAAAGGTCGACGATTCTGAGCGTCTTGTTCTCAACTAATCACCCAGAAAGCAACTCTTTTACGTTTTTCAGCGGTGTCTCACTTGTTTCTCTCGGCGGGGTTGGGGGGCACCACCTTGTGAAGCGGCTCGAACTCCTCCTCGTGCTGGATGATGGACTTGGCGTTGACCTGAACTCCTGAAATCTTGATGTTGATTCCTCGCCGTTTCCCAGGACCTTTGGCTGGAATAACAGCGTGTCACATTTAGACGTGAAGAAATAAATCGTCAAAAAAAAAAAAAAGCTTCCCCGTACGCGCAACAAACCTTCAACTGGGTTCTCCTTCAGCTGCTCCTCGTGCTCCTGGATGGCCGCCACGCAGCTGCTGTGAATCAGCTCGCCGAGTCGCTTCAGGTCCGCGATGGACTTGTCCACCAGCTCGGAGTCTCGAGCGATGCCCTCCAACCTGAACGCAGGAAGCAGGCAATGAAACGAACAGCCAATGAAGAGAAACGTCCATCTGCTGTCGAGGAAACAACCCGCTACCTTTCCAGGGGCGCTCCAAACTTCTTGTAAGCCTTGATGAACCTGTCGATAGGAACCTGAGTGAGTTTACTGTTCCTCTGAGGGGACGTGAACGAATCGGACCTTTAACAGGACGACTCACCTGCGGATCTCGGCATCAGTGAAGCCCTCCACGGTGTTCTTGCGAGCTCGAGGTCGGCCTCTCCGCTTGGGCTTCTTGTCGTCGTCGCTGTCGTCGGTCTCGCTCTCCGAGCCCGACGAACGCTGCTTCAGCTTGGAGCCGACGTCGCTGTCGCTGTCGTTGGCCTGCGCCTGAAAAACCATCAGAGGGCGGGGCTTCAGGGAATTCAAGCGATTCGACCCGAACACAGAGTGCTTTTTTGGGAAGTGATGGTTTTTTTGAGCAGGACTGGGGGAGAGAGAGACCCTCACCCGTTTGTTGGAGCTCCTGCTCCTGGGCAGCATGAAGATGTCCTCCATCTCCCGCTGCTTCTCCTCCTCCTCGACTTTCCGCCACTGCTCCTCGGGAATGATGTCGTCCCAATCCCGTATCGGCTTCTCCTCCAGATCTGGAGCCGTGTCTTCCATGCTGGAGAAGTTGGCGACCTGCAGCAAAACAAAACAAAAAGGAAGAGGAGATGGTGACTAAAACGAAGAGAATCAAGACCTGCGGCTGTGGCTTCATGTGACAAACAAAATGGCGGCACCTTAAACTGTGACAGGAGCTCATCGGTGGCGCTCGAGCCTGGATCGCTTTCTCTGGTTTCAGCCAATCTCAAGATCTCGTCGATATCCATCTCCTGCAGAAACCCGGAAACGCTTTAATTCTCTGTTCAGCTCATGAAAGTTTCTGTCCCCAGCAGGCGGGTCCCACCCTGAGGTACCTGAGGCTCGGGTTCTTCTCCTTCGGCCTCTTTGAAAAGTTCTTCTGCACCAAACTTGAGAATTGCTGTCAGTTCTTCTTTGTTGAAAGGGTTCGAACTAATAATAAAAAGCAGAAACGTCAAGCTCAGATCGAAACATGAATAAAACAGCTGAATAAATGAAAGCAGTAGGTCGCACTTGGAGTTTGCTGAACTGTTGTCCAGAACGGTTCGACCCGTGGTGTCCATCCTCTGAATGACAAGATGGTCCAAAACCATCTTCTTCTTCGCCCGCTCGATGATGTCCTCCTCCACTGTCCCTTTGGTGACGAGCCGATAAATGTTGACCTGTGAAGGAGCAGCACGGGTTTAAGTTGAAGCCGACGTCGGCGGCTCCTCTCCGCGGACGGGAGAGGGTGGGGAATCACCTGTTTCTTCTGCCCGATCCGGTGAGCTCTGGCCTGAGCCTGCAGGTCGTTCTGAGGGTTCCAGTCAGAGTCGAAGATGACCACCGTGTCGGCCGAGGCCAGGTTGATGCCTAAACCTCCGGCTCGGGTCGACAGCAGGAAGCAGAAATCCTGCAGAGCAAGGAAAAAATAACAGACTCAATAACACAGTGAGAACAGATAAAACATTTTATGCAACTGCTCTTCCTTTCAAAATAAAAGCTGACAGAGTAGAAAAATTATCTGTGTTACAATTAAATGCAGTATTTGCTTTTAATTCTTTTACAACTTTAACTTTAGAGAGACTGTCGTTTTTACTGCAGCTTCAGCAAATATTTAGGATATAATCTGAAGTTCACATACCTCTGAGCCTTCCGCGTTAAAGTGGTCGAGTGCTTGCTTTCGGATTTCTCCCTTTATGGAACCGTCCAGCCGCTGAACAGAACAACGTAGAACAGGACAGATTTACCCTTTAAAGCCATCGGCGCCCGGCATTACATTATTCTGCTGCGACTGCAAGCTTACACAACGAGCACAAAGAGCAAAAACAATCCAAGTCGGGTGACTTGCAGAACTCCAGCTGGTCTCCAGCAGCAAATAACTTGTTGGTATAAATAAACACATGAAGCCCGTGTGCGACAAACACTGATATCTGATCTTCAGCGGGGACTAATCCGCTCAGTGTAGTCTCCGAGAGGCCCTTCAGTGTAAAACCCAAGAGGCAGACACTGAAACGGGTCTTTCTGGTTCCTTTTTGAAGAACAGGACCAGTTTTATGCAGCAAATATAAGGCGAGGTTATAATTATATATGATATTTATGATATATGATAAGCAGCCACTGAGCTGTAGGCTGGCAGGATCACTTTAATCTGAACCCAACCGAACCGTGCAAACCTCACCTGAAACAGATACCTCTTCTTTGTGAGATACTCGGCCAGGATGTCCAACATCCGGACCATCTGGGAGAAAATCAGGACCCTGTTGCCTCTTTCCCGGAGTCGAGTGAGCAGCTTGTCCAGAAGAACCAGCTTCCCGCTGCCCCTCACTACAGCCTGAAGGACAAAAGGGAAGCTGGTTGTCAGAAAATATATTTAAATAAATAAATAAATAAAAGCAGAGTGCTGTGCTGGAGCGGATGAAGCTCAGAGCGGAGGGAAACGCACCTGCTGCAGGTTCTCCTGTTGCATTTCTCCGTCTCCATCCTCAGGCTGCTTGATGAGAAAAGAGTGGTTACAGCACTTTTTGAGCTCCATGACGATGTTCAGGAAGCCCGAGGAGCTGCCGCGAGTGCCTTTGGAAAGAGCTTTGTAGTTCCTGGTTAAAATCCACCTGGAGAACAGAGACGAGGGAGAGCAGCCCGTGAACCACGCGGCTTCTCTAAACCACTGATGGGGAACCTCTCGAAAAGTTAAAAAAAAAAAAACCTACTTGTAAAACTGCTTCTGCTGCGCGGTCATGTCGACACGAAGGATCTGCTCCACTTTGGCGGGGAGGGACTTCTCCACGTCCTTCTTGACCCGTCGCAGCAGGAAAGGCTCCAGGACTTTGTGAAGGCTCTGGTAGCCGTTGTCGCGCCCTTTCCCGTGGTCGTCCTCGAAATCCTCCCAGGAGTCGAACCTGCGGGTGGCAAAACAAAGAATTGGGATGGTGACGAACTGGGCTACGGTCTGCTTACGTTCCGAAGCAGGTGACGCGGGACGTACTTGTCGGGCATCAGGAAGTGCAACAGCGACCAGAGCTCCTTCAGGGAGTTCTGCAGAGGCGTGCCGGTGATGAGGAGTCTGTGGTTCGACCTGAACTCCATCAAGGTTTTGTAGAGCAGGGAGTCGTCGTTCTTCAGCCTGTGGGCCTCGTCCACGCCCAGAAAAGCCCAGTTAATGTTCCCGAGGACACCCTAAAGTCAAACGTCAGCAGCACGGTTAGCGACAGACCCCTCCTGGTTAACACAAGCAGGAACACAAGGATAAAGAATCCCACCTTGTCTTTAAGCAGAATCTCATAAGTGGTTAGTAGTGCGTTGAAACGGATTCTTTTTGTTTGGTGGTTCACCCACTCGTAGTCACGAATCTGCAGACAGAAAAAAATGAAAGTAAGTTTGTATTGTAAAACCCACGGAGATGAGCCGAGTGAAGCTGAACGCACCGTTTTCCTGCTCATGACATCTCCGAGGTACACCACCACGTTCATGTCCGGGGCCCAGGTCTCAAACTCCCTCTGCCAGGAGGTCAGCGTGGACAGAGGCACCACCAGGAGGAAGGGCCCGTAGAGCTGGTGCTGATGGAACAGGTACGACAGGAAGGAGATGGTCTGGATGGTCTTTCCCAGTCCCATCTCGTCGGCCAGGATGACGCTGTTACACCTGAGGGGGGAGCGGGAGGTTGTGTCTCGTTTCTTTGTTTTGTTTTGTTTTTTTTTTTTAAACGTGATAATAAAACAATGACAGAACCGTATCTGTTGGCGGGATACCTGCACCAGGAGTGAGCCAGCCAGTTCAGCCCGTCCAGCTGATAATCTCTCAGCTCCAGGTTCTTGTCGCCGATATACGGTGGCTGCTTCTTAAGAGCGACAAACCTCGGCCTCTGCTTTAACACCTGAAATAAGGAGGTGATGTTTTATAAACACAGAACAGGAAAAAAAAAAAAGACTAAAACCCTCCCTGTTTTTAAGCTGTGGCTCCGCTCTAACCTTGCAGTCTTTAGAGGGCACCGTCTTGCTGGAGTTGCGGTTTATGAAGCTGTCGATGCAGCGCTCAAACTTCTTCCTGACCAGAGCGCCGTCCTCCCAGCTGCACTCGGAGTACGGCAGACCCATCCACTTGCACAGGTACTCCGGCTCGTTAGAGGACGAGGTCTTGTGGCTGTGAGCTGTTTTCCAAAACGCAACGAGTTATCGAGGAGAGCAGAGACGCAGCTTCACAGAAATGTGAATGAATAAGTTGTTTTTTTAAATTTTAAAAAAAAAGGTTGTAAAGTTTCAGCAGCCAATCAGAAAAGGTACTTACAGGGAAAGTCAGAAGAGCCAGGCGTCTTTCCTGTTTTTGTTGCTGTTGATAATAAAGCTTAGTTTAAATGATATATTGGTTAAGAAACACTTTGGAGACTATTAATCGCTAATGAATGTAAAATTGTTACTTAAAAGTCAGAGCTGTTTGCTTCAGCCCTGAAGAAACATTTAGAAACACAGACTAATTGACAGAAAATGCAGTCTAGTTTATAATTATTCAACCTTTGTTCAGTTTACACGATAAGTCTTTAAGTTTTGGTTTATGTTAGAGAAACGGACAGACGGCGCCCGCAGCCTCGCGGTTTCTCACCGATCACTCGCTCCACAAACTGAAACTGCTTGGTCAGCTCGGCGGTGAGCTCCTGCTGGCAGTTATGAAACTCCACGTCCTCCGGAGACGCCTTCCTCAGCCTGCGAGCAGAGTCAGAGTCAACGGAGAACGCCCCCCCGGGTGGGACACGAGGACAAATCGAAACAGACCCTCACCAGGAGTTCAGCTCGTCGTTCTTCTTCTTGAAGTTGTCCAGCTTCTTCAAGCCTTTGACTTTCTGCTGCGTCAGAGAATCCATGCTCTCCCACGTGCTGTGGATGTACGACCAGCCCTTCCACTTGATCAGGTACTGGGTCTCCCCTTCCTCCTTCTCCGGGTCGAAACCGTCACACGGGTCCCCGTTTTCCTCCACGGCGTACACGGTGGTGGAGGCTCCGGTGGCTAGGCGGGAAAACAAAAAAAAAAAAACACCCATCAGCGACTCGCGAAGGCCAGTTTTATCCGCCGCCGCTGGACGGGGGCGAGCGAATTACCTCCTTTGCCGCCAACTCGGCAGTCGAGGACCTTCTCGATGGTCTCGCTGTCGTCGTCCTGCTGCTCATCGCCGCCGTCCCCCGTCATTTCGATCAGGTCGTCAGAGTCGGTTTCGAAGTCGTGTTGGTCCTCCTTATAGCTGCGAGGCAAGGCGGGATAAATCTGAGAAAATCTGCTTCCTGTGACGTAAGCTGATGTTTCATTTGACCCACTCTGTTTAAACACTTCATCACATCAAACTGAAAACGAGCAGCCAGTTTCAGAAGAAAACATACTGTCTGTTACTTAAATAATAATAAAAAAACTATTTATTTACATTTTAAACAGAATATATTTAGTTGTTCCTGACTTGGTTTAGAAAGAAAACATCATGATCATAAACAACCGGCTCGTTAAACGTTGATGAAACAAAGTCAATTAATCACCTTTTGACTTTTGTGGCCCCCCTTCTTCGCGTCTGTCTTTTGGGAGTGTCTTCCTCGTCCTCGTCATCGTCCTCGTCATCGTCCTCGTCATCGTCCTCTTCTGCCGATGACTCAGCTTTCCTCGACTTCCTGCCCTTCTGAGACGGCTGCTTCCTGGACGAGGATTTGGCCTGAGGTCTGTGAAAAGTTCACGCCAGAGAAACACAGAAGCTGCTTAGAGCTGCTGACGAAGTTTAAAAATAAAATTAAATGGAAAAATGGGGTAAAGAAACTAACTTTCACAATCAGGTTTTAACTTAAATCCACAGAATGAAGGACAGATGGATAATAAATATAATAATAATAATAATAATAAAAAGGAAACATGATTTGGAGATCAGTGGGTAGCTGTCTGATGGCCAGGCTCTGCTCCACTTCTTACCTTCTGGCAGGAAGTCGTCTGGATCTAACTTTTTTCTCTTCCTGCTCACTGTCTGCACTGTCCGATGTCTCCTCATCCTCCTCTTCATCATCATCATTTGAGTCATCATCTTTCCAGATATTTCTTACAACAAAGAAATGCCACAAGTTCACCCTCAGGGCCCCAATCCAAACTGCATTAAGAAGCGTGGCCAATAGGTGCTCAGCATGATTCGACCCAATCAGGGGAGGAGAAAATAAATAAATAAAAGCCACCGATTTGAGCAGAAATTTGGTTGAAAATGTAGAACGTCACCTGGGTTTCTAGGCACAAACAGATACCCATTTATAGGTAGGCAGGAAATGGGAATGTTCACGATATGAGCACAGACACAGAAAGGACTACTGTATGAATTAAATGTGTGTGAATTTATGTGCTTCTTTGGAAAAGAAAATCCTTGTCTAATAAAAGAAATAAAGTAAGGATCAAATGTTTACATAAAACAACAGAACTGGTACTCACTCCTTCTTCATCCGGGACGACTTTCTTTTTGGGCTCTCGCTCTCGGAGTCGCTGCTCCCCTGTGAAGGCAGCGGACATTTGAACGCGAAACCGAACTGAACTGCAACACAACATCCACTAGATGGCGCAAGCAGCCCGTCTACCGGATCCGAGTCGCCAACTCGTTCTCAGTATGATCTATCAGGTTGGGGTTTTTTGTTTTGTTTTTTAATATTCTTCCTCCAGCCTCGTCAGCGTGCTCACCTCCGCTCCGATGTTGAGACGAGCCGGCTCCTGTCTGCTGCGATTCGACCTCCTGACGCCGTACATGTCCGGATGTTCCTCCCACATCTGCAGGCGAGAGATGGGATGGACGGATGAAAGACTGCGGCACGAATCGAACTCGCCCCCAGTTTCCATTTTGATGATTACTGTCACCTTTTAGACCGAATCGCAGCAGAGGGGGGATCAGGCCTACAGATCTACGTTCGGGCTGTTCTGCCAACAAACGGTTCAATTACCTCCAAGAACCCAACAAATTTAGACCCCAAATGAATAAAATCAACCACCGGTTGAAGGCGTGAAGTTAACCCATAATTTGGATTATCATTTAGGTGATGTTATGGTTTAAATTAAAATAAAACAGGCCTTTTTTCTTCTTGAAAACAAAATAAGATGCGATCAGGATCAGAAGCATGTAAAAATCACAACCCAACTAACTGAGATAAACCTCCATCCGGTCTTAATGAGTTAAATGGTAACGTGTTTCTTAGCACAGCTTTATTTCTAGAAATTTCATTATTTCCTCTCTTTACTTCAGCACACTATATTCTCAAGTCCTGCTTGAGACAAAGATATATCATAAACCTCTGTCAGAAGAGTAGGAAGGAAACAAACTGTGTCCTGAGTGTTGCACCTTAATCCCAGTTAGAGCTCTAATAATCCATGTGACCTTAACCTTAATTATCAGAACCTCTAATCGGGTTCAGAAGCAGCGGGGCTCCACAGGTGGAGCTGATGTTACCTTTTTAACATCAGCTAGGCGCTCCTTCTTCCTAACCGGCTTGTCTTTGACCTCTGAAGTGGTCTGCTGCGATTTGGACCCCGCCGATTCGCTGCCGGACTCCGAACGGCTCTCCGACTCGGAGGAGCTGTTTGACTCGGAGTTGTGCGATCGCCGTCTCTCGCTGCCGTGCTCGCTTTCCGACTGGCTTCCCGACTCCGAGCCGGAGTGGTTGGACTCCTCCGAGGCCGAGTTGCTACGGGGGAGAAGAACGCATTGAATCTTTTTTTTTGTTGTTGTTGCTGCAGAGCAAGCGCCAAGTTTTTCCTTTCAACATTTCAAAATCACAATAAGCGAGGTTACTTTAGAAGTCCAAAAATAAACTGCACACCTCTTTAGAAGAAACAGAAAACACAAATGGTTCAAATAGATCTAATAGAGCCACCTAAAAGGTTTAGAAAGGCCTTGAGATGATACTCTGTGTTAATGATGCTGCAGGGCTCCTTCAGGATTCTGTTGGCAGATGTCCCGCGGGGATTAGGGGGCCATCCCAACCATGCTCCAGGCTGCTCTGATCACCCCCTGGGAGCTGCTGCTGGCTGGCGGTAGCTTGAATTTCTTCAGCCTCTGCTGAGTCTTCCTCACCGGCCGAATGACGTGGATCCAGGTGAAGTTCGCTGGGATGTGGATGACTGAGGTATCTGAAGGCGTTGACCCTGTCCACACAGGTAGTAGCAGCTCTTTCCTCAGGTACATCAGCTCCCATGTGACTTAAATTTTCAATCACAAGGGCGGTGATGATGTACAACTGAAAATAACCCTTTCTTCCTTCATGGACGCATGATTTATATTAAGAGCTTAGATGAAATTCAAAGTAAATGAACCATACTGGCCATGGTTTGTGACTCGGGTCACTCTGAATAAATCAGGACTGCTTGCAATATCATCTTCGTCCACATGGGGTCACTGGTTGATTCACTCACAAAGAATAAATTTGTAGGCCTTATTACACCAGAACCACTGTCTGAAGAGAAACCGCAGAACCTTGTGCTTTTTAAATGTGAGAATTATTCTACAAGCTTACTTGTTTCATCTCTAATACCATTACTTATTTTAAAAAAGGAGCCATATTTACTTACAATTCTAAATGTATGTATTCTATCCCTCTTTTAAACAATATGAAAATAAAACTATGTAAATGCGACTTAGTTGACTAACACTAAATTTAAAGTGTAAAAAAATAAAAGCCTTGTAAGTGAAAACATGATTTTACAGGTTGAGCTGCCCCTTTAACGGAACACGGAAGTACGTGGCTCCTGCCACTTTAAGAGGATTTAGCAGTGGGGGGGACTTAGACGCAAGCTCGAATAACTATTGGCTATTGCGTTGCTAGGCAGAAGTCCAGCCAATCACAGAGCGGAGAGCAGGCTTTTTTTTCCTTTTAAAGGTCTCGGCACTTCCTGTTCCTCGTGTGTAGTTCTGAGCTGAGGTTTTATACAGATAAGCAAGCTGGGCACACAAAGCAAGTGCCATTTTGAGACTGAGTGTGTGAAAATGGAAATGTGCTAATATATTTATATTACTTTAAAGCCTCTGGGTTTTAAGTTTCATTCATTTCATAGATCTGAGTACCTTAAGTGCATGTTTATGAGTTAAAAAAAGAGAAAGGTTCAGCTTTCATTACTGAAGAGGACATTTTACTCTTTGCTCAAAAATACTAAAATGGCTGCCACAAGATCTCAGACACACAAAACTACAAGTGTGATGTAACCTGCTGCAGCATTCAGTCAGCAAAATGCTGACACTGTTACTTACCTTCATTAGGCTCCAAACACTTTAAAGATAAAAACTACAACTTTTAGCTGCTTTATTCACCTAAAATGACAGCAAGAACTGCACTGAAAGCCTAATTTGGGAAACAAAATCTGTGCAAAAATCATTTGGATTCAGGATCGTCTCAACACCATACAAATGACATGACAATATCTTTATTAAAAGTAAGTTCTCACTGATTTCAATGCGGCTTTAAAGCGTACATTTAGAAATGTTTACACTTTTCAATAAGAAAAAGTCCTTTTAGACAATGTTGGGGTTTTCAGGCACATTTTAAAACCTACCAGAGTATAAAGATGTTGCCAGGTTTAAAGTCACACAAACATGTTTAAAAACAAAGTTCTCTTAATAACAATACTCTTTAGGATATCTAAAATAATACAAAACTCTTAGGAAACACCTGGATGAGTAATTCTTAAATAAAAAATGGTGTTGATAAACTTCACTCTTTATTTACTAAGGCCTGTCAAGTCAAAAAAGGTCAATAAAATAAAGAACTCCACTTAAAAAGTTACATAATGCGAAACAAAAAGGTAAACATGGACAACTTCAAAACACACAAGAGTGGACAAGTTTAAGCTTTACTAGTTATTTACACTTATTACAATGTTTAAGGTTGAATAGAGGTATTTTAATAACATTCATAAACATAAACAGCAGTGTTAAACCACTTTAAATTCAATCCAAACTTCTTAACTTTGAGCACAAGTTTGAGAAAAGCAGAATTTAGTTAATATGTAAATAAGACAAATAAGGAAGCTGCAAAGAAACATTCAAAAGCCTATTTTTGTACAAAATAAGCAAAGCAATGCTTGAAATGAATTAAAACCTGAAGAATGTTTTTTTTCTCAAAGTGGTGCAATGCAGTCCCAAAGTGTAAGGCAAGGTCATAAAATATAAAAAAGGTGACAAATCATGGAGTACAGGACAGTTTTCACCCTGAGGTCGGACAGCTACATGTTGTGGGAAAATGTCTAAACAAAAAGCAGGCCTGAAACCTTCAGTGTTGAGGGTCAGAAAATGGTAGGAAAAAAAAAATCAGGGTGTGGCTATTAAAACAATAGCAAGGTCATTCATGACAGTGTTCAGAAACCACGTCAAATGTTACACAGGTGGTCAACCATGCTCGAAAAGGTAAACAATCAGAGCAGAAAACAGAAGGTAAAAAAAAAAGTGTAAGGGATCATACCTTGAGGCATTGCTTTGAGTCGAGCCTTCATCTTCTAGCTTTTTATTTTTGCTCTTCATCATCGTAGTGTGCTGAAAAATCCTACAAAAAGGTCCTGGTATTTACTGTCGAAAAAGTTAGGAGGCATGAAAATATCAGACAAGCCCCCTCAGGATTGCCTTAGCTCCGATGGCAGCTGATAACCCAGACTGTGCAGGACGAGAGGACAAAAAAAAGACACTAAACCGAATAATATAAAGATCATTATTTACGTCGGGGAATAACAAGAGACCGGAAATATGACAGGTGCCGGGACAATAAAAAGGTGAAAACCAAGCCTGTGTTTGTTCAATATAGTCCACGGATCGAGCCGCATGCCGACAATTTTAACTGCGTCATCACATGAAGCATGAGAGAAAACACAAAACTACGGAGGAGAAAAGTCAGTAAATTACACAAAACACAACATAAACATGTCGATTCGAGGCGAAGAACAAGGCGCCGCTAATAATACGTGTCGCAGTTTAAATGTCGAATTTTTTTCGTCGAATACTAATAATGGTGAAAAATACTGCTTAAGCCTGTAAAAATATATTAACTCGACAGATTAAAAAGGAACGGAAAAATAAGAAATAAGCAGGCCGGTTCGGTGAAGCTGGCAGGCCTGTGGGGTCCGCACGGAGCGGAGTCAGAGCCACAGAGGCGAGCAGCTAAAATGGAGGCGCGTCATGGCTGCCAGGGTGGAAAACAACGACGAAACAGCAGCGGCTTGGGGTAGAAAAAAATTAAAGAAAAAACAGCCCAAGAAACGCAAAAGGACCCCGTTAAAGAACAAAAAATGCAACCGCGAAGCCACGAAATCAAAACCGAGCCGAAGCGACCGACCGCAGAGCCAGAGAAGCGGCGAACCGAAAGCCTGTGGCGCCCTTCCCGAGGCTCAGCCGCCATCTAAGAGCTCCTTCCCTGCTCTGAAAGCTTCGCCTTTGATTGACGTTATTTCCATTTACCCCACGCTCAGGTGATGCCTAAGTCCCGCCCCCTTTTTATTATCTTTAAATCTACTTTTATAGAAACCTAAATGCAGGTTTTCCCCTCCGACAC
The DNA here is from genome assembly GCF_001649575.2 of Kryptolebias marmoratus. Lineage (NCBI taxonomy): Eukaryota > Metazoa > Chordata > Actinopteri > Cyprinodontiformes > Rivulidae > Kryptolebias > Kryptolebias marmoratus. The sequence continues at coordinate 15,287,924 of NC_051440.1, read as the reverse complement.
ATAAGCCTCGCGCTCCAAAGCTTTCTTTGCTATAAATTAAAGGGGAGGAATTAGTAAAGGGATTTGGGGAAAATATGCGTTTTGCAGCGTTTACGTCACTTCCTGGTCAGACAGGAATAAGGACGAGCAGTGGCCATTTTGCAAAACCTTCCATTCTAGTAGTAGGAAAAAAAAAAAAAAAAAAAAACTTGTTTCATATGAGTTTAGAACAAAGTGTGGGGCTATAACCTATAGCTTTTTATGTTTTAAACCAGATGAACCAAGAGAAACTGGTAAACATTTCAGCTATCGATCCAGATGCTAATTTTTTGGAAGCAAAAAACAAATTAAAAAGTAGTTCGTAAAATTAACCAATCGAAGCCAGGAAGCCTGGTTAAAATAAAACATTATCCTTGGCACAAAATAAATGCAAACCTGATTAGTTTAACCAAATTTTTAACCAATGCTAACAATTTTGTGCCTCAAAAACAAAACAATCATGATCTTTTTTTGTTTGTTTCCACCATTGTATCAGCTAATGAGACAAAGCCAGTGATAAATACGAGGACATACACTTTATTCAAAACAACATTTGAATATAAATTGTACAAAAGGCTGACTTTGTCTACGAGTCCAAAGTGTAGTTAGCGTCGAAGATCCGCCAAGTCCATGATGCGGTAAAAAAAAAAGGATATGCAACGTAAAAAAGTAAAATAAATCCCAATGTCCAGTCAGAAAAAAAAAAGGTTTCATCTTGTCAAAATTTGGCAATCGCTCGTCATCTTCGCGTTAAACAACGCTGTCTCCACAGCAGAAATATCCAGTCGAGTAGGGTCTTGATAAAAAAATAAATGAAATAAAAAAGGGGAAATTGTAAGCCCACAATGCAACTGAAATAGGAAATGATTAACAGTTTAACAACGCATAAACTAAAATAACAAACTACATCCTCGGCTAGCCTTCAGCTGAAGAGTCAAGCAAACATTTGCAAGGAAACGTGTCATTCTGAATTAACCATTCATTTAAATAATTTACATTTAAAAGAGAAACTTAATTACCAAATTACTGAATTAAACTGCTTTGAACGTTTCTGTTAAATACCAAAACTACAATGTACATAGGGATTTGTTAGCCACATTAAACAGAACAAATCAGAGTCCCTGTTCGGCGTTAAGGTTAGGATTAGCGTTGAGTTGAGTTAAACGTTAAAAACAGAGTCTGCAATAAGTTATAAATGACTTAACGTTTAGGACCAAAAAAAGGGGGGGGATTCCTTAGGTGGCCACCAAGGGTACAATGAGCGGACAGCCTACACGTCGGTTTGAACAGCAGCGATGTTCACACAATAACAACCAAAACTTTGAATAAACACTGAAATAAAAACTAAATTAACGATAAAACGGAAACAACCAAGTTGCTGCAGAATTACCCCAAAAAAGCCAACAACAAATAGACACATTAGCATCCTCTGATAAAGCTCCTGATCAGTAATTTTCTGGATCTACTGTTCACGATTAGACAAAAAAGGGACATCTAGCTTCTAAGAACAAAATCTATCCTGATATATAAGTTCTAAAGGCTTGGTAAAATGGGACAAAAAGCTGCCAGAGATTTTGGCAAACGAAAAAAAAAAGGGGTAAAGCCAGCAGCTTGTGGAAAGATTTAGCTTTTTATTTAACAAGAAGTGCCACCAGGTGGCATCAGTAGCTTCCCGTCTATAAAAACCAATGAAGATAATTTATTATTAAAGCGTGTAATGCTACATTCTTTCCACAAGCTCCCATCTACCCATTTTGTACGACATTACAACTAAATTTGGTTGCAAACAAAAATATCAAACTTACTGAAGATTAACTAAACATGAGTGGAATTTACATTTGGTCTATTCAAACTGGATTAAGAAAAAAAAACGCTAACATGATCTAATCACTATGAATGAATGCCTACAGCAGGTCAAAGAGCGAAACTCACCAAGTTGTCTTCTTTTTCTTCCCACTTGGAGCATCTTTTCAGCAGTCCTCCGTGTCTCCTCTGTGGAGGACGACAAGAATTAATACAACATCCAAACGTCTCTTACTTTCACAGGAGCAAAAACTAACAGGTGAGCTCCAATCAAAACACTGTAGTGAATGAAGACCAACGGAGACCTGACTTTAAATAACATTAATAATTTATCACAATAATAGGATTTATAAACATACAACCTTCAGAAGAAAGCCACTCTAAAGGCACATTAAGGTGTGTGTATTTATATATAAATAAATTCTACACCTCTTGATTGATGGTAATATACAATATGTGTTGAATGATAATTATCATGGATGTGGATCCACCTGTTCTTGGGAAACTTCTTGTAAACTTGGCAGCAAAATCTACAAAGTTTATTCAATTAACTTAAACAATTGATCCATGTAGCAGTCTGGCGTTATCTTTGTGTTTCCTTTTTTCCACCGAAAGGAGGGTTTGTTTGTTTACCTACAAAACAAATTTATTCAAAGCTAACAATTATCTGTGGAGAACATCTAACATCCCATCCTTAACAAATAATACATAAGTTTAATTATGTTTTATTGATGACATTTTAAAACTCCAGTAATTGTTTTGCTTGCATGTATCAAAATGAATAAAGCCACGTCTGTCCTGCTGCTCTGAAACAGAAGTTTAACCTTTGATTTTAACCTGGGGTTCTGAAGACTTTCATTTGTACGATGGGTGGTTGTACATTTTTACATTGCAATGTTTGAAAAAATGTAACCTGTGACGGTAAAGGTTTTAATTCACACAATGCATCAAAGCTTTTTGGACTGAAAAATAATATTCTTTTTAACCTCAAGATGGGATCCTTCTGTAATAAGTGGATGGACAAAGCTTTTGCTACATCACTGCCATTTTGTGCGCCTCACGAAAATCATTTCAGCTTAGTAGGACCGCACAGCAGACTGCTGTCATTAATGGTCCAGCTAACAAATTTAGCATTAACAACAGTGTAATCACAGTTAAAGATGACGTTGAGGAGTCCTTGTGTCGGTAATGTTGTCAGACCATGAATAGACTTCAAGTTGTTAGCACACAGAAAGCTTAATTTATGATTGGCAGTGCACCTGTTAGACTGGGAGGCTAATTTTACCACCTGCATATCCACGAAGGTCAACTATAGGCCATTTTTAGATTGTCAAGTGTAGCACAACCCGTCTCGCCCTAATTCAATCGGACTACACTAGTGGTGTCCAATCCTGGTCCTAGAGAGCAACTATCCTGAAGGCTTGAGAGGTTTCTCTCCTTTGACACACCTGATTTAAATAAATCAGTGATTAACTGGCTTCTGCAGAACTTGAAGACCTGCTGAAGAGAGGAGGACCATCTAAAACACGTAGGATAGTGGCCCTCCAGGACCAGGATTGGACACCACTGGTCTACACGGTCTCAGTAATTTTCCATACAACAGAGGGCCGCCTCAATGTGGGCGGGGTCGTCACAGCGAGGCTGCTCCACGCGGTAATCACACCAGATAAAAGCAAGTCGGCGTGGCCGTAGAAAATTGATGTTTTGAAGCAGTTGCTACCATGATGTGTCCAATGACGCGGGTCCCTGGCCAATTAGTTGCCTGCAGTCTGCTGACGTAAAATCATCAGCTAGCCCGGAGCTTCGCCCAGGTAGGTCCGAAGAACCGAGCTGGGAGCAAGTAGGATCACCCAATGGAAAAAACACGCATCGACCCAAGTAGGACCAAGGTGAGCCCATGGGGAAAAGGGCCACAGGGAACGAGAAAAGATGGCACCAAAGTCACGACCAAGTAAATAAATGTTTGAAGAACCAAAGACGATCGAAAAGTTATATATTTACTTTAAAAATAAAATGTGCAGAGATGTTTGCAGTCTTCAGCATTTTAATCTTCATCCATTCAGAGGCTACAAGGACACAAAATGTGAACTGAAATCCTAGTGATAAATACTTTGTTGGGTTAATTTCCTGACCAGTCTCTTCAGCAGGAGTCACCACAGCAACCAAACTCTGCGGTTGTTTTTGTGCCGAATGACGTTCCTGACAACCTGGGCTCGAACCCGCAGTCTCAGGATTACAAGAACTCAGCACTGACTACCGAGCTACCGCAGCCCCGACGAACACTTTGCATTTCTTTTCCCGTTGGAACACCAGCTCATTATCGCCACCTGGAGGACTGGTGGACCCTCACACAGAAACCACGTCCAAGCCTGAGTACTCTTCCTGGTTAATCTAGATCTGGTGTGCCTTCGTGGAGCGCCGACTTCTTCTTCCTGCATCGATGAAACGACCAATGGGAGCTGAAGCCAATCCACTGCCGTCCCGTCTCAGGCAGTATGGAAGGCCGACACAGATGCTAGTTGGTAAGTTTGACGTCCCACTTTGCGTCCAAGATGGTGGCTTAATGTGGTTAAGCACACACTAGCGCAATTTAGACCAGCATGATTGGTCTATTGAGAACCGACCAAAAAGAAACTCTGAGAAGAGCTCGTCTTTTGAGGTCACGTCGTACAGCCGTAGCGTGAGAGGAGCCAAACAAAAACAAAAAGGGGAGCTGAAATCGCTGTCGAAGTGGCCAAGGAACTGAGCCAACGTGTCAAATCGACACATTTAACTGAAAATGTTGAAATTACCAAACTGCTTCGATATTGGAAGACAAGTACGAAGGCTTAGTTTGGTCAATATGAAAGGGCAACGTGGACTATCACCGGCAACTTTGATTTCCCCCACAGGATCACCGTGTGAAAAGAGCTCTTATTCCAAATAACAATAATTATAGTTGCTTGACACAACTTGTTCACAGAAAGTTGTGTTAATTATTGAGACACGCCCACCCCGCATTAGTCATACTGTAACACGCCGTCGTGTTAAAAAGTGACCAATAAGCGTGCTGTCACTTGAGTCGTTATCAATAAAGTACGACAACAGAATTAAACGCAATTATTCTGAACACGTGTTTTGTAGAGCCGCTATCCAAGTTGAAGACTATCATATATAATTCAAACTTATTTTTTAGATAATTAAAAGATAATTAAACTAAAGCTGCGGAATTCCTAATCGTTTAAATTTACACTACAAACGTAAGCTAGCACTGGGCGGACATGTCACGTGTTTTGCTACAATCGTCATCACGCTAAAACGCTGTAATTGACATCAAGTTACGCTTTGATTAAAGTAGCTACAAGTAAGACGGGCGAGGAAATGAAGATTCTGTGTGTACGATAGTTATAATTAAATTATTAAAGTTTTAAACTAGCCAACAAACATCAGTTACTGAGCAACAACATGCATTTTTAATTTCTAAACACTTCCTTGCTAAATCACACACTAGGGGGCCGTGTTTAGCCTTCAAGAAAATGCGTAACATAACACGCAATAGACTTCGCAAATTTTCTTTTTATCTTAAAAAAACAGTACTTACAATTTTTCTCCGTGCAGCAACCTTCGGAAGTTCTTCAACTCACGGCGGCTAAATGCGAAACCTTAAAAAAAGCAGAACAATAAATCAGAACGTCAATGAGGCAACAGCACTCCCTGGTGGCCACGCGTATACTGCAGCCGGGACAAAGAAAGGGCTGAACACAAAACGTGCTTTCGTCCGATTAAAGCCGAACGTACCATTCCAGCTCGCCGAAACAACCTTTCCTCTCCGGCGAAACCCGGAAACCATCAAAGGGAGTTCCTGTAAAACAAAAATTATTATGATTATTATTCTGACAGCAATTACCAAAATCTGAATTTACAGTTGTAGCAACCACAGACAGGTTACTTGTGTCTAATTGCCCCGGATTATTTTTTACTATTAAACGATTCATTAACGTATTAAGAAATATGTAATCATTTGCATATTTACTCATGCAAATGTTTTATTTTGACACAGATCAGCTGTCTGAGAATGCAACTACGCAGGTCTTAAACAGTGGCATCCATTTCAGAATGGCTCACAGCGGACATTTTGTTATGTGCAGGGTGCTACTAATCTTTGGGATTTAAAAATAACGTCTGAGGCTCAAATACATAACATTAAATGCCCTGTGAGGTCTGTTTTTAACACGTATAGTACCTGTCGTCAAATGTGGAAGTATCCACAACCTCGTCGATGAGAATGAAAATAAGGTGATTTTATTTTTTTTATTTATTTTTATTACATTATTCAGGATATCTTCTATTTCATGTAAGTCCAGTTACAGATAACTGGGATGAAAATGTGTCTTTATGTGCTGTGAAAGTAATTTGGCTTGAAAAGGAAACATTTATGTACCTATTTATACAACTTCACCATTCAGTACCTTAAAGGGTTAAAAGCCAACACCCTGTTATGTATTTCTTAGTATATCTAAGCTTTTATAACACATAAAATCCTTAGCACACAATCTCTTTAAACATAGTTTTGTGTGGTGTCAAGATTTAAGAAAATAACGTGAAAAGTTGTGTTTTAAGCGTTTTGGCAACTTCTCACAATCTATTACTATCAATTTAAAACCCTAACTAATAAACAAAATAAATACCTCTTTAAAAATCTTCCCACAACCTGAATTTCCAAAGCCTATATAAAGATCAGGTTAAAAACAATCGTCAATTTAGAGTATTTTCTTTATTTGTGATTCGACAGAAAAGCTAAAAAAAATTGAATACACTTAAAATAACCAAAATGTGCCTTATGTTGTTGTGTTTATGTCAACTAAACGCCATACAACGTTGAAAAATAACGAAACATTCGAGTATTTTCGTGGTTTTTGTCGAGTGAAATTCAGACGGGGGGCATTTGCCCTTTCAAGGACAAAGGAAATTTTAAATGCGTAGGTTCAAAAAACTCCAAATAGTCCGAATATAAACGCGCCTGTCCGCACACGAATCCACCCAGCTCGAAGCTGAGGTGCCAAACATGCCGAATATGTCGACGAAAACACGACTTCGGACGATTTAAGCTCGAAAAAATAAGTTTTTTTTTTTATCCCGTTCCTCACCGTCAGCACGCCATGGCCATTTTTTTTTACAACGCAGCGCCTAACCGTCGTTCTTTCCTCCATTTTGCCTTCCCCCTCGCCTGGCTCAGTGGTTTTCGGTTGTTTTCCCAGTCGATTTTAGATGATTCGCGAGCTCTTACCCATTCCGTCGGCTGTGTCTATCCCCAGCCCGGTCCGGCGTCGCCGCTCGGGGCGCATTTTGGTGGTTTCAGTGGCTCTCTCGGCCGCTTCATCGTCCCTCTCCGCCTCGCTCCTCTGCCGTGTCTGTCTGTCCTCCTCTCCCGCCTCCGCCGGAGCTCATATCCTCCGACGGCTCAGCCCACTTTCCCGCCGTCAACGTCAGCCGAGCTGCACTTCCTCCACAGCCGGGGCGGCGGAGTTTAGATTTAACCCGGGAACCCGCGCAACGCCACCACGAATCCTTTTTATAAACAAAATATTAAAAATAAATAAAAAACAAAACATTTTATCGATACGACCCGACTGTAACAGAACCCCGAGCTGTTTTAGTCGAAGTTCAGCAACAAAAAAACCTTTCCTGCTTCTGTTTTATAAAGTTTGGTCTTAATAAAGGAAACGACCGACACAAGTTTGACTCCTAGTTGTCCAGGTTTACACACAAATACATTAAATTAATGCTTACTGAAGTCTTTCCTTTTTGATAAATCCTATAGTTAGGGTTAGTTTGGGTTTCCTGAGCTATCCTTTAGTTCTGCTGCTATATGCTTAAATTTGGAGGACAAACTGACCACATTTCCTCACTCTGTTCGCCATGTTTGTATTTGTAATTATTTCTATCATTAACCCGTGTTCTTTTTTGTCTTTCTTGCCATAGGAACCACACCTGGACCAGACATTCTGTGTCTCTGTCTGTGTCTCTTTCCTTTCCTCTCTGACAGGTGGCCGCCCGTCCTCCTCCTGGTTCTGGTTTTGCCTGTTCAAAAGGAGTTTTTCCTTTCCACTGTCGCCAACGTGCCGCTCAGGATGAGGGACTGCAGCGAAGTGAAGATTCAATGCAAATCTAATGGCTTCCTTAGATGGATAACAGTGTAACTGATTCTGTACAGCGCCCTGAGATGACTTTTGTTGTGACTTGATGCTGTGTAAATAAACTGAATTAAATTGAATTTATTGTACTGTGATGTTATTAGGCTGCCTTCGATGGAAAGACTATATTGTCTTCATACTGGAGTGTGTTTAAATTTAGGCTGCTAATACAAGATCATTGGGCTCTCAGTCAGGTATTGTTTGTTTTTGTCATAAGTATCCCACTTCATTTGCGTTTTCCATTATCTGACGCTTGTTCCAGAGTCACGGGGGCAACAGCTTGAGCCACCTCTTCCAGCTCTTCCGGGAGGATTCCGAGGCGTTCCCAGGGCAGTCGAGAGACATGGTCTCTCCAGCGTGTCCCGGGTCCTGCCCCTGGGTCTGAGGCCAGTTGGACATGCCCGGAACACCTTCCTATAGGGAGACGTCCCTGGGGCGTCCTTGCCACCTCAACTGGCTCCTCTCGATGTGGAGGAGTGGTGGCTCTACTCCGAGTCCCTCCCGGATAACCAAACTCATTTCAGCCGCCTGTATCCGCAGTCTCGTTCTTTCAGTTACTACCCAAAGTTCATGACCGTAGGTGAAGGTAAACACTTTTATTTACACTCAAGTCTTAGTCGTATTTGGGATATTGTCACACGCTCTACAATACAGGGGGGAAAAACCCTGTGGATTTGGTCTTTGTTTAGGCCTTCTGAGTCATTCAGTAGCTCCACTCTTATTTCTCAGGATCTCAGACTCTTTAACCCTCACCAGCTGAAAACATCAAGAAGTCTGAATTCAATTCAGTTTGAATTCAGTTTAAACAGCACTGACTCACAACAAGTCATCTCAGGTCACTTTACAAAAGAAAGCAGAACAAGTCCAAATGTAAAACCCAATTCAGATCCAGATTCAAATCCATTTGGGGTCAATTTAATTTTATTATAATGCAACACAATCACAGTCAGTATATTAAGAAATACCAATTAGTAAAAGTTAACTAAGGAAGCCAGCAGATTGTGTTGAATCTTCTTGTTGCCTCTCTTCTTTGCAACCACGCTGGCGACAGTGGAAAGGAACAATTAGCTGGAAGAAACTTCCAGCAGAAGCAGAACCGGGCTCAGGATGGGCGGCCATCTGCCTCAGATGGCTGGGGTTAGAGGACGGGAAAGAGACAGACGAATAAGGAAGGACTGGTCCAGGTGTGGTTATTATTGAGGGAGAAAAAAAAAAACACAGGTAATGACAGCAATAAATGCATGTATAAACATGGAGAGACAGCAGAGTGAAGAAATGTGTCCACCAGCTTCTAAATCTATAGCAGCAGAACTAAGGGATGGCTCAGGAAACCCAAGCCAACCCTAACTGTAGGATTTATCGGAAGGGAATGATTTCGGTCTAGTTTTAAAAGTAGACAGGGTATCAGCCTCACGGACAGAAACTGGAGGTTGGTTCAACAAGAGACGAGCCTGAGAACCGAAAGCTCCCATTTTAGAAACTCTAGGAACCACAAGTAAACGAAGTGCTCTGTTAGGAGAAACATGGAGCAATAAGATCTCTAATATAAGACGGAGCTTGGTTCGTCGAGAGCTTTAACTGTTAGACGTGAGATTTTAAACTCTGCTCTGAATTCGACAGGGAGCCAAAAGAGATGTGGCCTAATTTTCTTCTCTTCCAGCGAATTGGTCCAGATCACATCCTGGCTTTTCAAAAGCAGCAGAAGCCCTTATCCCTTTGTTCTGGAAACTGAACAGGAAGTTGACACGCGGTTCAACACAAAGGCAGGTATTATAATCGTATTATAAATAGGCTGCCAGAGCGCATGCGCCACTCCCTGTTGTAAGTTGTGCTTTTAATAAGGCGTTACTTTCAAAATAAAAGCCCATATTTCCATATAAGTAATATGGTTACGCAGTTAGAGCTGTGTACCAAAAAGGACTTAAGCGTCAGTGTTCCAGCGACTAGAGAGGCAGACTTGGTGGAGCGGTCAGTCAGAGCAGCCTTTGTTGAACAGTCTGTGGAGACCCCTCTGGAATCTCCTCCCCCCTCCCCCCTCCTCCCGCCGGCCAATCAGATCACGACGGGGCAGGGCGCACACGCAGGCCGGGGGAAGATTTCTTTAAAAAGATCCACAGCCCAGCAACAGCAGAGCCCCCTGCAAAGCCCTGACCAACATGGACTCCACGGGTGAAGAGCGAGCGCTCTGACTGACTGCGCTCGCGCCGCATGCTAATAGCGATGACGCAGCGGCCCCGATGAGGGCCCTTACTGTTTGAACTGGGGGCCACTGTTGAACAAATCTGGATGGGTTCGGAATGGAAACTGTGTTATATTGGGCGACAACAGGGTGCAGCTGCTGTAAATAAAAAAAATTTAAAAAGTGGAACCAACATAACAAGTTTTGGTCATTATAAGTTAGTGATCGAAAGCTTCCTGGGTTTGGGACACTTTACGGTCATAGGGCTCTGTGGCAAACGTGGACACGTCTTTGTTTAAAGAGCACGACACAGATGCAGTCTGTGTTTTTTTTCTCCCCGAAGCAGTCTGACTTGCTCTCAGACAGCGCCAGCACCAGCAGCGGGTGGCCAGGTTTGCATTCTTGGGCGTTCGGTTTCACACGGAGGCGTTTCTGTTAAACATTAGCTCACCCCTGGCACCGCTCGACAGCAGCTGCCTGTCTTCCTGTGTCGGCTCTTTCACTCTACGGGACAAACGCAGGCTGTCGGTGGGTCCGCGGACAACTCTGTGGATAACTGACATGAATGTTAAACCAAGAGGAAAGTTAAAAATAAAAGTATAAAACATGAGGATGAAAAGAATGATAGCATGTTTGTTTGTGTAGAAGTTGAACCAAATGATTGCAGGCCAACTTTAGGAGAGGTCTGGCATTTCTCGGAGGAATGCGTTTCAGGCCAGAGTTCAAAGGTCATCTCGTGATGAGAAGGGTGGGGGGAAAGTTACAGCCATCTTGGTTGGACCTTGTGTTGTGGCGGTTGTGATGAAACGGACGTTATCAGCGTTAAATAACACGACGATGTCTCGTATCTTCTGGACCTTACTTTTTAAATTTTCTTTAACGAGGTCTCCTCTGAGCTGCGCTGCCACAGCAGCGCCCTCTAGTGACAAGAGGCAATAACAGGAACAGAACAATGAATGCCTTTGCTGCGGAAATGAGGTTATTCTCAGTCTCGTGCAAATTTGCGAGCTCTGTCAGCACTTGAGTTGTGTTGTGGATGACTCTCAGCTACCACCACACCGTGTTTTAGCTCAGCATCTGTAAAACTGACTGAGTTGAAGCCATTTTTTTGTCGGCCATTTTGAACTGGGTTGAGGACAGACACCAGGTGATCGCTTCCCGAAAGCCTCCGTCAAATCTATTCAGCGGCTCATGAGATATTTTGCTGAATTTCAGCCAAACAGACAGAATATTACAAGACATGTTCAGCTGAAGATTTGGTTTTCCTTTAGGAGGAAATGAAAAAAGGTTGCTCCTCTTGTGTTGAAAATAAGTTAAACAAGAAACAAGACAACCAAGAACACTGAGAGGAAACGTGTTGGAGAATTCTTTACTCGTTTAAAAAAAAATCTGAACATTTTCAACATGACACACATGCTTTAAAGTAAACAAATGACCATTAGATTATTAATCTAACAAATGTAGTCATAATGTTGAAGGTCATCTCAGACGGTGCTGGATGTTCTGATCTCCATGCTGCAGGATTAATATAATTATTATAATAATTATTATTGCTGTGTGCTGCCACCTGCTGGCTTTGGATCGGAACAAACATCCAAACCTTTTTCAGCTTCTAACCAGTGGTGGACGAAGTACTCAACTATAGTACTTGAGTAAAAGTATTGATACTCATGGTCAAATCTTACTCAACTACAAGTAAAAGTTGCTCGGTCAAAAATGTACTCAAGTTAAAATACTGAAGTACTCACTTTTGAAAATACTTAAGTATTCAAAAGTTCATGCATTTAAAAGTACTTAAGTATTCAAAAATACAAATAAATTTTTCTAATATCAGTATGTTGCTGAGTAATTTGCAGAACCTTGTAACTTTCAGAAACCACCTGAAGCGTTGACGCGTAGAACCCCTCTGCTGCAACTTCTACACCACCTGTAAAGAACTTAAGCCTAAAAATGCCACAAAAATAAGGATTTTTTGTCTAAAAACACACCAAACCAGAGAGTCTTGATTCTCCTCCCACTTTCACTATGGAATAGAGGTTTAAGGTGGAATCTATTACCACGAAGTAACGACTAGCTTCCTAGAAATGTAGTGGAGTCAAAAGTACAATATTTGATTTTGAAATGTAGTGGAGTGAAAGTTGTAAGTTCCGCCCCCCCCAAAAAAAATTACTCAAGTAAAGTAAAGATTCTCGAAAAATGTACTTAAGTACAGTAATCAAGTAAATGTACTCCGTTACTGTCCACCACTGCTTCCAACTCACCGACTAACGCAGGCAGAGTAGCTACAGGGTCGTACTACTACTACTACTGTCATGTTAGTACCTGTGGAGCTCCGTGTTTTCCAAGATGGTACTTAGTCTGACAAGTTTGAGAACCGCTGATCCGATGCAGAGCCAGCGTAGGAAGCAAAATAAACAAATGAATAAATCCACGTTTACTTCATTCTGCAATCTGAGGACGTGGTGTCGAATTTTTGACGTCTTCCTTGGTCCGCCTGTAAGCGTCCCAGGCCCAGATTTTACACCCAGCTGACTGGAAACAACCAACATCTCGTGATGATTTTACCTTCTAGAAGAAGTTTCCTAATCCTCTCCTTTGCTGCAGATGACATCTCTGGTGTTGGAGCCAGTCTGCTTTCTGGGTGCTCCGTTTTAAGTGAGGACTAATTCTCAGGTTTAATCTGACGCAGGTGTTTGTACTATAACGGAGTGATTACTGAGTATTACACCATGATAACGTCATTTTTTTCCTCTACTAGATCTGTGACTGACTACAACAATTCCATTTGTTTCGTTTTTTTATTGTTTCTTAACGCCAGAATGTTGGAATTTTGAAAAATGATAGTTCTGAAGCATGTCTGTGATTTATTTTATTTATATACAAATATAAAGAATTGAAAGCACATCCTCCAATAGGGGTGATTCCATAATTTTTCCAGGGGTAAGATACTTCCATTGAAACAGGGTTAACTTCAAAGACAGTCCGTTTTTGTAGGTTTATTGTTTGATTAGTTTATTTATTTATTTTAAGTTAGTGTTTTTTGTGTCACTGTTAAGGTAGGTTTCTCCAAAACCCTTAATCAAACACCAGCTTCTAAAAGAGGCAGCCAAACGTCCTGCCCGCTGTGGCTCCAGCTCAGCCGGAGCTGGGACGTCCGTGAGTTCCCTGAAGGCAGCACCAGCCCGCTTTATCTGATCCAGCTCGCGCGGAGCGGAGGGCCGGCCCCGCGGAGCGCTTCCGGAGGCGGATTAAGCCTCATCTGTGCGGTCGGGAAGGGACGGCTGCCACTCACCTACAGGGGAGGGACACTTTCTGCTCGGCTTCATCTTTTAACGGACGCTCGGAGGAGCAGGGAGGGAGAAGAAGAAGAAGAAGAAAAAAGAACAAAATGGATGTTTTTGCGCTTTTTTCGCGTGCGTAAAGAGCGACGTTGGGCACCGAATAAGCCGTAGGTGTTATGATGTGACAGCTGCCGGCGCGTCTCACCGACGGACCGGGGGAGAAGCTACGCACACACACACACACACACACACACAGACCAACTCGTTATTTCTCATCCCGGCACCATGACGGCCGGCCTGCTCCTGACTTTTCTTTCCGCGGCTCTCTGGCGGGTCAGCGCCGAGCCGCTCACCCCTCCGCCCGCCGCGGCGCCGTCCAACTCCACCTCCATCACCGCCGCCTCCATCACCGCCGAGCCGGCGGCGAACGGCACCAGCGCCAGCACCTCCCGGATCTCCCCGCTGATGGCGCATCTGCCCGCCCTGAAGAACATCGTCATCTTCATCTTCGTGCTGACCGCGGCTCTCATCACGTGCCTGGTCGTCAAGGTGATCAGGTGAGGAGCACCTGGAGGGGAGTAGGATAGAAAAAACAAACAACAAAAACGACTAACGTCTGTTTCTGCGCATGCGTAATTGTGCAACTGGAGATGATGGATTATGGAAATCTCCAGTTAAAGATCAGTTTGTGGGACTTTGCATCAGAGTGAAGTCCGTTGTTGTCACGGTTACAGCTGTGCGTGCGCAGATCGTCTGTTAGCAAAATATCTCTTGAACCACTGAACGGATTTTAATGAAATTCTGAAGAAGTAATCTTTGCTTGTAGATCTAAAACTGATTAGCCTTTGGAGTCAGCCGGATTCAAGATGGCTGCCACAGCCAGACGACCTTAAAAAACACAAAAACGGCAAAAATTCAGTCGGTTTCACAGATGTTGACCTAAAATCTGGTGTGGTTGTAGCTGATAGTCATCCACATCACATACTCCAAGCACTACTCATTGTGCTTGATTATTACCTAAAACTTTAGCGTTAACTGTTAAGAGTCGTCTCTATCTGTCTGTTAGCAAAATATCTCATGAGCCACTGGACGGATTTTAATGAAACATTCAGTAATCAATCATTGGATGTTCATTTACAACTGTTTCACTTTTGAAGTCATTCCAATTGAACATGGCCACCACAGCTAATCCACATTAGCCAACGCAGAAATGGTTTTAACCCAGTTTATTTTACAGATATTCCGCTTCGATTTGGTGTGGTAGTAGCTGAGAGTCATTAACAACAGATACTCTGACGTGACACCTCATCATTGCGTGTAGCGTCCCCTTTAAGCTCCGTGACTGTTTGATTATAACAGAGCTGCACAAACTCCAGATTTATTAAATTAATTGAATTTGTTTGTTTTGTTCTCGTGTTCTCCGTCCCACAGATCCGGCAGGAGGATCAGGAAAACTCGAAAATATGACATAATCACCACGCCGGCGGAGCGCGTGGAGATGGCGCCGCTTAACGAGGAGAACGACGACGAGGACGACTCCACCCTGTTCGACGTCAAATACAGGTTGGTTGGTTCCAGAACGAGCGGCTCCTCCTTTTAGCATTTTTGCCCTTTTTTGCCCTTTTTGTTATTTTTTTTGCCCTTTTTCACGGCTATTTTGTAACAACAAATACCCCGATGTTCCTGCTGGAAGTGCTACAGCTAACTGCGACTGCCTTTATTTGTGAATAACTTCAAAAGTAACTGCAAGAAAAGCTTATTTTGCGAACTGAGAAAACCCTTGAGTTTCGTGTCGTTCCCTTCGGGCCGCTGGCTCGGTTTCTCCAAACCGAGACGTCTTTAAAGAGCCATCTGCGACAGGTTAGATGTCCGTCGCTCGTGGCCTTTTTTCGTCACGTCGGAAAAGCCGAACTGTGGCTCTCTGCGTGAGTGCAGATGGCCGGTTCCTGTCAGAGAAACAAACTGTTCAAAGGAAACAGTTTCTCTCCGACTCTCGTGTTGACTCAAGGCTTCACCCTTCCGCTCTTTCCATTGTTCTCTGACACACACACACACACACAGAGGCACTTCCTGAAAGGAAAACACGGCGTCCTGTTTACCTGGCATTCCAGCCTCGTGCCGACGGATCGAACCTCAGACTAACTCGGAGCTTCTCCTCTCGTTGCAGGTGAACCTCAGGGAGGACGTCTGGAGCCCCTCTTCTGTTCATCCTCGCTGCAAGTCACGTGATGTTCGGTGTTTGGTGTTTTTGTTTTTTACGCGGCGTCAGCGGCGTGCGCTGCTCGTTTTGATCTGGACCGAAGCGAACGCTGCCGTTTGATCGGATCGTCCACTGTCCCAGCGAAGTCTCCCGTCACCCTAAGGCTCCGAGCCTTCCTTCAGTTGTCATTTGCAACTTGATCAGGAATCCAGTGAGGTTTATAAACTTTATTTTGAACTAAACCAAATCTCATGTTTATGTACTAACCGCTTCATCGTTAAAGGCTTCTGTCCTTTCTGAATAAAGGGAGAATTCATGTAATTTTTCTTCATTGTTGTCCGATCCAGCCTCATTTAGCTGCGACAAACTCGCCCCGAAGCTCCTGGATCCTGTCAGGATGTGGGTTCCGATGAATGCGGAGCGAGTCGACATCCTGAAATCGGACTTACTGCGTGCGAAACGAACAGCCATCGCGCTCGTTAATGGCTGCTAGTTGACGTCGAGCGGGACTTTTACGAGATTCTCCAACGTAAATGTGCTGTTTTATGTGTTTGTTGCTGTTTTTTTAATCTTGCAGTTTCCCAGGAGGTCATTTTCTGAAAGTAAAGGCGACTTCGATGGTTGAAACTGGAAAAAATTGATTTAGTTAATTTAGTTGACCACAAATAAAATATTTAACCGCCATCAAAGCAATAATAGCTACGATCCAAACTGTGTAAACGTCCCGGATTAGTTTTATTTTTGCTGTATAATACAAAAAGTATCTATAAGTGTGCACGGATGTCTGACAGAACCAGTGTATGTGAACCAAATGATGTAATTATGTGTTGTTTTTTTTTAATGAATCCCTTTTCCATCAGCCTGGATGACTTGTTACACTCAAAAAAACAAAAACAACATAAAGCACATGTTGGATTAACTTAAATATAATTGTGTTTTGCATGACAGAAACACGTTGAGTTTAGATCTGTGACCCAGTATCGAAAAAACGAGTCGTAATGAGCTCAAGAAAAAAAATATATAATATAGAATCTTTACTCAATTGAGATTTACGTAACTAAAACGGCAGCTAATCTTCTTAATCTGGCTTTTTAATTTAGTTTTCTAACAGGCAGAGATAAGCCTTTTAATTCACCATTTCTCTCTGCTGGCTGCCATAGCGCTGGGAAATCCCTTCGTATAATGTGTGGGCTCGTTGGGAAGCCCCACTTTCTTTTAAATACAGAGCTGGAATTCCCGATGAGATCCCTCCAAACCGATAAAACTCGGAAAAAAAAGTAATAACTCAAGAATAACTGGTTTTGCAGCGCGGGTCACATTAGCTAAACGAGTTCGTCTTGTTGTTGGTTTCTTCATATTAATGCTTGAAGTTGAGATGACACGTTAAGGTTGGGTCAACACGATCTTTTAGGAACAAAGCAGATTTTTTTTTGGTTCCCTACTTGAACGGGTTGGTTAAATTAACCGTTTGTATCACTCCCAACAGCGGGAATTCAGACAAATTGGACCAGTTAAATTAAAAAAAAAAAGAGATGTTTATGAAAGAAATATAGGGGGACCAATTCAAGTAGAAGAAATCAAACTCAGCCTCAGATATTTTGTGTAATCGTGAAAGAAACACATAAAATTGTGGATTAAAAAAAAAAAAAATCATTGAAAAAGTTGGTTTTTTTTCAGTGTCTGATCTGTTGCTTTCCAGGCCAGGAGCTCAAAGTCTTTTATTTTTGTCTCACGTTGCGTAAAAGTCACGGAAAACTCCCGTAAAAACGCTAATTGTGGACTTTTATTGGTTTGGAGTTGTTCACTACACAAATTTCCCCTCGTAAAAGAAAATGACTTGTAGCTGTGAAGACGTTTAAAGAAACAACAACAACCAAAAAAACAGAAGTTACATGTTTTTTTTTTTTTGGTTGTTGTTGTTGTTTGGGGGGGAGATGTTTGTGGAAAACAAGTTTGGCCCAGATGTTTTGTGTTCCTGTCCGGGGCTCTTTACGACGGAATAAAAAACAACTTCCTTCGAAGCATTTAAAGGGGAAAAAAATAAGGCTTGAAACGTTTCTCTGTTTGCTTCTTTTATGGGTTTTATTTATTTATTTTTTTTGTTTTTGTGGCAGAAAAGTACATTCAGGCTGTCATAAACAGTTCCAAGTGTCAAGGAAGAGTTCAACAACAACAAAAAAAACGAAATAGGAGCTAATATCTGCTGCAGATCAGACATTCTTGCGTTAATTAAGTTCACGTTTTAGTCCCGGAATGCTTCTGGTTTTATTTTTTTTTACCACAAACCTTTCAGAACGCTGACGTCTCCTGATCCAACTTTAGTGTCACGCCAGCCAAACAACACCCCCAGTTTTTTTTACGAGCGCGACCCGTTTGGTTCAAATGCTCCTTTGTCGACGGAGGAACGCCACGAAGCGATGGGCAAAAGCGCCGAGGCAAGACGGAGAGAGTACAAAAATATCCTCCGGGTCATAAAACGTTTCGGCTTGAAAAGGCCTGAAGATTGATATAAAGTCAGCCCTAACAGAAGTCTTATTTTTTTTGCTGTTTGTGTGCGTTTACTTGCTTTGTTTTCTCCAAAGTGAGGATATTTAGTTGGATTTTTGTTGCCTTTCCTGCCCTGTCAAGAAGAAAAAGGTGAAAAGTCCTCAGTTCATACCTTTTCAAATGGAGTTCTGCAGAAAGGATATGAATAATTAACATCCCACCTGTTGCAGACAGCTCTTTCAGACTGGATTGGCGAGCTAACCGCTAGTTCAAACTGGGCTAAGACCAAAAAAAATAAAAAAAAATTGCATCCTAAAACAACTCTAGCTTCAAAACATTCATGGCAATTCATGCTAATACTGTTTTACAAACCCTGAAGCCTTTTATTAGCTTTTCCAGCAGAATCGTTGTGAAGTCCTCCTGGCTGCAGTGGAAGCGCTATGGCTAGCTCGCGCTGCTAGCTGAAGTGGCCAGATAAAGAATTATTTTTTAAATAACCGTATGAAGTGAAATTAACAGTGGCGTAAAAGCTATGGTGTTTGTAAGAACTGCTATAATTATTTTATTTTTGGAGATTAAAGTTATTTTAAAATGGTAATAATCTATTCTGGAGTTAGCCACGCTAGCATTAGCCGTTAGATCCGTCAATCCGGTCAGAGCTGCGCCGCTCTGGATATTTGAATAAAACCTGGCGATGTTTTGCTGCTTTTGCGCTGCACGCCTATGTACAAATACAGTCTTTGGTGGGAAAAACGGATAGATTTTCTGTCCAAAGTGGAGATTTTTCAGGTATTTAGGTGATATGGAGCTTTTTGAGCGGGCTTGCATTTAGTCTGTGGCCCAAAAATAATCATTTTATATTTTTTTTTTTCACTTTATCCATACCCTGTTGACAATAAACTTTAACTGTGTGACAAATTGTTTACCAACTGGGAGAAAAAGCATTATTAAAGAAAAACACGAGTCTTTAGCCGTTTTGATACGTCGTTAACGCGGACGCTCTCGCCACCTAGTGTTGAGAAGTGGGATTGAAACTAGGGGAAGAAATACGAGTATAAAAGAATGCCTGCGGTCGTGGAACTTAAAGTAAAAAGTCGATTCATAACCTTTTTCACAGAACCCGCTTCAAACGAGCCGAACTGTTACTTTCGGCGTCAAGCAGTTTTTCGATCGTAGGCGTGAAAACAGCGTCCGCACGAGTGGACGCCATTTTGGGTCAACACGGCAAAAAACGAGTTTCCTGCATGGCTCGTGTGTAAGAGAAGCATTCAAGAAGAAAAAAACAAACAAATGACTCACGGCTCTTCTTCCAGCCGCCCTT
Organism: Kryptolebias marmoratus; assembly: GCF_001649575.2. Classification (NCBI taxonomy): domain Eukaryota; kingdom Metazoa; phylum Chordata; class Actinopteri; order Cyprinodontiformes; family Rivulidae; genus Kryptolebias; species Kryptolebias marmoratus. The sequence goes on along the minus strand of NC_051440.1, from coordinate 15,268,462 downwards.
TGCCAACAGTCAGTTAATCGGTCGAACCGCCGCGGCTGTTGGCTGAGCAAACAGTTGTATGTGAACAGCTGGGGCGCTCCGACGGCCTTCGGTTCAGAGGGCTCCAGTTTCACACCGTTAAAGATTACAGGAAACTACAGAAACAGCTCTTCTAGGAGATCCTAAGCAACAACATTCATTTTTTTTTAGATTATTTAAAATACAAAAAAACAAGGAGCGCAGCTTCGTTGTCCCTGAATATTCATCGACGACATGCTGCAGACCTTAGATTACAGCTTCAAACCACAAGATGCTGTTTTGTTACGGATTCTGAGGAGGAAATGTGTGTGTTTGTCTGACTTTGACCCTCCGAGGTGTCAGATGACAGGTTGAATATGACAGGAGCTGCAGGAAGGCCGCGCTGCCGGACACTCAGTGGATCCGGTTACTTTTCCCCGCTCCCATCTTTTCCCGAACTCCAAGCTTCAGGTTTTAAACACGAACCATCTGTCGCCTTTCCAGGAGGCTTCGCCCGTTGCCATGGCGATCTCATTAAAAGTAAAGCAAACCTGCGCAGCGAGTCAACACAGCAGCCTGAAGGAGAAGGAGCTCAATTAAAGTTCTTTTTGTTTCTTTTTTTAAAGAAAACAGTCAAAAAAAGGGGTAGGGTGGAGTGGGGG